>NC_090440.1:1503417214-1503730381 GCF_031143425.1 Pleurodeles waltl
GGTTGATGATGATACAGAGCTGTACAACTTGATTTTAAAGGAGGAGATGTTTGAATCTTGTTTTCAAGAGCTGCGCCAATACCTGGTTGATAGCAAGCTTACTGACCCCATGAAGCTTGCTGAGAAGACGGACATCTGGGTCAGCATCAGAGTGTCCAAGAAGTCATCTGGGGGGGACTCCTAAAAGGGTGGTCAGGGTTCCCCATGGAAAGAGTGGGAGATAAAAAGACAAAATTCTCTAAAGACCCCAAAAACAACTCATAGCGGTAAGGGTGTGGTGCTCATTCCCAATCTGGCCACCAGAAGAATTACCCTAACAAAATTCAGCAGCCCAAGATTTCTAAGAGTTATGAGTGCTACAAATATGGACACTACAGAGGGGAATCCAATTGACAAAAAGAGTAGCACCGCCCATGGAAGGGAAAACCGTAGGGGTGGTTAGTGTAGCCATGGGAGAGGACAAGTTTGTTTTAGTTGATATGGGGGTGTAGTGGCTTTACCCTAGTGTCCCTGGGTAAAAATGAGAGGGTTCCAAAGATCCATGTGCCATCAAAGACTACAAAGAATAGGGAATGGGTCATCAATGAGCAAGGTGTTGAGGCTCTAAGGGACACAGGTGCCAGTATGAATTTGGTAAGATGTTAGCTGGTGTCCCCATAGCAGGTGATGCCCCATGCATTTCACCAAGCTGTGGTGGCTGACAACAGTGAGGGTCAATATCCCAGGGTCCATGTTTCATTTGAGTGCTGGGGTCAGGACTTCTTGAGGTTTAAGTGAGCCATGCCATGCATGTAGACTATTTGTTGGATAATGATCTTGAGTCTCATATCTGGAAGGAAGTGAATCTCAAGGCTCATTTGAAGTTGTTGGGGTTCTGATTGGATCAGAGCTTCCATAAGGTCAATGGCTTTCTACGAGGGGAATCTGAATGGGTTGGAGGTTGAAGATATGGCCAAGCCAGCGGTTAAGAAGAGTAAAAGCAGCGGGCATGGGAAACCATCCCCTGAATGTACCCCCAGTGAGATGGAAGGGGCATCTGCGGAGCATGTTCCGGATTCCATTGAGGAGGGCACTGCTTTACTGGGTGACCTGCCTACACTTGCTGGATAGCATGGAGAAGGAGACCCCACCAAAGAGGAGTTCTCTAGGGCACAGAACGTGTGCACAACAATTCAGGGCATGAGGCAATAGGACGAAGCCCAAGCAACAGGTAATGGCTCTGGAAATTACCACATATACTCGGAGGGCAACCTCCTTTTCAGTGAGTCTAAGACTTCTGTGCATGAGACAGCAGGGGCCAGGATAGTCCCCCAATGCCACAGGGCTTTCCTACTGGAGCTGGCTCATGACATTCCTCTGGCAGGACACTTGGGCCAAGTCAAGACCTTTGCAAGGCTTTCCTCCCACTTTTGCTGGCCCAATATCATAATTCCTCACATATCTTCTGTGAAACATGTTTTACCTTCCAGGCCAGTGGGAAGACAGAGCAGAGGCTAAAGACTCCCATTTAATCCCTTGCCTGTCATTGGCACACACTATGAGTGGATGGGTATCAACATTGTTGGGCCTGTAGTTCCCCAGACTGCCTCAGATCACAGGTTTACCCTGGTCTTGGTACATGATGCCACTAGGTACCTAGAGGTAGTCCTTCTGAGGACCACAACTGCACCTGCAGTGGCAAAGGGTCTGTCACAGATTTTTACCCAAGTGGGTTTCCCCCGGGAAGTTGTGTCTAACAGGAGCACAAAGAGTGGGTTATGGAACCTGTGGAACATGATCACTGGACTGGGCCCTATGAAGTGATTGCAAAGAAGGACAAGAACACCTACCTGCTGGACTTGAAGGCCCCTAGACAGCCCCTCAGGGTGTTCCACATCAGGTACCTCAAACCCCACTTTGAGAGGTCTGAGCTCACCATGCTGCTGGTGACAGATGTAGGGGAGTAAGAGGATAGTGAAACTCTCCCTGGCCCCTTAGACTACACAGAGAAGGATGGGTCTGTGGAAGGAGCAATCCTTTCTCCACTCTAACTCCTGAGCAACAGAGTGACTGCCGCCAAGTGGTGGGACAGTTTGCCTCCCTGTTCTCCCTTACTCCTGGGATTACCTGCCTGTGTACCCATGATGTGGACACAGGAGACAGGCTCTCTGTTAAGAATAAGTCTCACAAGTTGTCAGATTGGATAAAGGAAGGGCTAGCATTAAGAGTGAAGTCTCTAAAATGCTGGAACTAGGGGCGAAAGAACCCCCCAGCACCCCCTGGTCCAGCCCTCTGGTTCTGGTACCAAAAGCAGCTTCACCAGGCACAACACCTGAGCTGAGGATCTGTGTGGATTACAGAGGACTACATTCTGTGTACCAAGACAGCTGCTCATCTAGTCCCTGGGATGATTAACTGATTAACCGGTTAGGGGCTACCCAGCACTTAAGTACATTTGATCTCACATCTGGGTACTGGCAGATTGCCCTAAGATGGTGCTAAAGAAAGGTCAGCCTTATCAATTCCAGAGGGCCATTACCATTTTCATGTAATGCCCTTTGGTCTCAAAAATACTCCTGCCACCTTCTAGAGGTTTGTGAGACAGGTACTTGCTGGTATAGAGGCCTTCTCAGCTACCTTTATGGATGACATAGCTGTCTTCAGTAGCACTTGGAAGAACTACCTCTTTCGGCCCCAGTAGGTGCTTCAGGCCCTGCAACAGGAAGGCCTGACTATCAAGGCTAGAAAGTACCAAATAGGGCAGGGGTCTCTAGTGTACTCAGAATGCCCTGTAGGCAAAGGTAAGGTGCATCCTCTCTGGGCCAAGATAGAGAAGATCATGGTCTGGGAGCCCCCTAAAACCCAGACTGAGGTAAGAACATTTCTGGGCCATACTTTGAACTATAGGAGGTTTGTCAAGAGATACAACACCATTCTTGCCCCCCTGACAAAGTTGACTTCGAAGAAGCAGCCCAGAAATGTGATGTGGACAGAGGCAATGCAAAAAGCATTTGACTCCCTGAAGTAAGCCTTGTGCACAGCCACTGTGCTCAAGGCTCCCGACTTCCCCAGGGAGTTTGTTGTTCAAACAGATGCTTCAGAGCATGACATAGCAGCAGTTTTATTACAACTCAATGAAGAAGGCATTGAAGAACATGTAGCCGTCATCTCTAGGAGGATAGTTTCCCAGGAACAGAGGTGGAGTGCTATAGATGCACCTTGAAGAGTTGAGGGCATTACTTTTTGGCAGTCGCTTCCTGATCCCGACAGACCACAGGTCCCTCGGGTGGCTAATGCAAATGAGTGGTGAAACCTCAACAATGCTGATGGTCTATCTAGCTTTTTCCACCTTAATAATGAAAACTCCCTAGAGGTTAGGTAACTCTC
The DNA here is from genome assembly GCF_031143425.1 of Pleurodeles waltl. Classification (NCBI taxonomy): domain Eukaryota; kingdom Metazoa; phylum Chordata; class Amphibia; order Caudata; family Salamandridae; genus Pleurodeles; species Pleurodeles waltl. The sequence continues at coordinate 1,503,420,581 of NC_090440.1, forward strand.
CCCACTTTCAGTTGAGGTGCACATTTCAGAGCTGGCATCTTTAAGGGTTGTCTTACCCCAGACTTTTTGCCTTTTATCCCCTGTTTTTTGCTCTTTCTGTTGGCCTTAGGACTCTGAGCACTTTACCACTGCTAACCATTGCTAAAGTGCAAGTGCTTCTCCCTAAACATGGTAACATTGGTGTATCCAGAATTGGTATATTTAATGTACTTGTAATTCCCTTGTTCAATGGTTCACTATATACCCAGGAGCTGTAAATTAGATGCTACTAGTAAGAGGCCTGTAGCACTGAGTGTGCAACCCACTTAAGCATCCCTGTAAATATGTCTCAGACATGCCACTGCAGACCCTGTGTGTGCAGTTTCACTGCCACTTTGACTTGACATTTAAAACATCTTGCCAAGCCCTAAACTCCCCTTTTATTATCTATAAGTAACCCCTAAGGTAGACCCTAAGTAGCCCAAAGGGCAGGGTGCTATGTAAGTAAAAGGCAGGAGATGTACTTTTAAGTTTAATATGTCTTGGTAGTGAAAAACTCCAAAAGTAATTTTTCACTATTGTGAGGCCTACTCCTCTAATATGCCAGCATTGGGAGTTCCTTGATATGTCTTTAAGATGTCATTCCTGATAAGTATGGAGGAGCTGCAATATGTTTCATATAATTGGGATGGTAACGCCTAATCCTGTTTGCTGGCGAAGTCAGATATATTTCTACTATTTTAGAAATACCACTTCAAGGGCATTTCTCTCCTCTCACTGTTCTATGTGCCTGACAGCCTGTCTCCAATAAACATGTCAACTGGGCTAGGTGACAGCTATATGTTTGCATTCCCTTCAGAAAGCCACAACACAGGACACTCAACTGCATCTGCATTCATCTGCATACTGATGGGTCTTCTGGGGTAGGGAGGATGGGAAGAGCTCACACCTACACTTCAAAGAGAAGTGGCCTGAGCCTCACACAAAGGACTGATTACCCCCAACTAACAGTAGGGATCTGGGCTGGGATAAAAGGGCGGCCTGTGCACTTCAAGGAGCTGCTTTGAAGTCACCCTCATTTGGCAGGCACTTTTTGGTATAAGTACTGGGGTTCTGACTCCCTGCAATCAGATCACTACTGTTACGACTCTGTCATCCCATGTCTAGGGGGCGCTGTAAGGGGACTGTCGGTAGCCTGGGAATCACCTTGAACACTTATATAGAGTCCCTTGCTGACTCCTGTTTGTTTCTCTTTTTGCCATGGTATGCTTTTGTAGTATTACATTTGTTTCTTGGGACTGCAAATCCCATAATGCACAGCCTACTAATCAGGAAAGCCTGGATTCTGTTTCCCATTGCTTTCTATGGGAGGAATCCAGTTGCTCCTTTTCACCGGATCTTCTCCTCCAGGACTTGCAAGTGTCTGAAACTACACATGCCTGAGACCTCTCCTATGCAGCCCAGTCATGTGATTCCACCTGGTGTTTTCCGCAGCTTAGAACTGCTTATAAGCAGCCATTTTCTCAAGATCATTTGTCGCACATTGGAGTTCGATTCCTTTGTATTACAGACCCCTTATCGGATGTTGTTCCAGTCTTGTTTCTGCTCTGTTCCAGCTTGAACCTGTTTCCTGTTTCTCTTCCCTGCTCCTGATTGTTCCAGCCAGAGTCTGCTCCTTACCTCTTAGCCTTGTACCTGTTTGTTTCTTCCAGAGCCTGCTCCCTGTTTCTCTGTCCTGTTCCTGCCTTGATACAGCCTTAACCTGCTCTCTGTTTCGCAGTCCTGTTTACTGCTTATTCCTACTCCCTGTATTCCAGCCCTGTCCTTGCCTCTTCCAGCCAGAGCCTGCTCTGAGTTTCCCAGTCCTGTCTCTGTTTGTTCCAGCCAGACGTTTGTGCCCTGTTTTCCAGTCCTATTCCTGCCTTTGCTTCAGCCTGAGTCTGTTCCCAGTTCTTGCCTCTGCCTCTTAGTTTGTTTTCTTCAGTGGGTATTTGTGTCTGGTAAGTGTTCTATCAGTCTTCACCGGTGTATAAGTGTCCTCCTTTGTATTGGGGCTGGCCCTGGTTTCCAGGATGCAATTCCAGTCCCTATCCTTGTCTAGTGTTATACGGTGTCTTTCGTGCCTAACAGTGACGGTGTGCTATTGCTGTTTTTCCAGGAATCGCTACTGTGTTTCCAGCTGGACCCACAAGAGCTTGTCTGGTGTATGTAAGTACTATCCTTGTTTGTGCTCTAGGGTCCAGAGACAGAATCACTTCTGCTGCTTCCTTTTTATGGGACTTGTGGGGTGACTACCTGTAAGAGCAAACTGCACAGAGGCATTGACATTCCCTGTCGCTGTGGGAGGTTCTGTGCCCTACCCTGTGCACAACCCCAGTGTGTTTGTCCATTAGTAATCTGTTTCCTGTTTGTTCACACAAGGGTTGCTCTGCTTTTACTTTCCTGTTTCCTGTTCCTGTCCATAGCTGTCCTTCCCTTGTATGCCTTTAGCTCCTCTGCCCCAGTACAATACCTCTTTGGGATATTCTGTGACCTCAATGGGTGCCCCAACCAGAGTCCTGATCAGACCCGCCTGAAACCGTGATAACTACTGGACCTGGGAAGAACTCTGTTGGTGTAACAACTGCTGTGTAGAAAGGTTTGACACTCTGCCTGGATTGACTGTTCGAAGGAGCTGCTTCTCTTATTTGCTGAGTTGTCCTGCTTCCTGTTAGTCTCTTCCCTCCTGAGGACAAGCACTGGACTCATCTTGCTGAACCAGAGTAACTTCAAGGGCTTACTTCCTTGCCCTCTGCTCTTTTCCAGCCTCACGGGCATCCAAAACTATCCCCACCTCTCCTGGTGTTGCTAGACTGTTAGAAATGGGGTCTTTGGTTGGCAGTCAGGTTACCCCCACCCAAGCAAGGACTCTCACTCTAGTCAGAGTAAAGGAGAATCACTCTCAGCTAACCCCCGCTCAACCCTTTGGTAGCTTGGCACGAACAGGCTGTTTTAACTTCAGAGTGTTAGGCATAAAGTATTTGTACCAACACACACAGTAACTCAATTAAAACACTACAAAACAACACAACACATGTTTAGAAAAATAGAAAATATTTATCTAAACAAAGCAAGACCAAAATGAAAAAAATCCAACATTCACCAGTCATTGTTTTTCCTCCCCGCAGGGGAGTGAAGCATTGATCTAGGCAGCACTCTTGTCCGGGCAGGTGTTGCGTTGTTTTTCTGCACCCAGCAAGGTTTGCATCAAAAATCCTGCAGCACGGTCTTAGCAAACCGCGCAATGTGGGTTGTGACGTTAACAGCCTCCATCAGAGGGTGTGAGCATCATTCTTCCAGCTCCATGCATCGATTTTCCAGCCGCGATGTCGGTGGAGCGTCGATTTCTGTCGCGAAGCCGGCGGCATGTCATTTTTCAGCTGCGTCTCGGAAGGTGCATCAAACATTTCCCCACACAGCGGTATGTGCATGGATTTTCAGTCTTGTTCTGCCAGTTTCTCCTTTCAGGGTCCCAGTAACTGGACGGGCACCACTTGGCATTGTAGGAGTCTCTCTCAGAGACTCCAGGTGCTGGCAGAGAGAAGTCTTTGCTGTCCCTGAGACTTCAAACAGGAGGCAAACTCTAAATCAAACCATTGGAGATCTTCACATGAAGGAAGGCAATACAAAGTCCAGTCTTTGTTCTCTTGCATAGGCAGAAGCAGCAACTGCAGGATGGCTCCACAAAGCACAGTCTCAGGCAGGCCAGCACTCCTCCTCAGCTCTTCAGCTCATCTCCAGGCAGAGGTTCTTCTTGATGTCCAGAAGTGATCTAAAGTTTGAATTTTTGGGTGCCCTTCTTATACCCATTTTGCCCTTTGGAGTAGGCGTACTTCAAAGGAAAGTCTCTCTTGTTTGTGAAATCCTGCCTTGCCCATGCCAGGCCTCAGACACACACCAGGGGGTTGGAGACTGCACTGTCTGATGGCAGGCACAGCCCTTTCAGGAGTAAGTGACCACTCCTCCCCTCCCTCCTAGCACAGATGGCTCATCAGGAAATGCAGACTACACCCCAGCTCCCTTTGTGTCACTGTCTAGAGAGAGGTGCAAACAGCTCAAATGTCCAACTAACCCTGACAGGGAATCCACAAAGAGGCAGAGTAACAGAAAGGGTTTAAGCAAGAAAATGCTCACTTTCTAAAAGTGGCATTTTCAAAACACACAGGCCCTCATTCTGACCCTGGCGGTCGGCGGAGAGACGGCGGTCGGACCGCGAACAGACCGGCGGTATTAAAAATGGCATTCTGACCGCGGCGGTCCCCGCCGCGACCGACCGCTACTTCTCCACTCCGACCGCCGCGGCGGTCATGACCGCGGGGCTGGAGTTTGCGCACTCCGGCCCGGCGGTCGTCCCAAGACCGCCAAGGGTATTATGACCCTGCCTACCGCCGCGGTTTCTTGCGGGCGGGAACCGCCGTGCGAACCATGGCGGTAAGCACTATCGGGGCCAGGGAATTCCTTCCCTGGCACTGATAGGGGTCTCCCCCACCCCCCACTACCCACCCGAGTCCTCCCCCCACACCCTCCACCCCCCTGCCACCCCCCAGAGGTGGTACGAACCCCCTCCCCACCCCCACCCCGACATGCACATACATGTACCCCGACATGCACACACCCCCAACATGCACATATACACGCCCCCTACACACACATACACAACGGGGACACATACCCGCACACATACATGCCGACATGCGCACCTGCCGAACAGCACACATTACCCATAGACACAGCAGCACCCCCCGCCCGCATACACGCACTCACACACCCACTCTACACACTCACACGCACACCCCCATGCACGCCCACATCACACAACACCCCCCCACCCCCTCCCCTCACGGACGATCAACTTACCTTGTGCGTTGGTCCTCCGGGAGGCGACGGGAGCCATAGGGACGTGACCGCCAACAGAAGACCGCCAACAGAAGACCGCCACACACAAATGTGGGTCGTAATTCTGTGGGCGGTGTTCTGCTGGCGTGGCGGTGGAGGTTGACCAGTCTCCACTTTCCCGCCGACCGCCAGTGTGGCTGCTGGCGGTTTTCCGGCGGAACGCTCCCAGCGGTCAGAATGCGCACAGCGGCACACCGCCGCGGTCGGCGGTCTTCACCGCGGCGGTAACTCAGCGGTCTTGCGAAAAGACCGCCAAGGTCAGAATGAGGGCCACAATCTTAAAACCAACTTTACTAAAAGATGTATTTTAAAATTGTGAGCTCAGACACCCCAAATTCCACATATCTATCTGCTCCCAAAAGGAATCTACACTATAATCATATTTAAAGGTAGCCCCCATGTTAACCTATGAGAGGGACAGGCCTTGCAACAATGATAAATTAATTTAGCAATATTTCACTGTCAGGACATATAAAACACATTACTATATGTCCTACCTTCACCATACACTGTACCCTGCCCTTGGGGCTACCTACGGCCTACTTAGGGGTGCCTTGCATGTAAGAAAAGGGAAGGTTTGGGCCTGGCAAGTGGGTGCACTTGCCAAGTCGAATTTACAGTAAAAAACTGCACACACAGACACTGCAGTGGCAGGTCTGAGACATGATCACAGGGCTACTTAAGTGGGTGGTTCAACCAGTGCTGCAGGCCCACTAGTAGCATTTGATTTACAGGCCCTGTGCATCTCAGCACACATCAACAACCTGGGAAACAGATGCAAAAAGTTAGGGGAAACCACGGCAAGGATTAAAAGTCTAAGACGTGTCCCCCCAGCTGAAAGTGGGGAGCAACTGCCCAACCTTGTGGGAGTTCTCATCACTAAGGCAGAAGAACCTGGATCAGCATTGGCGTGTTCTGTGCCAAGGCAGTGTTCCACCGTAAAGTCCACCCCTTTAGGGAAACGGACCACCTTAACAGGTTTGGATTCTCACCCCTCATCTGCATTAACCATCTGAGGGGCCTGTGGTTGGTCTGAACCCAGAAATGAGTCCCAAACAAGTAGGGTCGTAGCTTCTTCAGTGCCCAGACCACAGCAAAAGCTTCATGTTCTATGGCACTGCATAGACTACTGGGGACTCAATGTGGTCGCTAAGACTGACGCGTACCCCATCCCCCGAGCTGATGAGCTCATTGACCGGTTGGTGGCTGCCAAATACCTCAGTACGTTTGACCTTACCTCTGGGTACTGGCAGATTGCCTTAACTGAGGAGGGCAAGGAGCAGCAGCAGGAAGGGGGGCCACAAGGGAAGCATTCTGTGAGGCACAGAGGTCATGCCTTACTGGTCCACTCTTTCAGGCTCCAGGGTCTCCTGATCACCCTGACGGCCTGCCATAGACCTGGTGGATATGCATACCCACCCAAGCAGACCCAAAATCTCCAAGCGTAACCTGTGTTCCACCTCCTTCCAAGGGGAATCCTCCAGGTCATTGCCAAGCAAACAATCCACAGGCATGGTTGGACTTACAGCTACCTTCAAGGAACCTGAAACCCCCCCCATTCAAAGGGGACCTGCGGCACTCTGCACAGGCACTCTGAGTTGTCTACCGCAACTACTTGGTGAAGTACCCAGGGATCTATCTGCTCTTCAGACACCAGGTGACTCCTCACTGTAGTTACACTGGCTCCTGTGTCTCTCGGAGCCTCCACCCTCTGTCCATTGATGGTCACCAACTGCCTGTATTTCTTAGTGTTCTCAGGCACGAGGGTTTTATGGACCATCTCACTGTCCCCTAGTGAGACAAGGGTCATCTCAGCTGGCTCCCACCCACCTGGAACCAACTCCTCCCCAAGCGGCACACTAGCCAAACCCTGGGACTGCGCACCTATAGGTGCCGTTGTACTCTTAGGGCATTTGGAGTCCCCCTCACATGACCCACCTGGTCACATGCATAGCACTTACGTGGGGGTCTCCCTGCCACTGGCTTCCCTTTGGAGAACCAGGGCTTCTTCTCACTGGGGGGTTGGAAATCTTTACCCGGGGAATCAGTTTGGGGCCCTTTAGAGAACTCCCCCTGTTTACCCTTACCCCCCCTTTCTTCTGAGAGGGACCCTGCCCACCCTTGGCGTGGTCTCCCCCATACCTCTTTTGGACCCGGGTGCTCTCCCAGTGGTCCACTTCCTGCGCAGGCTTCCTGGGGTCAGTCAGCTTGCTGTCAATCAGGTGCTGGTGCAGCTCTGGAAAACATAAACTGTACAAGTGCTGACAAGCAATCAGATTGTAAAGCCCCTCATACATTGCTACCTTATTGCCCTTCACCCAACCATCCAGTGACCTGCAGAATGAATCTACACTTCCAACCATGTTTGGGATTCCTTCTTCTTATAAGACCTAAAATTATCCTTATACTGATCAGGAGTGAGACCATACCTAGTGATCAGATCATCCTTCATGATAGGGTAAGTGAGCCCCAGGGGATCCCCTAAGGTTGTCAGGGTGTTCCTTCCCTTTACCTCAAAGTGCTTCTACAGACCTGCCCCTCAATGAGCTTCAGGGACAGATTTATATGGAGAGCACACTCAAACCCCTTAAACAACAGCAGGATGTCATCCTCCCTCTTGTAGTACTTCACAAGGTCCTTAGAAATCTGCACCCTCCTCTCAGGCTGCACTGTGATATGGCTGCCACCATCCCTACTAGACTGATTCCTCTGATCCAGCTCCCTGAAGCTGAGCTCATGAGCCAACAACAACCTTTTCTCTTCTATGGCCATCCTCATTTTCTCCAACTCTAACTGGTGAGACCTCTCTGTCTGTCTGTCCTGCAATTCTTCAGGAGTCAGACCCTTGGATGAGACACTGCTACTTGCCCTGAAGATCCTCCACCCAGACAGAACAGGCCCTCCCCACAATACCATTGTGAACACTCTGAACCTCCTCCTCCTCCTCCTCACCCTCACCCTCTGTGTGCCCTCAGCCCCCTTGGATGCCTCCCAGACCCTTAGGGACTTTTGCAGAACCTCCTTCCTGGTGATGCTCTTAATGGGGCAGGCAAGATCCAATTGTTTCAATTGGGCAACGGCGTAACTCTCCAGTTTCCCTAAATCAATAGCAGCTCCAGCTAATGCATCTCCAGACTGAGACATGAGGAAGAGTTAAAATTACAAAGTTCCAAAGGCAGAAAACAAGTTCCCAATGAAGTTCAAAAGTCAATCAAGGATTACCACAAAAATGGAAGTAGGAAAAAATCCAAGCAAAAAGAGAAAAAGCAAAATCACAAGACAAGTAGTATGTGGTCACGTAGTGGTATGCGCTCAATACAGTAGTGTACGCTTAATCACTTTGGTGGTCATTACAACCCTGGCGGTCTGTGTTAAAGCGGCGGTAAGACTGCCAAAAGGCCGGCGGTAACAATTTTGCAATTACGACCGTGGCGGAAAACGCCAACAAAGACAGCCACTTTAACACTCCGACCGCCACGGAGGTACAAACAAACAGCGCGGCGGTCATGACCAACAGACAGGCGGAGGACAAAGTACAGCCCACAGTATCGCAACAAGCCAATGCGCCACCTTTTCCGGGCAGATTCACCGCGGATAAAAACACGGCGGAAACAGGACTTCGAAGGGAAAACGCTCACCTCTACAGACCCCACGAGGAACGAGGACACCATGGACGCGGAACTCCAAATTCTCCCTGAGATTGTTTTCCTGCTCCTCTACCAGGAGCACGAATACCGGCGGCGAAGACCACGGTGAGTACTGCACCTACGACACAGGGGAGGGAGACAACAGACACACACACACGGAACACCCCCACCCTCACCCACTACAACACACACATTAATACATATTGATACATTACAGTTACACCCCCCAATCCCCCCGGAAGAATGCAAAGACAATAGAAAATGAGTGTAACCATTGTAATATATGAAAATCAAGTAGGCAAAAATATATATATACACCATGTACAAAATATATACCAAGCATAGTAGTCCAGGTAGTGCTCCAATTAAGTCTGTAGAACACTGGGCCCACACAAGATCCCCGACCATGATGGAAAGAACACTGCAGGGGCATCAGAGAGCAAGAAAACAGGCACCTCAGGGGGAGGGAAAGGGGGGGGCCCTCAGCCGGTTGAGTGCACGACACCAAATCTACGAGAGGGCCACATGCCCACTGTTCCATCCTGGGGAGTGCAAAGCCACAGTCTCTCAAGTCTCTACAGTGGGTGGTTTGCCCACTGTGCAATCCTGGGGAGTGCAAAGCCACAGTCTCTCAAGTCTCTATAGTGGGTGGTTTGCCCACTGTTCCATCCTGGGGAGTGCAAAGCCACAGTCTCTCAAGTCTCTACAGTGGGTGGTTTGCCCACTGATTTATCCTGGAGAGTGCAAAGCCACAGTCTCTCAAGTCTCTACAGTGGGTGGTTTGCCCACTGTTCCATCCTGGGGAGTGCAAAGCCACAGTCTCTCAAGTCTCTACTGTGGGTGGGTTGCCCACTGTGCAATCCTGGGGAGTGCAAAGCCAGTCTCTCAAGTCTCTACAGTGGGTGGGTTGCCCACTGTGCAATCCTGGGGAGTGCAAAGCCACAATCTCTCAAGTGGATAACAGTCTCCACTGGTTCTGGAGGGGGCATGGTGCCCAGAGTGCTTCATCCTGCTAAGGACCGAGGTAGTGGATGGATCTCTCCACTGGTTCTGGAGGAGGCATGATGCCCAGAGTGCTTCATCCTGCTAAGGACAGAGGTAGTGGGTGGATCTCTCCATTGGTTCTGGAGGAGGCATGGTGCCCAGAGTGCTTCATTCTGCCCGTGATGGACTCAATAACGTCAGTGCCCTTGGCGCTCATGGGCCAGCGTTGCTTGAGGTGACGGTGCCCTGTTCAGCGGTGCTTGATGCGGCGGTGCCCTGTTCAGCGGTGCTTGATGCGGCGGTGCACTGTTCAGCGGTGCTTGATACGGCGGTGCCCTGTTCGGCGGTGCCCTGTTCAGCGGTGCTTAATGCGGCGGTGCCCTGTTCAGCGGTGCTTGATGCGGCGGTGCCCTGTTCAGCGGTGCTTGGAGCGGCGGTCTCCTTTGCCGTGACTCAGCTGCTGGCGGTCCTTCATGGCCCAGCGGGGCTTGTGCTGGTGGTCCTCTCAGTCCCAGCGGGGCTTGTGCTGGCGGTACTCTCTGCCCCAGCAGGGCTTGTGCTGGCGGTCCTCTCTGTCCCAGCGGGGCTTGTGCTGGCGGTCCTCTCTGTCCCAGCTGGGCTGGTGCTGGCATTGGCGTCCTGGGCAGGTGGGCTGGTGCTGGCGGTGGCCTCCTGGGCAGCTGGGCTGGTGCTGGCGGTGGCCTCCTGGGCACCTGGGCTGGTGCTGGTGGTGGCCTCCTGGGCAGCGGGGATGATGGCGGTCTTCTCCGCCGTGCTCCTCTTCCCAGACTTGCTGAGTTTCTTGTGCCCCTTCCCCACCTTGGAAGGTTTCGCAGCTGACTCCACACTCTCACCCGTACCTCTCGGAGCGGCTTTGGTGGCTGGAGTCTTCCCCCTCTCCCGCCGGGCGCTGGCCAACTTTAGACGCTTCACAGGTGGGGGACTGTCTGTGCTGTGGCTACGTGCCCACACTGGCTACCCTGGTGGCCGGTGCACTCCATATTCCGGTGACTACAGGCACCACTGGTCCCGGAGATGTTGTGGCTGAGGTGCGAGTTCGGGACCTAAGAGACGGACGGGGTGGAGGAGGTGTGGGAAAGAGGTCAAGGTTGGACAGGAAAAGTGTTTTGGAGACACTGGGACAGGTAGCTGGTGGGGGTTTGGGAGTGGAGGAAGAGGTTGTGGTTGTAGGAGGTGTTCGTTTGCTGACTTTGGGTGAAGGTGCATGCACTGCAGGCTGTCGTGAGGTGGATGGCTGTTGGGTGAATGTGTGCCTGCGTTTGTGTATCTTGGGAGGGAGGCGTCACAGACACACTGGGAGAGGACACAGGGTAGTGTGAATGGTAGTGGGGTGGTGACTACACGTGAGTGGGGTGTGGTGGTGGGTGTGCTGGTGATGGTAGTAGTGGCTGTAGAGGTAGTGCATGCAGGTGTGAGAGTAGACGAGACTGGGAGGGTGGAGGGAGACGAGGAGGAGGGGGACACAGTGGAGGCAGTGGATGTTAGTGTGTCTGCATGTGTGTGATGCTTGCGTGAGTGCCTGTGGGATGTGTGGTGCTTATGTTTGCCTGAGCTTCCCTTGGATGTTGACGTGTGTGCATGCTTGTCTGTAGGTGTGCTTGGGATAGGCTGGGGTACAGGGGATTGGGTCTGGGTGGAGGAAGGTGGAGGGGGAGGCTAGACACAGGGACAATGGCTGCCATCAGTGCTGAGGCCAGAGTCTAAAAAGCTCACTGAAGGGCCGCCTGACCAGAATGAATACCCTCCAGGAATGCATTTGTTTGTTGCAACTGCCTTTCTACACCCTGGATGGCATTCAAAATGGTAGACTGCCCAACAGTGAGGGACCTGAGGAGGTCAATGGCCTACTCACTGAGGGCAGCAGGGGTGACTGGAGCAGGGCCTGAGGTGCCTGGGGCGAAGGTGATGCCCACCCTCCCGGGTGAGCGGGCACGGGGAGAAGGCTGAGGGGCTGCTGTGAGGGCGGTGCTGGAAGGGGGGGTGGTGGCTGTACCTGTAGATGGGAGGGGCACAGATGTTGCCGCCACCACAAGCGAGCTCCCATCAGAGGACAAGTCCGTGTCACTGATCTCAGCTCTTGTCCCCACCGTGGAGCTCCCCTCGCCCTCCGGCCCACTGGTGAAGTCCGATTCCGTAGTGTGGCCCTCCATGGCCATGTGGGATGCAGCCCCCTCGTGCTCTGGTGACACTGCTCCTCCGCCTGATAATGCTAATGCACACAAGAAGAGGGAGACCACAAAAAGGGGGGGCAACATAAGAAAGACATGTTGAGTGCATGCATAACCGCTACCGTTGGCGGACACGACAGACACAGAAGCCCTCTGCACTATGCCGCGCTCTTGGGCTCCTCTGTTCAATTCCTGGGAAATGGCCTACTAGGCTATGGACGACATCTGCACACATGGATGACACAGGGGCATGACTAGGTGTACTTGGCACTCTACAGAGGTGTGGTGGGGTGCAACATGGCCGGCCTTACTTAGGGACCTTGCCTACGGAACTCGCCCTGGCCTAGGGAAACCCACAGACCACCTCCCCCACCCAGACACCTCCACTGCGCGCAAAATCAGCAGAATGCGAGTGTACTCACCCCCTTGTGGCTGCTGTGATGCCCTCAGGCGCCCATCCAACTCCGGGTACGCCACCGCCAGGATCCTGTACATCAGGGGGGTCATGGTGCGACGGGCACCCCTCCCACGTTGGGAGGCCATCCCCAGCTGAGCCTCCGCCGCCTTCTTGCTCCAGCGGCGAATGTCCTCCCATCTTTTCCTGCACTGGGTGCTCCATCTGTGGTAGACCCCCAGGGTCCGGACGTCCTTGGCGATGGCACGCCAAATATCTTTTTTCTGGTGGGTGCTGACCTACATGGTTTGTACAGGGGGGAAGAGAAACTTATTACCAACTGCACCGTCAAATTGATTGGCCCCCATCCCTACCCTTGCCATGTGGCACATGCACTCACCATCGTTTCATGCACGCCGCACTCTCCCCCCTTACTTCTTACATCCACCCCTCTCCACACAGGCATAGCCCATCCAGCATGCTCCCAGTGTACTTACCTGTTTGTCTGGAGGACCGTAGAGTGGCATAAACTGGGGGAGGACCCCATCCACGAGTTTCTCCAACTCCTCCGATGTGAAGGCAGGGGCCCTTTCCCCAGACACTCGAGCCATTGTCTCTTCCAGACCGAGGTCACAGCAGCACTTGCAGTGTAGGTCCTCTCCTGTCAAAGATCAGGTATCGAGTGATTGAACAGATAGAAAATGGCGGTCACGTCCGCGGTGGTGCATACCGTCACCGCCGGCGTACATCGTCATTGGCTCCTGGGACCCATAGGGTCCAATGTTAACCAATGCAGCATTGCACCGCGGTCTTCAACCGCCTACCGCAACGGTGTACAACACCAGCACAGATACATCACATCCCATTGTCCCACTTTACAGGTCAGGCAGTCGCCATTTCAGGGGCCCACATGGCTTAATTTTTAACTGCCTCACACATACCTAGGCCTAGACTCAACACACATACAGGCCACTTTTCGGATTAGGATCCGTGTTCTGTGTAAGCTGTGGGTACGTACCTCTGAGTTGGTTGACTCTGTGCTCGCTGTTATCCTTCATAGGCACCGTCCGCTGGGACATGTGAGGACATGGCGGCATCCTCCGGCGTACTGACCATTGGTGGACCTGTCGACAATGAAGGAAAGACATGTAATTATCAGTTAGAGGCTTGACCGGGCCACAATCCAGGAACTGTGTACCCACGTGGAGCCAGACCTGATGTCAGCTATCCGCCATCCCACAGGAATCCCCCCTCAAGTGCAGGTGCTATCAGTGCTCCATTTCCTTGCAAGTTGGTTATTTCAAACAACAGTGGCCATAGCATCAGGGATGTCCCAGCCTATGTTTTCCAACATGTTGTCCAGAGTGTTGTCTGCCCTGCTGACACACATGCAGAGCTACATCGTTTTCCCTCAGGTGGAGGATTTGTCTACAGTGAAAGGTGATTTCTATGCCCTGGGACATATCCCCAACATCATAGGTGCCATTGATGGGACACATGTGGCTTTGGTCCCCCACCGCAGGAGTGAACAGGTGTACAGAAACTGGAAGAGTTATCATTCCATGAATGTACAGATGGTATGTTTGGCAGACCAGTACATCTCCCATGTGAATGCCATGTTCACTGGCTCAGTGCATGACGCTTACATCCTGCGGAGTAGCAGCATCCCTTATGTGATGGGTCAACTCCAGAGGCACCGTGTGTGGCTATTAGGTGAGCACTTGGAAGCAAGTCAGTGGGAATGGTTGTCTGGGCCTGGGGATATCCCTCCAGGTTAGTGTGTGTCTAACAGTTGTCCCTCGCCATTTGCAGGTGACCCTGGTTACCCCAACCTGTAATGGCAACTGACCCCAGTGAGGAATCCCAGGACAAGGGCAGAGGAATGCTACAATGAGGCCCATGGGCGAACTAGGAGGGTGATCGAGGGGACCTTCGGCCTCCTGAAGGCCAGGTTACGGTGCCTCCATATGACAGGTGGATCCCTATTCTACTCACCAAAGAAGGTGTGCCAGATCATCGTGGCCTGCTGTAGGCTTCAAAACTTAGGTTTGCGACGACAGGTGCCTTTTCTGCAGGAGGATGGTCCAGAGGGTGGTGTTGTTGCAGCTGTGGAGCCTGTGGACAGTGAAGACGAGGAAGCAGAGGAAGAAGACATGGACAACAGGGACTCAGTGATTCAGCAATATTTCCAGTGAAACACAGGTAAGAATACAGACCTGCCTACTACATGTACTTGAACACTACTGCCTCTCTATGTCTGTCGTTTTCACCCAGTGTATGGTCACTGAGTTGTCACTTTCCCTTCCGATTTCACAGATGTGGGTCCCACTGTGTGACATCTGCTTTGATTCCTCATGGACTAGAGCTGTGTGACATAGGTATGTTGACTATTACAAATGAAAGAGCCTTTTGCCACAGTTATTGCTGATACAGTATTCCGAAATCACAGACTGACTCCAGATAGTTTTGTGCTTTAAGGGTGTTTATTTAAGTGCTCAATATTGGAGGGGGTTGTAAAATTGTGAGGGGTGATGGCGGAGGAATGTCCATGGCAGAGTCCAGTCTATTAGTCTCACAGGTGCATTGCCCAAATGGGCATAGGAAGTGGAGCTGGGGTAGTTTAAGGATGGACAGGGTGACAAAGTGGGACAGTAGGATGACAATCATGGTGGTCTCATTTCTTGGTGGGGGTCTTGGCATTATTCTCTGTTTGTCCTGGATCTCAGGGACCATTTGCGAGGTGGTTCTCCGTCTGCAGGGGGTGGAGTGCTGGTGTGGTGGTCCTGTGGCGGTGCCTCCTGTCCACTAGCACCGGCGGAGGTGGTGGGCAGTTCATCATTCATGCTAGTGTCAGGGGCCCCTTGTAGTGCCACAGTGTCCCTCCTGGTGTTGAGTACTTCCTTCAGCACCCCTACGATGGTGCCCAGGGTGGAATTTATGGTTCTGAGTTCCTCCCTGAAGCCCAAATACTGTTCCTCCTGCAGGCGCTGGGTCTCCTAAAACTTGGCCAGTACCGTTGCCATCGTCTCCTGGGAGTGGTGGTAGGCTCCCATGATGGAGGAGAGGGCCTCGTGGAGAGTGGGTTCCCTGGGCCTGTCCGCCCCTTGTCGCACAGCAGCCCTCCCAGTTCTCCTGTGTTCCTAGGCCTCCGTCCCCTGGACTGTGTGCCCAGTACCACTGCCCCCAGGTCCCTGTCGTTGTTGGGGTGGTGGGTTAGCCTGGGTTCCCTGTAGTGGTGGACACACTGCTGATTGACATGTCCTGGGGACGGAAGTATGGGCCCGCTGGGTGGGTGCTGTGCTGGTGTTTCCAGAGGGGGGAAGCTCTGTGGTGGCCTGTGACTGTGTGAGGGGAACCGACTGTCCCGAGGTCCCCGATGGGCCGGGCTGGTCATCTAGATCCAATTGGACAGAGGTGCTGTCATCACTGTGGGCCTCTTCTGTTGGTGGTGTGGACATGTGTGGACCCTCCTGTCCAGTGACGTTGGGTAGGGGTCCTGCAGGGCTATAAAAGGATGTTTATTACATCTGTGTGTGGCATGGTGTGCAATGGGTGGGTGACTGTGTACCCCAGTGCTTGCATTCCTGTGTGGGACTTTGTGTGATGATGGTTTAGGGGGGTGTATGAGTATGTGCAGTGGCCATGCTTTAGTGATGGGTGTCAATGCTTTGTTGTTGCATGCAGGGCTTGGTCTTGGGATGTGTGGTTTGTGATGTTGGGACATTTGTGAGGAGTTAGAGTGATGGGGTGAGGGTGAGAGTGGTGGTATGTGCTATCATGCAGGTAGGGTGGGGGATGTCATAGTTAGGATTTGACTTACCAGAGTCCATTCCTCCACCTACTCCTGCGAGGCCCTCAGGAGGCAGAATAGCCAAGACCTGCTCCTCCCATGTTGTTAGTTGTGGGGGAGAAGGTGGGGCTCCGCCGCCAGTCCGCTGAACCGCCAGGTGGTGTCTTGAGACCACGGAACGCACCTTCCCCCGTAGGTCGTTCCACCTCTTCCTGATGTCCTCCCGATTTCTTGGGTGCTGTCCCACTGCATTGACCCTGTCCACTATTCTTCACCATAGCTCCATCTTCCTTGCAATTGAGGTGTGCTGCACCTATGATCCGAATAGCTGTGGCTCTACCCGGACGATTTCCTCCACCATGACCCTGAGATCCTCCTCCCAGAACCTGGGGTGTTGTTGCCGTGCTATGGGGTGGTGTGGGTGATGTGTGTGGTGGTGTGTGGGGTGATAAGTGTGCTGATATGTAGTGGTGTGTAGTGTGTGGTGCGTGGAAGTTATGTGGGTGATGGTGTTGTGTGCCTGTGGATGCTTGTATTGTTGATGGTGGTGTCTCTTTCTGGCCTTCGTTCGTGATTTGTCGTCGTAAGGGTTTGTGGGTGATGTGGGTGTGTGTTTTATATAGTATTGGGTGTGTGGGAATGGTGTGTGTATGTGTATCAGGTGTGTGTATTTCGAATTGTCCAATGTGGCTGTGTTTAGTAAGTGTGTGTGTGTATATTGAGCGCGGCGTATTTCTGTTGGCGTGACAGTGGAGGTTTTGTTTTCGCCAGTTTATCACTGACCTTTTGTGTGGCGGACTTGTGTGGGTGTCTAGATTTTGGCGGATTCCGAGATGTGGGCCATAATAGCTCTGCGGTTTTCCGCGGCCGCGGTGGTGTGTTAGCGGTCTTCTGCACGGCAGTAAGCGGCTTTTACCGCCAATGTTGTAATGACCGCCTTTATGTCAAGTACAAATACAAGTCCAATCCCATCCGGTGATCACCATTGTTGTAAATTGGGTCTTTGGTTGGCAGTCAGGTTACCCCCTGTCCAAGCAAGGACCCTCACTGTAGTCAGGGTAAAGGAGAATCACCCTCAGCTAACCCTCACTCACCACCTTAGTAGCTTGGCACGAGCAGGCAGGCTTAACTTCAGAGTGGTAGGCGTAAAGTATTTGTACCAACACACACAGAAACTCAATGAAAACACTACAAAATGACACAGCACAGGTTTAGAAAAAAAGAAAATATTTATCTAAACAAAACAAGACCAAAGTTGCAAAAATCCACATACACCAGTCAAGTTATTGATTAGAAAGCAAAAAGAGTCTTAAATCCTTGAAAAAGCAGATAAAGCACTGTTAGCATTGAAAAGTACCTGGGTAGAGTTAAAATAACATGCACGGTTGAATGTGCGTCAAAAAAGGTAAGCAGTGTGTCGATTTCTCACCGGCAAGCGAGCTCGTGCATTGTTTCTCTTTCTCCAGTCGGGCTGATGTGCGTTGTTTTTCCTCCCCGCAGCGGAGCGATGCATTGATCCGGGCAGCACTCGGCTCAGGGCAGGCATCGTGTCGTTTTGGGATGCCCAGCAAGGTCTTCATCGAAAATTCTGCCGCTCGGTATCAGCAAAACCGTGCAATGTTGGTTGCGACGTTAACAGCCTCCGTCAATGGATGTAAGTGAAGTTCTTCAAGTTCCGTGCATCGATTTTCCAGCTGCGATGCCGGTGGAGCGTCGATTTCTGACGCAAAGCCAGTGGTGTGTCATTTTTCAGCCACGGCTCGGAAGGTGCATAAAATATTTCCCTGCACGGCGGTCTGTGCTTGAATTTTCAGTCTTTTTCTGCCAGCTTCTCCTTTCAGGGTCCCAGGAACTGGATGGGCACCACTTGGTGGAGTAGGAGTCTCTCCAGAGACTCCAGGTGCTGGCAGAGAGAAGTCTTTGCTGTTCCTGAGACTTCAAACAACAGGAGGCAAGCTCTAAATCAAGCCCTTGAAGATCTTAACAAGAAGGAAACAACACAAAGTCCAGTCTTTGTCTTCTTGCACTCCATCCTTGAGTTCTATCCTTGCCTGGGTGCCCCTCTCCAATCCTGGACATCAGAAGTGGGTTCTGCTGCAGATTCCTGCAAAAACTGTTGCATTGTCTAGAGTACGTGTAAAATTTCACAAAATGTATAAATTACACAGAGGCTGCTCAGTGACATTACTCTGTGTGACTTGACAACAACACATTGCCTTCATCTCTACAGAGCCCGACAACGACGCAGTGACCCAACTGCATGGAAAACACTGATTCATCATGCCCTTGGTGTCCATGCTTTAGTCCATACAAGGTACTTTCTCGGCAGACCCCGCGCAGGTTCTATAGCCAGCCTAACCTTCATTGTGGTCGGCCTGAACTTTGGAATTGCGGTGGTCCCTGGAGACCTCTAGTAACCTTTTGACCGCTAGTGCCTTCTAAGCACTATTTATGCATTTAATCTTTAAAAATTTACATTTCGACTTCTACTTATCAGATTTGTGTCGTTTTGGTCTTGTTTTACTCAGATGTATATTTTCTGCTCTCTAAACCTGTGTAAAGTCATTTTGTGGTGTTTTCATTGAATTACTATCTTTAAAGTTTTGCACAAGTGTAACTGATTTCTCCTGACCAGGGTTGTGGTTCCTACATGTACAGAGTGCATACCTCTGCCAACTAGAGACCCAATTTTTAACACAGCACCAAATATTTTTTACAGTTTTATTCTACTTTTCTAATTTGGTGTAGTATTTTTCTTGTTTTGTGTTTCTACGTTTCACTGTTTGTGTGCTGCATGAATATTTCACACATTGCCACTAAATTAAGCTTCACTGCTTTTGTGCCCAGCTACCAGAAGGTTAAGAACAGTTAATGTAGTGACTTTTTATAGTTCAACCTGGCAAGGATTGTGGCTGTTACTTGTGTAGATCTCCTCCCCCTCAACCAACAAGCCTATTTGTCACACTACAATTTGCAGAGGAAATCCAGACCAGTTTTATCTGCCTCAAGTGAGTCTGCTGGTATCTATTCTGGTATTTTCTGGGAGGTGTTTGTTAAAGCTTAGCAAAAGGCAATATTTAGAGTCTGAAGGTGTGAAGATACTCTCTCAGTGTCCTAGCAGCTTTGATTTAGAAGCACATACCAACCTGATGACTTTTCTAAAATGATGTTTCTTTTAGGGATAATCATGTAACGACTGCCAGGCTTTGCAACCCCTGGCACTTACTTTAGGACCCCAGGTCTCAGAGGTGGCAAAATCAGTGCCAAGAACATGGGAGCAGCTCATTCATACCTGTTTATATTGTACTGATGGTCTGTTGTTAGACCTTGTATCTTTGGCATGGTTTCCCTTTACTTTTTTGCCTTCACCTCATTTTGTCTTATCCAGAATGTGCCTACTTAATTGACGTACAGGTCTCTCATAAAGTACATTGCCAGTGCCCAGGGTCTGTAAATTAAATGCTACTAGTGGACCTGCAGCACTGATTGTGCCACCCACTCCAGTAGCACTTCAAACATGTTGCAGGTCTCCCATTGCAGAGCCTATATGTGCAGTTTTAAACTGCCATGTTGACCTGGCATGTTAACCCTCTTGCCAGGCCCAAACCTTACTTTTTGATGCACATGCGTTACGCCTAAGGTAGGCCCTGGGCAGCTCAATGGCAGGATGCAGGGATCTTAAAAAATAGGACATAAGTTTACATGTCCCAGTAATGAAAAACTCAAATTTGATTGTCACTACTATCTCTCCCTTAGCATAACTTTTGGATTACCTTTTTACATTTTATGAAAAACTCAAATTTGTTTTTCACTACTATCTCTCCCTTAGCATAACTTTGTATTACCTTTTTACATTTTATAAGTATGATTTCCAATTGAGAAGGGATGGGACCCCAAAGTTTGGTGTCTCTGGAATCACAATTTAAAATAACAACTTGTATTGAAGTCAGATTTGAAATTGTAATTCTGACAACACCACTTTTAGAAAGTTAGCATTTTCTTATTTTAATTATTTGGTGCCTTCCGCCTGTCTCTGAATACATGTCTGCGGTGGTTGATAGCTGGGCTTGTGCATTCCCTCTATAAAGCAACAGACAAAGGGAGCTTAGGTGCTGACTGATGACCCATCTACAGTCTGATGAGCCATCCGGGGCAGGATGAGAGGGGATATTTTACCCTTTCACCTGAATAGGCTGTGTTCTGTCTCTGCCCACAAAGGGCTGCATGCTTCCCTGTAGTGAGTTAGGAGCCAGGGCAGGAGCGGTAGCAACTCTGTGCACTTCAAAGACATCTCTTTGAAGCCTACCACACTTCAAAGGCACAAATGGGTATAAGTTCAGAACCTCAGACACCACCAACTTAATACACTTCTGGCCTTGTGAATACTCTGCCAGGAAGAAGGACTGCTTTGCCACTGTGCTGCTGAATGTACTGTCACTCTGTTAGACTCTGCTGACCTGTTGCCTAAAGACCTAAATCAATCCGACCCAGAACCAAAGAAACTCCCAGGCTGTGCAGCCTACGCACAGTAGCACCTCAGCTCTTCAGAACTGAGGCATCACCCCAACTGTAGGAACCTGGCCTTCTCTTTGCAGATATCCCCCCACTTTGTGCCCGCATTTGAACTACTGAATGCTGCTTTTCTACCCTGAAAGTGCACTCAAGCCTGCTAACAAAGCTCCAGTGCCAGTGTTCTCTTCCCCAAAAACAAAATACCCAATTCTAACACAATTGGCAAGGACATTAGCACCTCCTAGTTCCTAGTAAATGGTACCCCTGGTACATAGGGCATGGGTACCAAAGAGAGTCCCTACTGGCTGCAGCATGTATTATGCACCCATAAAAGCCCCACACAAAACCATATGCAGACTGCCATTGTGGAACATGTGGAATGGTGCAAAACCATTGTGGAAACACATTGCACACATGCTGAGTACAATGCCCTAATACACCACAATTATTATATGTAAGTCACCCCAGGAGCGCCTGCCCTCCTGCTCCTGCCTCATCCCCCTCCCTCACTCGCCTCCCCCTCTCTATTACCCCCACCTACCCCGTTCGCTATCTACCTTCCTCACTCCTCCTATCTACCTATCTCTCTATCTCACTATCTAACTCCCTCACTCTCCACCTCCTCCTATCTACCTATCTCTCTATCTATCTATTTCTCTATCTATCTATTTCTCTATCTATCTACTTTCTCTATCTATTTCTCTATCTCTCCCCCCTTCCCGCCACCCTCTCTATTACCTATCTTCCTATCCTCTCACCATACCTCTCACCTTCACCCACCTCTACAACCCCCCCTCCCCTATCTTCACAACCCTACTCCTATCTCTCTCCCTAATCTCCTAAACCGCCTAACACTCACCCCCCTCCACCCTTAAACCCCCCTCCCCCAACTCTTCTCACTCTACCTGTCCCCCCTCCCTCGCGCTTTCCCGCCGCGACCTCCTGCACCCCCCCGCACCCCAGCTCCCATTCGACCCCAGCTGACCCCTCCCCCCCTCCTACCTCATATGGCGGCCGCTGCGCGACCGCGCAGCGGACGCGCGCTGGCGCGCCTGAGGCAAGCCCATCTGCGCCCGTCCGTGCCTGGCCCGCGCCCAGCGCCATGACCCCTGGTCCCCAGCTCTCCCAAGCCCCACTGATCCGCTACGACCCCACCACCCTCCACGCCCTCAACCCAGGGCGCTCCAACACCTGCTTCCAAGCTCACCCCAAACGCACCCATGGACCCTTCGCCTGCAACTCCTGCAAACGCATCTTCCACCTCGCAACTACCACGACCACAAGCCCACGCGCCATCAACCACCTCAAGTGCATCCTGGTCAACGCTCGTTCCGTCCACAAGCACGCCGTTGAACTCTGGGACCTCCTGGACTCCACAGCACCGGACGTCGCCTTCATCACGGAGACCTGGATGAACGCCTCCTCTGCTCCAGACATCGCCACCGCCATCCCCGAAGGCTACAAGATCTCCAGAAAAGACTGCACCAACCAAGTAGGAGAAGGTATAGCCATCGTCTTCAAAGACTCCATCAGCATCACCACCTCCACCGAAGACACCCCTCTCGCCGCTGAACACCTGCATTTTCAGATTCGCACTGACCCCAGGACCACCCTCAGAGGATCCCTCGTCTACCGTCCTCCCGGACCACGCGCCCCTTTCAGCGACGCCATCGCCGACTTCATCTCCCCGCACGCCCTCGCCTCGCCGGACTACATCCTCCTAGGCGACCTCAACTTCCATCTGGAACAAAACAACGACCCAAACACCACCACCCTGCTCGACAACCTCACCAACCTCGGCCTCAAGCAACTGGTGAACACCACCACCCACATCGCCGGACACACGCTTGACCCCATCTTCTCCGCCAGCAAACACGTCTTCTTCAGCCACACCTCTGCTCTACACTGGACCGACCACAGCTGTGTACATTTCACATTCCGACGCGAGACCCGCCACCTCCGCACTCAACCCATCCCTCGTCGACAGTGGAAAAAAATCCCCGAAGAGCAACTCTTCTCCGCACTCGCCGCCAACCAACCCACCCTCACCACCGACCCCAACGACGCAGCCCTCAGCCTCACGAACTGGATCTCCAACTGCGCAGACAACCTTGCTCCCCTCAAACGCACGCATCGACAGGCCAACACCAAAAAACCTCTCTGGTTCTCTGACACCCTCAAAGAATCGAAGAAAACTTGTCGCGCCCTCGAGAAGGCCTGGCGCAAGGACCACACCGCTGACAACATGACCGCCCTCAAGAACGCTACCCGCGAACACCACCACCTGATCCGCGCTAGCAAAAGTAACTTTTTTACCGACAGACTGGACAAAAACAGCCACAACAGCAGAGAACTTTTTAGCATCGTCAAGGAATTCTCCAACCCCAACGCCAACGCCGTCACGCCCTCACAAGATCTGTGCAATTCCCTCGCCATCTTCTTCCATCGCAAGATCAGCGACCTCCACGACAGCTTCGGACACCAGACCCAACCAAGCATCACCGAACCCACACCTCCGACCATCACCCTCAACGACTGGACCCACATCAACACCGAAGAAACCAAAACCACCATGAACTCGATCCACTCCGGTGCTCCATCGGACCCCTGCCCTCACTTCATCTTCAATAAAGCTGACAACATCATCGCCCCGCACCTCCAGGCCGTCATCAACTCCCCTTTTTCTTCTGCTACCTTCCCCGAATGCTGGAAACACGCTGAAGTCAACACACTACTAAAGAAACCTACGGCTGACCCGAGCGACCTGAAAAACTTCCGCCCCATCTCGCTCCTCCACTTCACTGCCAAGGTAATAGAGAAGGCCGTCAACAAACAGCTGACCACCTTCCTGGAAGACAACAACCTGCTCGACCCTTCACAAACCGGATTCCGAACCAACCACAGCACTGAAACCGCCCTCATCTCAGTCACAGACGACATCAGAACCCTGATGGACAACGGTGAAACAGTCGCCCTCATCCTCCTCGACCTCTCGGCTGCCTTCGACACCGTCTGCCACTGCACCCTAATCACCCGCCTCCGCTCCACCGGGATCCAAGGCCAGGCCCTGGACTGGATCGCCTCCTTCCTCTCAAACCGATCCCAAAGAGTCTACCTCCTTCCGTTTCACTCAGACCCCACCGAGATCATCTGCGGCGTACCTCAAAGCTCATCACTCAGCCCGACACTCTTCAATGTCTACATGAGCCCCCTCGCCGACATCGTACGCAAGCACGACATCATCATCACCTCCTACGCCGACGACACCCAACTTATACTCTCCCTCACCAAGGACCCCACCAGCGCCAAGACCAACCTACAAGAGGGCATGAAGGACGTCACAGATTGGATGAGGCTCAGCTGCCTAAAGCTGAACTCTGACAAAACGGAAGTCCTCATCCTCGGCAACACCCCGTCCGCTTGGGACGACTCCTGGTGGCCCACGGCCCTCGGCACCGCACCGACCCCCGCAAACCACGCCCGCAACCTCGGCTTCATCTTGGACCCTCTTCTCACCATGACCAAGCAAGTCAACGCCTTGTCCTCTGCCTGCTTCCTCACCCTCCACATGCTCCGCAAGATCTTCCGCTGGATCCCCGCCAACACTAGAAAAACCGTGACCCACGCCCTTGTCACGAGCCGCCTGGACTACGGCAACAACCTCTATGCTGGGACCACCGCCAAGCTCCAAAAACGCCTGCAACGTATTCAAAACGCCTCGGCCCGCCTCATCCTCGATGTTCCCCGTAACAGCCACATCTCCGCACACCTGAGACACCTGCATTGGCTCCCAGTCAGCAAAAGGATCACCTTCCGACTTCTCACCCACGCACACAAAGCCCTCCACAACAAGGGACCGGATTACCTCAACCGTCGCCTCAGCTTCTACGCCCCCACCCGTCTCCTCCGTTCCTCGGGACTCGCGCTCGCTGCCGTCCCTCGCATCTGCCGCTCCACGGCGGGTGGGAGGTCCTTCTCCTTCCTGGCAGCCAAGACCTGGAACTCCCTCCCCACCAGCCCCAGGACCACCCAGGACCACTCCGCATTCCGGAGACTCCTAAAAACCTGGCTCTTCGAGCAGCAGTAACACCCCCCCCTTTTTTCCCCTAGCGCCTTGAGACCCGCACGGGTGAGTAGCGCGCTTTATAAATATTAATGATTTGATTTGATTTGACCTTAAGAGCCCTAAGGCAGGGTGCATTATGATACATGTGAGGGAACTCGGGATAAAACTCCATCCCGAGCGCGTGCATTAAGATACTACTCATAAATGCCCTTTGTGAATTCTCAAAGTGGTAGACTGAGACTTTTGGTCTAAGTTTAAACCAAACTTCTAGGTTTACCTTTGTGAATAAAGCCCACTGTCTGTAAAAATGTATAATTCAATATCTCTGGTTCTACTAATTGGATTTTTTTGTTGCTTTAGTCTTGTTGTATTTATTATAAACTACTCTACATTTTCAAGTCTATTTTCTGCTCCTGTATGTTTTCACTGGGCTACTGTTTTAAATGTTGTACAAATGCTTTACGCATTTTCTTTACGTTAAGCCTAACTGATCTGTTCCAAGCTACCATTTGGTGAGCACAGGTTAATTTGACGTTTGCTGGTGCCGTACCCTAACAAGGATTATGGTTGCTGCTTGACCAGAGCCCACACCCCAAAAAAACAGCAACCCAATTTCTTCCATTTTTGATTTGATTGTGTCTGAATATGAACATTGAAACTATTGAATGTAAATTACAATTATCGTGAATAAACTAAACAACAATTCAATAGTTGGCTCTCTTTTCCACCGCTCTTTAACCTGTGCCATTCACGAGAGATAAAAGTACCAACGTGTTGGAAATGCATTTTTAAATGTTTGTGGTTAGCCTTTAAGGGTGTAAATTCAAATGTATACATCCTTTGCTTTGTAATCCCCAAATCCTTCCTCTGACTTTCTTCTCGATGTTCCCTCTAGTAAAATATACATTTTTTGTAAAAAAATAAAAAAGCTTATTGATTACATTGTTTGTAAGGTTACTTTCAGGGTACAATTAATCTACCTCTTACATTGTTCTTTCAACTTAATTTCATATATTTTCATATAGCACTTCATATACTTTCATATAGAATCCAAACTACGGTCGGTAAGGTTCTTTTTCTCTAGTGCTGAAAAATATACGTTTTTGTCTCTCTAATGTAATTGCTACAAAAAGGCATCGCTACTTGTAAAAGCAAATGACTGACAATTATTTGTGCCCTAAATCGGATGAACAAAACACGTCAATTTAAGATGTCCCTTTAAAGATGTGCTAGAAGAATAATTACAAAGAAAAAACAGTGTAAATCTAGCATTATTGCACATCAGCAAAGTGCTGTTTTATCCTTGTATAATGTGACACCAAGCATATCCAGCTAACATTACTGAACATTTCTTCTGATTTCATCTCATGGAGCGAATACAATTTGTGTTGCCTGGAGTAATGGCGAATTTCACTTTGTACCTCTTTATTATGCCTTGAGGAGAGGCCACTGATCTCAGACTTCTGAGATGTGACAGTTAAGTTGCACACACACTAATGGCATGCACCCTTACAGCACTGGCTGCTGTGCAGAGAGAGTTTGCAAACCTCAGCATGCCACTGACAGGGAGAAGCCGGCACCAAGAAGATGACACTGTGGGCAGAAACACAGACATGTTTGACAGAGCCCCTTTGCGAAGGGTTCCCAAGGCCTATTTAAATTTAAACCTGCCATACCTTATTTGGAGTGATGGGTGCCTTGGTAGGTACGCTGTGGGCAGGAGTCACAAATAATAAGCCAGCCTAGATTTGGCAGGTGACGGAAAGCTTTTAATTCTCATTTCCCATATTGCTCCCCCTGCCATGTCATCCTTATTCCTGAGTGAGTGAAATTAGCCTTATCGCTAGACTAGTAAAAAGAGACAAAAGAAGAAAAAGATAAGCATTTATGTCTGCTAAGTGAAATATTACTTGTAGTCGTAACTTCTTATGTGAGACTGTGTCTCGGTGATTTGGAGCAGGGTTTGTGATTGCTTTCTCCTAAGAGGAACAGTTTTAATAGGAGCCAGGGCAAGAGTCTTCTAAAATTTATATCAACAATTTGCCACTCACTATCATGTGTTAAGCAGTAAGGAATCATAAATGCAAAACGTACTTCGGCAGGTTTATAGAAAGTAAAGATGGCTCTTACTCTGGGTAATGATTAATTCCTTTGTTGGGAGTTCCAGCAGCGATGTACTGATGTAGATGAGTCCGAAAATAGCTCCGGGTGTGATAAATTACCATACACTGCAATTCATTCACTGACAGGATATTATCAAAACTTGCAAATGGATGCGTAACTGTTTGTTCTTTACATCACTGAAATAATTGATGACACCATTAGCAGTTTACACAATCAGACATCTCCGGGTGTTATATAGTATTCTTTAGCCTTGCAAGGTAAAGCGTTGCTTCCAGTTCAGCGTAATAATCAGGAAATGGGTGAAATATATGTGTGATAGTTATATACCTCAAATGATGTATGTGAAAATGTGCAACAGCATTCTAACTAGTTGGATTGTAGCTTGAATATCTGGCACTTTTTTTCACCCTACTCTAATCTGTACGTTCATGTGAGACAAAGGTCTATTAGAACATTGGAATGTTGGGGGGGGCTCCATTGCAGACAATGGAGTGCTCTGTGCTTTTACTGGCTGGAAAAAACCCAGAGCGTCAACATTCCAATGTTCTTTGTTCACAGCATCAGCTGTGAACAAAGCCTCATGGAGCCTGATTTTAATCCCCTCTGGCTTCCTGAGGAATTTGTTTTATTTGATAGAACATTCTGGCCTCTAGTGGCCGCTTTAGCGGGCTCTACCGGCCATTAAAGGCCCGCTCCCACGTTCAGCGAGGGCCTTTAACAATGGAAAGGGCCTTTTTAATGACTGGTAGAGCCTGCTATAGCGGGTCCAAGGCTATTAGAACATTCTGCCACTAGAGGGCAGAATGTTCTATCAAATAAAACAAATTCATTCAGGAAGCCCAAGGGGTTAAAAATCCCCTCATGCTCCATGAGGCTTTGTTCACAGCTTATGCTGTGAACAAAGAACATTGGAATGTTGACACTTCGGGCTTTTACCAGACAGTAAAAGCCCGGAGCACTCCATTGTCTGCAACGGAGCCCCCAACATTCCAGTGTTAAAATAGTGAATATGGTTCATCATTGCAGAAAAGGTAGATTGGGTTATTGCTATTTGTATAATGTGCCTTCCATCAGAGTGCTGGTTAGGGTTTGGTCTGCCCAAGTGTAGATTGGCACATCGCTCTGGAGTGTTTGGGTGTATCTTGCTGCAGGGCTTCTGGAATCATGCAGGTCCTTTAATGCAATTAGCATATTTTGATGGTGTTGTGAAATTTTAACACAATGAAGACTTTTCCATTTGTGGAAATATTCCTTGACTGTAGCACGTAGGGTGGTGCTGGCACTTTGTTTAAGTCGAGATATTTGACATGCAATGCATGTAATGTGTAACTCCTCTGAATCGGTTGAAGTGGCAACTCGCTTGTGTGAGCCGGTGTTACATGGGATGTAAGGCAGGCAAGCATCAGCCCTGATTGTGAGGTGGAACACAGGGCATGTGGGCTGATGGAGCTCTGAGGAATGGATCTAGGCCAAGGTCACAAGTCTTATGTTGTTGATGATAGTAACACTGCCAGTGGGTTGTTGCGTTTGATGCTTTTAGATTATGCAGGAGTGCAACTGTTATTTAGACAGCAGCATATGGCAGCCAAGGGGCCTTTTATACTGTAATCACTGCACTACAATGTGTGGACAAATAGGAATTGTAAAGTCTAGTGTTAGGTTGGTGGTGCTGAGGTGTGTGCAACCACTGTTTCTTCTTCTTCTACTTCTTCCTTTTCTTTTTGATCATTGTATTATTATTATCATTAGTAGTAGTAGTAGTATTAGTAGTAGTAGTGTTTATATCATGACAAAAAGCCTCTGAAAATCATCCACAACAAAAACATCTGGCAATGGTGTGAGCTAGCATTCTCGAGTTCACTTATTTGGCTTTTAGGAAGGGAGATGCAGCTGGTTGTTTCATATTTGTCTGCATGCTTATTATTTCTAGCTTTTTTCTCCATCTTTAACCTTATTTTGAAAGGAACGTCTGTTCATATGTTCATAACCATTGGTGTCCGTTAGAATCATAGATTGTCTCATTTTCACTTAATAGTTAATGCTCTTCCACTCCACAATGCCAAACATGTCCAAGGTTAAAATGATCTGCATCCTATATTCTTCCAACACCATGGCTAACTGGATGCACTTCCTCTAACACCCGATTTCTCATCCAAGAAACTCTGGGCTTGACTAACATAGGAAGCTTATACTTTTGAGTGATTTACACTTTTGTGTAAGTTTACTTCTTTTTGCTTATTTGCAAAATTTGAGGGCAAGCTACTACTTTAAAACAGTAGTAAGCCCAGCACCACATATGATCAACCACTGATAGTGCAACACTCTCCCACAAAAAATAATGGCAGTAGAGAATTCAACTAAAAACATATTTAGGACATTATGGTAAATTAAGTTACATTATATAAAATAGATAAAAATATACATTAATATACATAATTTAATGCTAAAATGCTAAAATAGTATAATTGTATTATTTAATCATAAAATATAATTGACTAACAATTTTGTTAACTTCTGCATTGATATATCGTTGAGAAGTACTTACGTTGTGAGAGTAATAATGTAAACCTAATTCCCAGGACAATTGTGTTCCTTGTATCTCTCAATCTACTATATATACTTAGTATGATGTTCAAAACCACATTTTCATTCTTTCTCAGATATCTAACAACCTCTATATCTCTAAGGATTTCTATAGACATAATGCTCATCTTGATATATGTGGATGCCTGTGATCTCTGTACCTTTAGCCTCTTTTCCCCAAGAGATTGACCTAGTGTCAAATACCTCACCACCATTAAGTACTTATTTATCTTTGACAATATCACCTCATTTACTGGCCTCTGATTATGCTGATTCCTTTTAAAACCACACCCCAATGAATATCGCTTACACCTTCATAGGTGATAATGAAGTTCTTCGTCACCGCATCGAGCGAAGCCAGATAGCCCATAAAGGCTTTTGATTATCATTATTTTTTCATATATATAGGTATATGTATATATATATATATATATAAAACTATAAAAAATATATATATATATATATATAGGGACAGCGGGGATGCCCTTAAGGGCTCCCTCGCGGTCACAGCAAGCCCATATAGGTCTCAAATATTTTTTTAAAGGTCATAATAACCCCCCATTGCTCCGACCTTCACACTGAGCTGCGGGGATTTGAGTCCAGCTGCACTCATTTCCCTCTTTTAATTTTTTTAAAATAAAAAAATTATAATTTTTTTAAAATAATAAATACATTTTGTATTTTAAATTCAACACAAAGATCCCATTATAAGTTTATGAGATATTAAAGCCTAAAGAAACTCTATCTATTACTCTCTCACTTTCTTTCTCTCTTTCGGTCTCTCTTTCAATCAATTTCTCCCACTCACACACCCACTCAGTCACTTAGGCATCAAATCACAGACCCACTCAGACAGTCACACACCCACTCCCAGACCCACTCAGACACTCATGCACCCACTCACAGACCCAATGACATCCTCCTGCACCCACTGACACACCAACTATAAAACTGATGTATGCACTTTCACACCCAGACAAAGAACAATCTGATAGCCACTCTCACCCTCCGGTACATCCTCTCACACCTATTCTCACACCCAGAGAAGCTACAGTCAACTCCACCACGCACAACAAAAGGGCTTTGCACAGCATGGTTTTGGGTGGTAAGGGGATGTTGGCCACAGGGTTTGGCTGTAGGCCAGATCTTGTAGGCAATCTCCCCTGTGCACGGATGAGGGATGTGCACAGTGCAAGATTGCGTGCTTACAGGGTGTGGGTCTCAGACCTTGGCCAGAGGCCAAACCCTGTGGCCAGCTGCTGCCCCGCTGTGCCTGCAGCAAGGGTTGGATTAACGTATAGTAATTAAAATAACTATATGTTAATAAAACCATAGAAATTCACTTAGTAAACCAAAGGTTTCAGGGACATTATAGTTAGGAAATAGAATTTAAAAAACATAGAAATTCACTTAGAAAACCAAAGGTTACAGGGAAGTTATAGTTAGGCTTACATTTTAAATTTTAAACATACCAAACCATAGAAATTCACCAGTTATAGTTAAAGTTACCTCAGGCAACTATAACTTGTGCCCTAAGGTAACTATAACTCGTGCCCTCACAATGCACTCCTATTAACCCCACAAATTATGGCACTCGTGACATCTTTGAGAACATCATTGATAATATCAATTTAATATTTGCTGTAACATTTTTGATGAAAAAACTGTGCATGGTGGGGGAACGAATTATAGTTACCTTAGGGCATGAGTTATAGCTACTTGAGGTAACTCTAACTACAACTGGTGAATTTCACTGGTTTGGTGCATTTAAAATGTGAGCCTAACTGTAATGTCCATGTAACCTTTGAGTTTTTAAGTGAATAAATAAAGAAATATATATATATATATATATATATATATATATATATATATATATATATATATAAAACCTAGTGACAGTCGCCACTAGGAAGTCAGAGTTAGGACCATGTTTCCATAGAAAAAGGGTTTTTTGACTTGCCTAGATCTTTGCCACCATTTGCTGAATCTTCATGCAATTTTCCAAAAAAAGTGTTGCAAGGAATTTTTGTTGAGCACAGAATGTTTTGGAGTGATCTGCCAAGTGGGGGCCAAGAAAAAAGGGGGGTGAAAAAAGTTGTGTTTCACATGTTAATTCCCATAGAACCTTTAGAGATGTTTACAGCCCGAACCGCTGGGCGAAATTACACCAGATTTGCCAGAAAGCTTCCTTTTGGTACACAGATCACGCTTTTGCTTAATTTGGTGTAAATCCGTTCAGTAGTTTTTGAGATATTAATGGCAAGATAAATGTTATGTCTTTGGCTGCGATAACTTTTTTATGAATATTTCACTAATAATTCCCAAAAATTCACAAATGTTCGCAAAAATGCATGCGAAAAGAAGCATTAAAATTCGATGACTGCAACCTGACTAGACAGTTGCATCCGACATGTTATTTCACGGGGCACAGTACTCAGGGGGTGAAAATCCAAATTGAAAGTGATATTAGGGGTCAGGGTGAAGGTACCCTGACCAGAGGGGTGTGATATAGTTGTGTTTTAGGGACAAATTATAGGTTTGAAAAAATCATTTGTCACCATGCGTAGTATTCACAAAAAATCATGAATTTTTGCTAATGTTTGAGAACTATTCGCAAAATATTCACAAATACAAAAAACTGTGAAAGAAAAAGCACAGGCTCATTCATACATTAATTCACTCACTCATACATGCACTCAAAGGCTTAGGTGCCCACTCCCACACCCACCCAGACACTCACACACTCACTCACAGATCCACTGACAGATATAGGCCCTGTGGCCAACCTGCAAATCGCAGGGCCAAAGGTTTTGCATGACACGGGGTTGGGTGGTTATAAGGGCTTGCCTGCAAGGCCTGGCTGCACACCAGGCCTTGTGACCAAACTCTGCCACGTATGACCAAAGGTCATGCTCACTGGGGTTGGAATACCATATAGTAAATAAAATTACTTTACGTTCTGAATTTACTCGTACAAAACTATAGAAATTCAGCAGTTATAGTTGGAGTTCTTTCAAGTAACTATAACTCGCACCCTAAGGTAACTACTACTTACTCCTTCACAATGCACAGCTAATTACTCCAAATATTATGTCATTGATGTGATCTTGTATGGCATCTTTGATATTGTCACAGCAACATTTGCAATAAAATTATTGATACGAAAACTGCATGGCAAGGGCGTGAGTTATAGTTACCTTAGGGGGCGAGTTATAGTTACTTTATATACACGTAAAGACATATAGAGAGAGACCACTTTTTCAATACATGTGTGGATACCTTGGGGTCCCACACATTTATAAAAGTGATTTCTTTACATATATACATGGAGAGAGAGAGATAGACTCTCTTCACACACACACACACACATATATATATATATATATATATATATATATATATATATATATATATATACATATATATATATATTTCAAAAGAATCCACTGAACCACAATGTCTGAATCACCAAGCGCTTATATTCTACATCAGAAAAGCAGCAGAATTGTTCATTTTCCTAACGCGTTTCGGCTCTTAAACAAGCCTTGGTCACATGTGAACAGCATTTTCAATAAAGGAAACCAAACCCCATGTTCTTATAGCCAGATTACTCAGTGATTCCGTCGTCTTGCTGGGTATACATTTCCCAAAATGCACCATGGAAACAAAATAGAATATTGATTCGAGCTTTAGTGCTAAACATTTTCAATTATAGTACAATATTTTTCATTTACTTTTCAAAAGCACTGCAGACTTTGATAAAATAAACACTTTACCAAAGTGCTCTTGCTGTTGAAATATTGTTGCTGCCTCTTTAATTTTACAATGTCCTGCAGCACCGACATCCAGATATTGGCCCCTCTCACATCCCTTGCTCTCCTGCGTTCATATTAGTGTTAGGGTAAATCCTTTGATTTCTCAAATGTAGGAGGTGGGTCAGACTCCCATTATATCTCCAAAGCACAGTAATACTCCGTATTTAAGGAGCCCCAAACAATTCAGGGCAGCTTCTGAGGCACAGGAATGGAGAATCCAGTTATAAATTTTAAAAGAATCCACTGAAGCACAATGTCTGAATCACCAAGTGTTTTTATTCAACATCAGAAAAGCGGCAGCACTGTTCATTTTCCTAACGCATTTCAGCTCTCACATGAGCCTTGTTCCAGGTGAACAGCATTTTCAGTACAGGGCACCCATGCTCTTATAGACAGATTACTCAGTGATTCTGTAGTCTTGCTGGCATACATTTCCCAAAATGCACCATGGAAACAAAATAGAATATTGATTTGAGCTTTAGTGCTAAACATTTTCAATTATAGTACAGTACCTTTCATTTACTTTTCAAAAGCACTGCTTAAAACAGAGTATATCGTGCTTTGGAGATGCAAAGATATGGAGCGCTACGCAAAAACTACCCGAAATAGCCCAAAAAAGTTTCAGCACTGGGGGGAGGGGAAGGCCCAGCCGCTAAGGGGTTAATTGGGAGAATATAGATGAAGTTTGGGATGAGCAAAAGGAGAGATGGAGGAGAGAAGTGTCTGTAAAAAGGGATTATGGAGATCAAAGTAGTCAAATGAGTTCTGGGATGAGCCGAAGGAGAGAGCATGAGAGAAGAATTTAGTAGGGATTTTCGGGAGATCATAGAAGTAAACTGAGGTTTGGGATGAGCCAGGAGGGATAGAGGAGGGAAGAGTCTAGGAAGGATTATTTTGGAGCTCATAGTCGTAGATTGAGTTTTGGGATGAGTCAGAGAGTGGAGATGGAGGACAGATTGAGAGAGCTTTAGGAGCGAGACAGTGTATTGAAGAGAGTGTTTCTTTTCTTTTTCTCTTGCACAGGAAGAGTAAAGTAATAAATATATAGATACATGATTACATACAGTAGGAGTAAAGTAATAAATATATAGATTCATGATTACATAAAAAGGGAATATGTGTATAAGGAAGGCAATGCATTGAGATATAAAGTTGTATTGTATAAACACTGACTTTCAAGTTTTGTATTATTTGAAGGTCATGTATTTGTGTGTTTTAATAACTTTTTTATTTGATCTTTTCCTCAATATTTCAATTGTGAAGTGCTTGTAGATAAATAGCTATGATAATATTTACCTATTGTGATAGATAGATAGATAGATAGATAGATAGATAGATAGATAGATAGATAAAACAGAAACTCATAAGCATCTAATCAAACAACTTATCTAGAAACTATTCAACGGCCAATGAACATGTTAAGCATAGAAAAAAATATATATATTTAACCGTAAGTAATATATACATGTACGTGCAGGAATAACGAGTATGTATACATTTAAAAAAACACATAGTTATTATACATGTTTATGCAAAGCACGTATCTAGATATATAGATATAATCAAATTACACATTTTTACATACACAGGGATATGTTGTACATTGCATGGTTGTTATGTAGGAAAGAGCCAACTCTTTAATAGTCTTCTACAGGATAAAATAGTTATCCATGGATCTTATGTTTTGGGGTAATGAATTCCATAGTTTGTCAGCTTGAACAGAGAAAAATGTACCACCTGTTGTCCTTTTCTTGTATGGTGGGGTTTAAGGTGAGGTGCCAATCTTGAAAGGAGGTTCATTTGTTGAATGTATTTGGCGATTTTATTCCTGATAAAAGCAGTCCTGTTTCATGTATTGCTTTGTGGGTAATACAAAGAAGCTTGAAGGTGGATCTTCTGACAACTGGTAACCAACGCAGGGCCCACAAGATGAGGGAGATGTGGGCTTATGGCTTTAGTTGTAGGAATAGTCCAGCAGCAGAGTTCTGAATTCTTTTTAGCATTTTCATAGTTGGTAGAGATAATCCATGGTAGAGGATGTTTGCATAATCCAGTTTAGACATTACAACTGAGACAGTAGCATGGACTTGTGTGGAAATCGCAAGTGGGGGAAGATACGTTGCAGAGTTTTCATAGTGATGAAGCTTAATCTTGCTAATTTGTCAGTTGGGCATCCATGGTAATTCCAAGGTTTCTCACTTTCTTAGAAACTTTAGGAGGTGGTCCCAGATAAGTCAGGCCAAACCCTGAGTGGGTCTTAGCTTTTCCAGTTGTTACATTTGAGTATTTTTCTTTTGGGAACATTCAATTTGAGATGGCTCCATGTCATTCACTGATCAATTGCTCTGAGGTAACTGAAGATTTGTGAGTTTCCAATGTCTTTCTACCTTTTCAGTTATAAGGAGTATTTGTTTGTCATCTGCTTAGTTGTAGCATGTGAGCCTAAATTAATTGATCATTGCCGGTAAGAGCTTCATGTACATGTTGAAAAGCATGGGTGAGATGATGAAGCCTTGAGGGACACCTGTCTTTATGAATTATGGTTTGGAGGAGAAAAAGGAGTATGGATGACATTTGTTCTGGTTTGACAGTAGAATGTGCTCTAATCGAGAACAGTCGCCGTTATGTCAGCTTCGTTGAGTCTTAATATTGGGGTGTCATGGTCATCTATGTCAAAGGCACCTGAGAGGTCGAAGCGAAGTAGTGTAGCAACTCCCTTGTGGTCTACTGTGTTTTTAAGGCCATCCCAGATGGTGATGAGGGCATATTCTATGCCTCTACCTGGGCGGAATCCAGTTTGGTAGTCTGAAAGCATAGAGCAATCTTCAATGAATTGTGAGCAAATGCTGCTCTTTCTATTAGTTTTTGCATGAAAGGTCCATTTGTGATTGGTCTGTAGTTGTTGGGGTCATACAGGTCCAGGATTGTTTTATTCAATAATGGGTGCCTGCATACCTTTTTTCATACCTGTGCTAAGTCTATGCACGGTCATGTCAATGGCAGGAAAGGGAAGCGTCTGCTCAAAACAAGTAGCCTCTGAGCATAATGACGGCCCTATCGTCTAACAGTGTGAACACTTATTTGAGACCAAAAAGTTCCAGAAGCATCCGTATCTCCAAAAACCCAATAACTTCTCTTTCTAGCAGTGTGCATTTACACATTGAACATGGAAAGCAAGGACAAATACATTTAATGTTAAGAAATAAAGGCCTATTCAGGCTAAATTTACTTAATTATTTTCAATGGGCACTTCAAATACATAATTATGGGCCAGATATACAAAGCCATTTAACATTTTGTAATGCTCGGAAGCGCAATTTTTGGCCTATAACAAATGCTAGATGGGCTTTACAGGTGTATAAGGCCCTTTAGGGAATCGCAAATTGCAATTTCTACCCAGTAAAAATTACTGTTTGTGATCTTCTAAATAATCATGTGCATTTTAACCCCTTCGCTGCCAGGCCTTTTCCCCCTCAGGTGCCAAGCCTTTTTTTGGCTGTTTGGTGCAGTTTGCGCTTAGACCTTCATAACCTTTTGTCCACGTAAGCTACCCACGCCAAATTTGCGTCCTTTTTTCCAACATCCTAGGGATTCTAGAGGTACCCAGACTTTGTAGGCTCCCCTGAGGGAAACCAAGAAATCAGCCTAAATACAGGAAAAACTTTGTTTTGTTTTTTAAAAAAATAGGAAAAAAGGGCTGCAGAAGAAGGCTTGTGGTTTTTTCCCTGAAAATATTCATCAACAAAGGATTTGTGGTACTAAAATCACCATCCTTCCAGCTTTCTTTCAGGAACAGCCAGATCTGAATCAGAAAACCGCATTTTTCCACATGGTTTTGGCATTTTACTGGGACATACCCCATTTTTTGTGTTTTCAGTCTCCTTCCAGTTAATGACAGAAATGGGTGTGAAACCCATGCTGGATCCCAGAAAGCTAAACATTTATGAAAAGTAGATTAAATTCTGAATTTAGCAAAGGGTCAGTTGTGTAGCGCCTACTAGTGTTTCCTACAGAAAATAACAGCTGAAATAAAGAAATATTGAAATTGAGGTTGAAAAAAAAACCAGCCATTTTTCTCCACGTTTTACTCAGTAACGTTTTCCTGCGATGTCAGATTTTTTAAAGCAATATACCGTTACATCTGTTTGACTCTTCTGGTTGTGGGTGTTATATAGGGCTTGTAGGTTCATCAAGAACACTAGGTGCCCAGAGTCAATAAATGAGCTGCACCTTGCTATGTGTTTTCATTGTATTCCGGGTATACAGCAATTCATTTGGTGAAATATAAAGAGTGAAAAATAGGCAAAAAGAAAACCTTTGTATTTACAGAATGGGCACAAGATCAGGTGTTGCAAAGCAGTGGTTAGTTTCATATCTCTGAAATCCGGAGTGCCCATACTAACATGTGAATTACAGGGCATTCCTCAAATAGACTTCTTTTTTTACACACTGTCTTACATTTGGAAGGATAAAATGTAAAGAAAGATAATGGTCAATATCACCTGTTTTGCTATTCTGTGTTCCCCCAAGTCTTCCAATAAAAATGGAACCTCACTTGCGTGGGTAGGCCTAATGCTAGCGACAGGAAACGCAACATAGACACATCAAATTTTAACATTGAAATCTGACGTGTTTTTTGAAAAGTCCCTAGCTGTAGATTTTGGCCTCTAGCTCAGCTAGCACCTAGGGCATCCTACCAAACTAGTGCATTTTTTAAAACTAGACTTCTAGGGGAATCCAGGATGGGGAGACTTGTGGGGCTCTGACCAGGTTCTGTTACCCAGAATCCTTTGCAAACCTCAAAATTTGGCCCAAAAAACAATTTTTCCTCAAATTTAGGTGACAGAAAGTTCTGGAATCTGAAAGGAGCCACAAATTTTCTTCCACCCAGCGTTTCCCCAAGTTTCCCGATAAAAATGGTACCTCACTTGTGTGGGTAGGCCTAGCTCCCGCGACAGGAAATGCCCCAAAACATAACGTGGACACATCACATTTCCCAAAGAAAACAGCTGTTTTTTGGAAAGTGCCTAGCTGTGGATTTTGGCCTCTAGCTCAGCCGGCACCTAAGGAAACCTTCAAACCTGTGCATTTTTGAAAACTAAACACCTAGGGGAATCCAAGATGGGGTGACTTGTGGGGCTCTCAGCAGGTTCTGTCACACAGAATCCTTTGTCAACCTCAAAATTCGATCAAAAAAACACTTTTTCCTCACATTTCGGTGACAGAAAGTTCTTGAATCTGAGAGGAGACACAAATTTCCTTCCACCCAGCATTCCACCAAGTCTCCCAATAAAAATAGTACCTCACTTGTGTGGTTTGGCCTAGTGCTCGCGACAGGAAATGCCACAAAACACAACATGGACACATCACATTTTCCCAAGGAAAACAGAGCTGTTTTTTCCAAAGTGCCAAGCTGTTGATTTTGGCCTTTAGCTCAGCCGGCACCTAGGAAAACCTACCAAACCTGTGCATTTTTTAAAACTAGACACCAACGGGATTCCTGGATGGGGTGACTTGTGGGGCTCTCACCAGGTTCTGTTATCCAGAATCCTTTGCAAACCTTGAAATTTGGCCAAAAAAACACTTTTTCCTCACATATCAGTGACACAAAGATCTGGAATTTGAGAGGAACCAAAAATGTTCTTCTACCCAGCGTTCCCCCAAGTCTCCTGATAAAAATGGTATATCATTTGTGTGGGTAGGACTATTGCTCATGAAAGTAAATGCCGCAAACACCATCTGGTCACATCAAAGTGATCAAATACAAAACTACCTGATTTTGTGGGGGCACCTGCGTTTTTGGTTCTAGGCTCAGCAGCCATACAGGGAAACCTACCAAACACAGACATTTCGGAAAACTAGACACCTGAGTCCAGGGAGGTGTGACTTGCATGGATCCCCCAGCGTTTTCTTACCCAGAATCCTCAGGAAACTCAAATTTAGCTAGAAAATCTCATTTTTCGCACATTTCTGTGTAGGTGGACCAAGTGCTTGTCACAGGGAAGAGCCAAAAACATGTCGAAAATGAAAGGGAACCAAAGCAGGTCCAAAAGGGCAGTTGGAAAAAAAAAAAAATTAGGTTGACAAGTGGGGCAGAATTTTTATGCAACACTGGGTGGTCGGAATTTTGTGGATTCTGCAGATTTTGTAAGGTTCCATCAGAAAAATGGGAAAAAAATGATTGATGTGATTTCCAGCAAAGTTGGATTTTTGCAGGGCATTGTGGGTAAAGAAGTGGTGCAGGGTGCATGTGAAGCACACCACCCTGGACTCACCCAGATGTTTAGTTTTCAGCTGTGTCTAGGTCTTCTGGATTTTTCTACATGGCAGCGTCCCAAAGTCCAAAAAGTGCAGCCCAAACCATTCCGATTTGGGACGATTTTGAGAGTTAGCCAAGCTCTCATGGCCCAAATGTAAAACCAAAACCCAAAATAATCAAATGTCCTCTTGCTTGCTAAGGGATAAGATGTTTTAGTGTGCGTGGGAATAGCTGAAAGACTGTTACCCCCTTCAGTTGGGGTCGGGGCATAAACAGGCCCATACTGGTTGGTAGCCACCACCACACTATTTTTTTTTTATTCCATGCCATCTAGTAGACTTTCTGCCCCCCGGGTATGAATTGGTGGTAATTGCCCTATCTGCCCACTGGTGGGAAGAACAACTTTGGCCCCATTTATATGGGATGGGGGTATGGCCATACCCCCACCCTTTTATTTGGGAAAAAAATCTTCCCTGGTCTCTGGTGGGCTTTCTCCCCCCCTTGAGAGCAGATGGGCCTTCCAAAAATAGGCCTATCCGCCCCCAAGGGGGGCATATATGGCCAACAGTAATGTGCTCCAAAGGGCCTGCCCCCCCAAACAAAACACACACATACACACACACCAATACCTGGTGCCTAAGTGGTTTCTGCCCCCCTGGAGGCAGATCGGCCTAATGGAAATAGGCAGATCTGCCCCTAAGGGGAGCAGAAATGGCCTAAAATAAATTTGCCCTCCCAGGGGAGCGACCCTTGCCTAAGGGGTCGCTCCCCTTGGGTGAAATTGGTGTAAAAAAAAAATCTCTGCTGCCTAGTGGTTTCTGCCCCCCTTGGGAGCAGATCGGCCTATTAAAAATAGGCTGATCTGCCTCCAAAGGGGGGAAAAAAGACCTCAAAAAATTTGCCCCCAGGGGAACAACCCTTGCCTAAAGGGTTGTTTCCCTTGCCTGAAATTGACACAAAAAATTAAAAATCCCTTGTGTCTAGTGGTTTCTGCCCCACTTGGGGGCAGATTGGCCAAATAAAAATAGGCCGATCTGCCCCAAAGGGGGGGCAGAAATGGCCTAAATACAATTTTACCCCCAGGGGAGCGACTCTTTCCTAAGGGGTCGCTCCCCATATATGAAAAAATAAAGTAAACACAAAAATATATATATATATCCCTGTTGTCTAGGGGTTTCTTCCTCCCATTGCTGCAGATCGACCTAATTATACTAGGCCGATCTGCCCCAGGAGCAGGGGAGAGAAAAGGCCTAAAAATATTTTGACACCCTGGGGATCGGCTTTTTCCCAAGGGGCCACCCTCCTAGTTCAATAAAAGCATTTCTTCTCCGATCAGCGCAGAGCGGCAGGCCTCTGATAAGGTCAGCACGCAATCACACGCTGACGTCATTAGACGCCACCGGGGATAGGGTGGGGGAGTGGAGGGAGAATCCCTTTCATCCCTGCAGTGGGGGTACTGAGGCAAGGCTCATAGAGGGAGCGCAAGCGCTCCCCCCATGATCCAGTCCAAGGAAGTAGCTGTTACGTCCTTGGCAACTCAGCGCCGCAGCCAAGGACGTGACCATTACGTCCTTGGCTGCCAAGGGGCTAAAGAAGCACCCAAAGATGTCTTTCTAAAGTGCAATAGAGCACACAAATGCTCCTAGGGCATATGTGTGCTCTACATGTGCACCACTATTTTTGGAATGCATCACGGGGGACCTTTTGCTCATAGACATTCTTGGTTTTGCATTTCCAAAACAGGAAATCGCTATTTTGGAAATGCAAAACCAACCCATTGTCACAAATGGCAATGGATTTCTTCATTCTAAGTTTGGTATTTTGAAACATTTTTTTACATTTCCCAAAGTCTGATTTCTACGGAGTCGCTATTTAGGAAATGCAAAATTGCATCTATGTACATCTGGCCCTATGAATCTTCTTCTGAATCTAAACATTAAAACACAAACGTGTAAATCTCTAGTTTCTACCGTGCATACACCTCAGTAATATGTTTTTGGTGCTTCCCTTTACATTAATAAAGTTCAGGCACACAGAGTATAAAGTGTCATGCACACATATATAGTGCTTCTGTGATGTGTGTGGATGAAGCCTAAATTATGCTGCTCCAACCCTTTTGGTCAGCTATTCATGGCTTGCCAGTCCTTCTGTATACATTTAAGGTTGTGATAAATTCATGATTATTCCACATATAAGAACTACTTTCCTTAATTGGATATTTCTGTTCCCTGTGCTCCTCACAGAGAGTGGATGTTTTACTGACCAGTGAGGAGTTCAAGAGGGATCTACTCTGTCACTCATGTCTATTTCTGTAGTATAGGAATTGAGTCCTAGTTAGGCCAAACCACCTTGTTAAAGCTGTTTAGGTAATGCTGGTGCAGGGAGGATATCTCAGTCAGTAAAGTGTACTTATCCCATGGTCAAAACTTTGGAACCTGAAATTGCAGACTTTGCTTTCCATTCTTTCAAGATCAATGAATTTGCATCCATAACATGAGGTTAAAGGAACACCTGTAACTTGCATCAGTAGAAATGGCAGAGGTACATTTTGAAGTACTATAAAGAAAACAAAAAATTATGATATTTGTGTAACTGGGCCAGCCACATTTTCTACTCCATAGTTTTGTTTTTCCCTGAGAGAGGTTTTAATTGATAAATGGTAATAATCAATTCCTTCCATCAGCCTCAATAAAATCGCCATGGTTTTTTAATGAGACTAGTGACATTG
The DNA here is from genome assembly GCF_031143425.1 of Pleurodeles waltl. NCBI lineage: Eukaryota > Metazoa > Chordata > Amphibia > Caudata > Salamandridae > Pleurodeles > Pleurodeles waltl. Next base: position 1,503,462,586 of record NC_090440.1, read on the forward strand.
CCCAAAAGCCCTGCTCCAGAAGATGTGGCACGTCTGGGTCCATAAGGTCCAGAAGTGATATTAGCTCCAGGAATTCTGGCCCATATTTATACTTTTTTCCGTGCCACATTTGTGTCATTTTTTGACGCAAAAGCGGCGCAAACCTACAAAATACAATTATATTTTGTAAGTCTGTGCCACTTTTGTGTCCAAAAATGACGCAAATGCAGCGCAAAAAACGTAAGGGCCTCTGTTCTGAAATGCCTAGAAGTTATGTAATTCTCTAATATAAGAAGATTGAGAAGACAGATATGGATGCTTGCAAGACTTCTGTTATTGATCCAAGATGCCACAGATAGCATCGACCTTTGTATGACTTGAGTAACCTCTAGTAAAGGCCTACTGTACTGCACCCTGATTTTGGAAATTGCTGACTGCAGATTTTCAAAACTTTGAAGAGATGCAAATGCCACATTTTGCAGAGAAGTCGCTTATGTGACAAATGTAGAATATAAACACAGTAATTAGTAGGCCTGAGAGTGCAATATGGTAAAGCATTGAAAAAGTCGGGAGGTCTGCAGTGAATTTTCAGTTTACAGGCAGATTCATTGGCTTTGATAATTCCTGTCAAAAAAGTAAGATATATTGGCATTGCCATTGCTTTTTTTGGGTTGTTCCTTCTGTTTTTGGTTCCAGAATTTCTTTCTGTACTTGGAGCCTCCTTATTGTTTTCAGGTTCTGAAATGTATGAAGCCACCTACAGTCAGTGAATCTCGGTCTGGTCATAATAGATTAATTGGTGGCATAAAAGTATAGCTGTACATACCACAATGGTTTATGGTAAATTAGGGACGACCCCTACTGAAGGTGTGGTTTTGCATGTCTAAAGAGCTTTATGTACTTGGGTGTTCTTTTGTATCCCTTAGAATCTACGTTACGACTTATTTCCTTCCCCAGCAATTGTTTAAGACAGTTTAGAATTAACAGCCGTTTGCAGACATCCAGTATCTACAAGACCATGTACATATTGGCCATTTACACATACCTTAAAGACATATGAAAGGACTTGAAATCTGGGATCACTGTAGTGGATTAAGACTACTCCTTTTGATCGACATGCCTCTTTCTGAACATTCATAGCACTAGCAGCGGCAATATACCTATATCCGTTACTACATCCATAATCACAATGATATGATGCAACTGTTTCAACTACCTCTGACAAATATAGGGGCATATTTATCATGTTTTCACGCAACATGGAGCAGCACAGGAACCCGCTGTGGTGTGTTGTGTGAAAGGGAGAGAAAAGAAGTGTTCCACATTTTCAGTGATATGTAGCATTTCTGCTGTCTTCCAGCATTCCAGTTTACTGCGTGCTGCCTAGCAGCAATGCAGGCAACCTTGCACAATAGTGCAAGAGTGCCTGCATTACAGGCATGATTGTTTTTGTGGAAGAAGGGGAACCTTTCTGCACAAAAACTATTGTTTGAGGCATATTCCTCTATCTATGTGTGCTGTAGAATGCAGCACACATGGAAAGAGGAACTAATGAGGAGAAAGGAAGATATTACTCCTTGGTATAGCTCTGTCAGAAAGGCACACAACTTTGGTGCAAACCCAGATTTACTGCATGGGAATGCCCATGCTCCACCCACGTAATGCCTACCTGAAGCATAGTAATGCATGGTTTAGTAAATGCCAAAAATCATTTTGTGTCAAATCTGCATCACTTTTGTGCAAAATCATAGTAACTCTGTGCCATACTTTGGGGGTGCTGTCAAACCCAGCTCTCTATTCCTATTGATAAGACTTTGAGATATTCCAACAGGATTTTGTCTCTTATGTTTTCGCTGTTGGTATGAAGGAGTCTGGAGCCAGAGAACCACATTGCCTTTTCCACTAAAATATAATTGACAAGTTTCTACACTATTCTTTGATTGCATTGAACAAAAATTGCTGTCTCTACACTTGTCCGTCATAGCCCATCCTTTTCATGATGGATTTCTTCACATCGGAATTTGCAGTAGTTTAGTAAGGGTTCACTATGTGGCTATCTCCATCTCACTCATTAGCAATTGAGATACATAATGAGCCCCCATTTCTTGGAGCTCTGAAGCATTTTGTGCAGTCAGTCCTCTCATAACTGGTGAAGAAATTATTGGAATTTTCGTCTTCGGAGAATTTCTGAAGTGAAATCTTGTGGCAGTAATGATAACAGTAAGCTGAACCAACACTTTCTGGTGTTTTTTAGTACCAGACAGCTGCTCAGCTCCATGTATGTTCATCATTTAATGAAAAGTCTAGAGCACTTCCTAGGCTTGCTGTAATAGTTGGGCCTGGTGCAGCTGTTGCTCTTCCTCTGCCAGTTTTTACAGTGAATTCTCCATGATGTGGTGAAAGCTTGTAGATGCCAATTGTGACAAACTTGAAAGCATTAAGTGCCACAAACTGAAACCACTACTACTGTTTGTGTTTTATTAGTGCCAGAACATTCTCTCATGGATGGCTATTGCAACAAAGTTTTGTGTGCCTAAGTTTGTTTTTTTCTGTGGTATTAGGCTTTGTATCATGGCTTATATAGTCTTTTTAGATTATCACTTTGAACAGTCTTTTGCATCTGATAACTTGATCCAGCGAAGGAGGGGATACGGTCATGCATGCTCTTTCCAGCCACCACTTCTCATTTACTCAGCAGGGTGGAAGGTACCAGTATGCACTTCATCCTATCAGTCAAACATCTCTTCTCTGAATGATGGGATGATACTGCTTATATACCGATCTGGCCCCAATTTTCTCCTCATGTACTCCATCTCTGAATCCTGACTGGATAGGAAATGTGGAGCTCTCTTGAGACCTACTATTGGTAACAATCAAGGGAGTGTGTTACGAAACTCTGCCCCCAACAAAGAGTTTGTGTTCGAAGAAGGAAGCAATGGAGCTTGCCTGTCTACAGGCGAACTCAATCTTTATTGAGTCTCTTGACCTGAGGTACATTTTTGGGAGGTGCAAAAGAATGCTGCTGTACTGGTACTCCTCACAAAACCATAGGTTTATAGGTTTTAACCAACAGTCTTTATTTTCATTTTTCTGCCTCTGCCAAAGCGCCTCAGCTGGCTTGAAACCCCTGGAGTCTCATACAACTCGTTGTCTATCGAAGCTGAAAATATTGTGTGGACTGAATATCATGTCAAAAATGTTGAGGACCAAAATATCAAGAAGGTAAGTGCAAATCGATAAGTATAGATTTACTATTCTTAACTCCACATCTATGTACTTTGAATATAGATAAATCGTCAAGGTACATATATGTAGAGTTAAGTATAGTAAAACTTTGCTTACCCATAGAAACTTACCCTCACTATTTTGTCCACATGATATTTTGAACTCAATATTTTGTCCAAACACCCTTTGAAATGCATGAAGCAGTTGCTGATTCACCTTTTGACTCTTAAGAACACTTGGAACACTGACAAGAAGAAAACTATAGTTTAAAAGGTATCTCCACTGCCTCTGAGGTGAACAGAGGCTGGATAAATGTTCCCTAAACTGAACCTGCATGTCTAGGATTGTCTAGAACAGAACAAACTGGGAAGCCAATTTACTGAACAGGCTCATAGCTGGCCCTGGCTCTGTAGGAGGATTATTCCTGCTGGAAACAGCTGTGCTGTGGGATGCTGCAAATGAGGAGAAGGTATTGTCTAAAAAGAGGCACTGACTTATGAAAATCAAGAGGACTGGGTTATAGAACGCATCCTAAAATTTGTTTGAAGATTGCTGCATTTTTTTCTACATCTTACTTCAAATTAACGGGGAGTTAACCCAAGATCACTCAATTTTTCCGAGCCCTTCAACCCTTCCGTAGTTTGATACTTCATTAAGGCATACCAAAGCATGGGTGCTAACTTGTGGATACATGAAAGAAAGAAAAATGTTTGTATTATGCTGTATCTTTTTCTGATTCTCTTTGTCTTCCTAATTATCATTCCTTATTACCAAATTTCGGTTCACTTAAACATTGAACCCTTGATCAATTTTTATCATATTTAAAATATGTAGTTATGTAAAACTGTTTTCATTTTAGCTAGTTTGGGCTAGACTTCAACATCATAATTCTTACCTATATTACTGTTTTGTTGTTGCCATGCTATTTTAACCTTACTGACAAAGGTAGGAACAAGAAACCTTAAAGAAAGATGTTCAGCTTGAATGTTGAACAATAGGTCATTAATAAAACAGAAAACTCAATAGTAACTCTGCAATTTATCATGAGTGTTCAGAGTTGTTTTTGGTTTTTGGAGTTGGCCCAAGACTTTATTTGATAAAGATTTCATTCTGCTATACTTTCACAAGTATGGATAACAGGACATCAATCACATAGCCAAGCAACCTTGGATGTTTGCTCCCTGTTCTTCTACAGCTTAATGATGAAAATGTATGCTATCAAAGCATCCAGAGCGCTAGCTCTTTCCTACAATGCCAATTGTCAGATTCTTTGGTAGCTGGGCAACCAATATACTCCTAACATTACAGCACAGCATAATGTAATGGGCTGATATTGTTTCACTACTGGTTGTCCATTCCCAGTTGCTTCAACCCATCTGAACTGTATAAACTGTTTAATAACATAAAATGCAACATTTGATGAAAATGTCATCATTCTCACCATGAATCAGAGCTTAAGCTATTGTTAATGACAAAGAAAGATATAGTAAAATACTGCTGAGCATTAGGCGCCCACACTTCCATAGAAGAGAAGGCAGAAACATGTGCAGGCCTCTAAGTTGTTTTCTGGAAAGATACAATACATGAACAATTCTATTGGCTAACATTTTATGAATATCTTTAACTAGGAGGTGGTTGTAAGAAGCAGTGATGAAATGTTAAAATGGGTGTTTGGATACAATATTGAATAAAAAATATTTTTCTACATAAATATTATATCAAGAGTACTGGGATGACACAAATATTGTCTGTTGGAATATCAAAGAATATTATTTCAAGTGTTGTCATTTAATATTGTAAAAATATGATTTGTGAAAATAGTGTATATAATATAATTTTTATGGGTTCATTTACATGTATTTTTGTAATGCGTTTTATTTTGGTTGTATGTTAATTTGTCTGTTAGTATTTGTTTAGCTATTTGTACAAATTCACAGAATTATTTTATTACAAATTGTATTATTGTTGCAATTAATTTATATGTGTTTATGGTACAGAAAAAGTATGCAGAGTTTTTAAAAGAAAAAAGGTGTGGATATTATAAAAATTAGTGATTATTAATTTACTGGTATGTTAATATTCATAAATTATGCAGATTTGTCCATCAAATGTATGGTTTAAAAATATTTTGTATATAATTATAACTATTTTTTATTTTATTTTTTACATTTTGTCATTTTCTCAGATTTCTTTAAACAAATGTAAATATGTGTGTATGTCATTTAATACATTTTTAATATTTCTGCAAATCTGCCTTCTGCTGTGATAAGCCACAGGTGCACAGCACTAATGACTGAATTCTCACTTTATGTGCACAGTCGCCAATCTTGGATATTGCAGAAGCAGTTGCTGCACCTGTGCCCAGTGAGTGGTACAGAGACCTGAGAAGACCTTGGACAGCATTTCCAGCACACCTAAAACGTCTTGCTGCTCTCTGCAGATGAAGGAATGAATCCTGAAATACGTCTAAAGTTACACAGTACAGCACCACAAGCTGCACTAACAATAAGTGTTATCATGGACTGCTTTTACCATGATGGACCTGGGCAAGTTGAGTGCTTGGATCACCCCCTTCTGTTTGAAATGGTTCCCTTAAACTACTGAGCTGACGAGCTGGTGTTGATGCACCTGCACCCTGTGAGTGGTACAGAAAATTGGCAAGACTTTCGGCAGCATTTCCAGCACCCCCAAAATAACTTGTTGCTCTCTACTTGTGAAGGAATTAATCCAGAAACACATATTTAGAGTTACACAGCACAAGCTGCACTAACAATGGTGAAAAAGTAGAGACTACAGCCGAAGTAAGTATTATCATGCACTTCATTTACCATGATGCATTGGGGGAAATTGAGTGCTCAGATGTGAAGCAATGTACTACCACCCCCTTCTATTTGAATTACTGAGCTGACGAGGTTGTGTGGATGCACTTGCACCCAGAGAGAGGTACAGAGACCTGAGAAGACTTTGGGCAGCATTTCCAGGACTCCCAAAACGACTTGTTGCTCTCTGTTGCTTATTTTTTGTTGTGGTTTGATGTTACATTTTTATATCATATTTGCATTCCAAAAAAACACAACTTTTTGTGTGAAACATTTAACCAGGAAGAAGAAGATTCATAGAATTGTTTTTTTTTCTTTTCCTTTTTTCTGATTCAGTGTTGACAAAGTTTATGGTTAAAATCACTTTGCAATAGGAGCACATATTTACATTGTTATGTAGCAATTTAGTGTATATAGAAGTAGAACTACTTATGCTGCAAACTATTTTTTACACATTCATATGTTTTCGATGAAAACCTAAATAAAGAGAACTTTCACAAAATGGTTACCCACACTGTGTTGCAGTTAAGGTGGATTACTTTCTGTACTTCTGTTGCTGTGCAAGGCATTGTAATGCTTTAAACCCGCTTCAATGACAAGGAAAATACATATCTAATAAATACAATTTAAAAGGCCGTTCTTCGTTAAACACAAACTTTGTTATAGTTTATTGAGAGAGTAAATACAGTCATATTCAATGTTTCTTGTCTTTTGTTCCAGAGCTAAAAGAAGAAATATTAAATGCATTAATGTAAGTGAGATTGTTGTGGATAGCACATCATGTCTCCCATCACTATTTCCGATCTTTCGATCTTTTTAACTGTGATAATTCAGAATCTAAGCAATAACCAACATCTGCAGAAGCAGGTATGCACCCAACAGAGAAATCAGGATGAATAGCCAGGGTGTTAACACGCAGGACGAATTTGAAATTATACAGTGACTCTTCCTTAGGGGTACTGTTTTCAGGGCAAGATAATGCACTGTTTGCTGTTATAATAAACTGTTCTATAAAGATCTTTGACTTTAGATTGGCCAGTTTTGAAGGACTTGGTGATGTCACTCTTGATCCTGGATGGATATATGAAGAAGGCCTATGTATTCCCCTTGGAAGTTGAAAAAACATGCATAATTGGACTCAGTATTCACAGTTCACATATTATTCTCTATTCTGAGGAGTATACCTCATAACCTCATTTTAATTTATGGGACTAAACCAACCAAAATAATTAATTTCATCTCCAATATCTTCCAACGGAGTTAAAGGGAACTTTAATGAAGGCTTAAATGAATTTTCTTGGGATTTATACCTCATGTTTGGGTTTACAATCATAGTCTCTTTACACAGATCCCTACAAACGTAGACTTTAAAGATTAAACAAACCTATGTTTTATTGATGACTGAATCAAAAAGCCATTCTATCGATTGTGCTACATGTGAAATAGATTTTCTTGTTTGTCTGCTTTTAGCCAAAAGCTCATCTAATCTATATTTTGAAACTTGTCGTTATATTGAGTACAATATATGCAGAGTTATGTCTAGAATGATTAACTAAATCCGTATACCAGTCTTAAAATTTGTAATATAAATGATACAAACACTCCACGAATTTCAGCTTTTGCATGAATGATCATTATGCATGAAGTTACAATAGTCCACAATATAAAAAAAAAATAGTGATTATTTTGTCACTTAATATTTAGACTAGGTTTCTCAATTTGCTAGCATCTGCAAAAAAAACAGAAATCAGTTAGACACAATATGTAAAACTCAGAGGATATTGCCTCTTACTCCTGTGTCTTTAATGGGCTAGTGATGCTACACATCTTCATCACTGAAGTGATGAATATAAGATTTATGTTCACATCACATGCTTTAAACCTTTCTGCTAAGTGCTAGTTTGCTCTTTGGTGTTTCGACTGAAATTTAAAGCACCAAGTATTAAAAGGATTACAACATAATCCTAAATAATCCGAAATGTCATTTACAGAGATGGTTGTAATAACTGACTAAAACCAAGTCATAGGATGGTAATGTTGTCAATCAGCCGCCAAACAGCGATGCAGTGTGACATCCGGCATCATTTTTTTTTGTTGAGGTTGCATCAAATTAATATCTTCTGATGTGACATAGGTGAAGACGAAATGATTTGGATTCTGAACCGAAATTCCCATTTCAGTATTAATAACGATGAACTGTTGAAAAAAGGACGAGTATTTTGTATCTCTTGGAAACACGCGAGGTGGATTTTACAACAGTGACTTTTTCTGTGTTTGTCTCAGCTGTTACTCGCGCAGCCTTTTGTGTACGTGCTGTTTTGACAGGGCATTTGCGAGGAATTGTGTCTGACCTTATTGCGCCCAAGGCCTGCAGATACAGAAGGCTGAAGTTCTTTTAACAGATGATCTTAGCGTAATGAATGAACTTCTCCGGGGGGGTTGTTTTCATGTCTTTAAATCTACAGTTTTAGCTGCACATAAACCGATTTTGGACATTTCATATTTTAACTTCAGCATGTTCTAAAATGTGCATTGCGGTATGCAGTTATTCATAGTCCACGTTGTTTGAGTAGTCAGTCATTTAGCAACAACTTGATAATTCTAATGCTATAAGTGGAAGTCATGAACATTTCCACTGGATACATATAATTGGCGTTTTACATTTATGGGGACACCACACATGTTCTAAAGCAAATAAAAACGACGGTGAACGCAGTGATACTTAAAGGACAACTGAGAAAGTGGACTAATTCCACTCGTATTTATTACGAGGATATTAAATGTATGTATTGCAGATGTATGGAATTCTTTTTGTATGAGAAATATCATAGATTACAGAGAACCGTGGACGTTTTGTAACACACAGTTAGATTATGCCACCCTTGCCATGTTTTTGCCATGTTTTGTTTACGTTTCCTGTTTATGTACACTCGCTGAGGTAGGTTTTACGAAATGTCAAGCATTCGATCATATGTTGTTTTTCCTTTTCAGAAGTATAGTCTTATTCTTGACCGTACAGCCAAACTGGCAAAGATATTCAGTAGAAATCTTTGAGAAGAGCCAATTTCGGAGGAAGAGATCCACAATGTACATGGTACTCGTACTCACTTAAAATTTTCTGAAAAATACAAGGATCTGGTCTCAGTGATACTGTGCATAATTCTACATACAACCTTTGCACAGATGTATTTGCTCAACTGCAGTATATCACTTCTTAAGGTTGACCCAATTTGGTTAGGACTATCTATTCCACAGACTTATGTGAGTGTACAAGTGAATAAGATGGGGAATAATTTCAGGTCAACATGGTTTAACAGTTAGCCAATTTTCATTTGGTAAAGTCAAAATTTGTAACAAATATATTAAAAACAGTACTTTTTAAAAGTTGCCTTTAGCGTGCCTAAGACCTCTAGAAGCCATTTGCCTCAGCTTCCAAATGTCACCCAGGAACTGTATTGGTCCTTGTTTTGGAGTGATTTGACTCCCAGAGCAGATACAAAGATCTTGGTTTTGGGAGGAAGGTTAACCTTCTCCTGACAGGATGGCCAGAGGGCTATGCTGAGTCCCTTGCATATCTTCAAAGTATTCCTACCATTTCACTGGCAGATGTAGCTCCCACCTGGGCCTGCCACCCTTTTGTGTAACTAGCCAGCCAGGCACCAATATTAGAGGGAGAGGAGCTGCCCCCGGAACCGGTTTATTGGTGACCACAGGGTAGGGTTTGCTCATTTCCTTGGCCACACCTCTAGGGGGTTCATAGAAGCTCTGCCTAAAGGAGAAAAGGTTCTGCTACTCCGGATTAAGTAGAGAGGGAATTATGTGTTTTTTTTGTATTAGGGCACAACAAAATGGCTGCAAATGGGGGTATGGTTCCTCCTGGGAAAGTTTTACCTATTGGTCAGAAAGGGGCCATAAGTCACTTCCACCCAGAGGCTATTGCCAGAAACATGTGGCACTTATGGACACCTACTTCATAATACGACTGGACCTGTGGAAGACAGAGAAGGACTACACTAGCTGGTGTGACCTGTGAGGAGAACCCTAAGGGTTGGACCTCCTCCCTCTTGCACCCAGGACAAAGAAATTGACTACAAAGGTCACTTGGCTCAATTCCTGTTAAGCCACAGAGACACACAAGCTGCAAGAAGCCCATTTACCTTAAGGAGTCCAGCTGATCAGCTTAAACTGGACCTACGTTGGACCCTGCTAGTGGCTTCATTTGGAGTGAGTCCTGAACCTCACATGCTGTTCCCGAGGTCATGGAAGCCCTGGTTGGGGTCAGCTTGTACTCTGTCTGCTCAAACTGCAAAACCTGTGACTTAGAAACCCTCTGGAAAACTGATGAAGACCAGGATTGTTGTCAAAATCACAGCCATCGATGTTGAATTAATGGTCAGCCTCAGCCACTTGGGGTGCCCCATCAAAGGAAATTCAACTGCCAGAAATGCTTCTAGGTCAAAATGCAGAGAGTTTTGCCAGGACTGGCACTGAGCAGAAACCAATCAATGTCAAAACTAGGGCATGGACTTTGGACTTCACACTCTCTGAGCTGTCCTGCCTTCATTAACGATTACACCAGGACCTTGCTCTTCAGTTGCAGCTTACCCCCCCGATGAACCATTGACACCACTTTTTCTCCATAACAGTTTCTAAGTTAGAAGATAAGCTATCCATTGGGACAAACCTGGTCCCTGAATATGACCAGCCATATATTGTGGTCAGCCTTAACTTTTGACTTTGATTCATTTTTATACATTGGACTTTCTATTGTGTTGTTTTTTTGACTTTGTAACTGTTAGTGGTGATTCTAAATTCTTTACGCATTTTCTTAAGTTAAACCTGTCTGCTATGTGCAGTTGCTACCAGAGCTGAGCTGAGAGTTAAATTACTGAATATTTTGCTCAATCTAACAAGAATAGTGCCATTATTCAATGGTCTGGACTTTAATCCTACCTATCCTAAATTATTAACTTTTTTACATTGGTGTTCGGCGGTGAAATCCAGAACTTGTGTTCAGTAGTACCACTGAGACGTTAAGGTGAAAATTAAAAACTCCTTTCGTTGAGATGAAGGTCCTATACCAAGGAAGAAATTTGAAGCTGTGTCACAAAGCCAAGGAGGCAGAATTTTGCGGGCCCGAGTTTGGCTGGCCACCAGTTTTAGTCCCATAGTAAGATGTTCTGCTGAATATAGCTGCTTCTGTATTATTGGTGCTGACCTTGAGATTCTTGGCTTTCATCCAGTTAACAACTTCAGATATGCAGGCAGTGAACTTGTGTCTTGTATTGGGGTTCTTGTTCAAAAAGGAGAGTATGAGTTGTCTGTCATCTATGTAGAAAGTCTGTTGAAGTAGAGTACCTGGATGACATTGGGCAGATTGCTGATGTCTGCACTGAAAAGGATGAGTCTTAGTAATGCACCTTGAGGCACCCCTCAAAGGAGTTTGCGGGCTTCCAAAAAAATGGCTCACAGCTTGTGTACTATCCATTAAGAAGGAGCAGTTCCAGTGGAGAGCAGGTCCTTGAATGCCAGTCTCTTGCAGGCACTTGATGAGGATGGGGCTAGAGACCAGGTCGAATGCTGCAGAGAAGTCCAGGACAATGAGGGCTACCATGTCTGTTCTAGCAAGGATCATGTGAATGATTTGTATGGCAGTAACGAATGCTGTTTCTGTATGGTGGATGGACCTGAATCCAGACTGCATGACATTGAAATGGTGTTTGGTGGTCGGTGAGGTGTCAGTTGATTAGATTCTCTTAGACCTTTGCCAGGTATGGTAGGAGTGAGGAGGGTCTGTAGTTGGAAAGCATGGCTTGGAAAACATGGCTAATCCAGCAGCTGGATTCTGGATCAGGGACATAATGTGGGGGAGGAAACATTGGCAAATTGTTTGCTTCCTATGAAAGAGCATTGAGAATGCACAGTTGGCCTCAACCACACTGGGGAGAATTACTGTCGGAGTTAGTTCCAAAGCAGTGGAGGGATAACCCCTACCTCTAGAAGATGGAGTAGCTGACTCCTACATTCACATGAGAGAAACAATTGTGCAGAAGGTATGTCTCACACCTGAAGAGAAGAGAAGCAAGTTCTGGAACACACACAAAGGCACACAAAAACCTACAATGGCCTCCTAGATATCTAACTAAAAGCACTAGAGGACTGAGTAAAGGACAATAGTCACTAATTATGATGGGCTATATAATCTGATAATGAAGGAACACATTTTCAGTAACTGTCATTCAGTTACACCAGCATCTTGTAGATTCCAAGTTGTCTTTCATGAGGCAGATTGGCAAGACAACTGATGTGTGGGTAGGCACTATTAAGTCTAGTGAGTTTAAGAAATAACAGTTGAGTGTCCGCAAGAAAGAGAATTCAGATCATCCTCAGTGGAAAAAAGGGAACAATGAGAATAAAAGTGAGTATTTACAAGGTGCCCAAAAGTCTACATCGGGTAGTCCTGATCCTTTTCAAAATCCAATTAGGGAGGACACAAGGGGAAAAAAACCATTTGACCCCCTGAAGGCTGGAGTGTGTCTGGACTGTCACACGCAATGAAATAAGAAAGGAGACTCTGTTTGTTCCAAGGATCCCACTATTGGTGGCCAGTCCTAAGGGGTTGCAAGTGAATGAATTGAGGTGGAAGCTTGTCCAAGGGAACCCTGGGATTGGAATGCAGCCACCTTAGCCTCTGTGGGTACGGTGGATGCTGAAGTCTTGGCCACCTTGCCTTGAGGCATGGTGTGATGTACAGGCAATGGACAATCGTCATTGGGTCCAAGGTAGTAGATCTGAGTGATACAAGAGCCAGCATGACCAAAGTGGTGGACTGGCTGGTATCCCCAGAGCAGATTATACCAGATATGTTCCATAGGGTAGTCAAAGTTAGCAATGTGGTGAAGTTTAATCCCATAGCAATGATTACCTTTGAAACAGGAGGGGTTACTGACCCTAAGATGATAGCAGGAAGCCCTGCCATTCCAATAGAAAAGATGTTGGGAAAGCTCAAATGGGCTGTGGCCAACTCACATTTCTTATTTTAAACAATGGCCTAGGAGTCCCAGTCACCCAGACATGATTTCCTCTGGAAGTCAGCCTTGTTCCGAGTGCTGAAATGAAACCTATACCCCATGATTCTGATGCTGCCACCGACCCAAATTTTTAGGCTGTTTACTTAGATTCTCTATCAAAAAATGTGCATTGGCCTAATGGCCATGAAAATATATGGCCCAAAGTGCTACAATTAAGTGCCAGATTTACAAGAAAGTGATACATCAGCTTTGATGCACCATTTTCTTGCACCCTCCTGCGCCTCCCTAATGACATCATGTGTGCACTGAAATTTACAATATGGCACACTATGACACTCGTTTTCACAATAAAGACATAATTTGTGAGGCTATTATGGCGCTTTCCTGGATTAGCACCATGAATGATGGCGCTAGTGCAGCAAAGGACTAGGGAGGCCCATAGGCTACTGTGGGTCCGTCACTTTAACACCTGCCCCGGGCAGGCGTTAAAAATGACGGAAAAAATGTTGCAGTGAAATCTTTTAGATTTCACTGTGCCATTTGTTGTGGCCTCCCTGTGTGGGAATGCCTCCCTTGCATACATTATACCTGGCATCAAACCTTGTTCCAGAATTACAATTTAAATTCCAACTTCACAATAAGTTATGATTTTAAATTGTGATTCTAGAGACACCAAACTCAAAAAAATATATTGCTTCCACATTGTAAACTACACTTATTATGTAATAAGATAACCTCAACACCTTAATTACACTATTAATCTTTTAACATTATTTAATTTTTTAGATAGTAACAGACCATCTGCATAGGCTTTGCAGACACCCTGCGCAGGCCTTTCGTGGACCCCCGGTGTGGGCTTTACGGACCCCAGGGGTCCCTGGACCACAAGTTAAGAATCACTATTCTATAAAGAAAAGAGAGTGAAAGAGAGTGGCGAAAGAGAGTGGCCTCCTTAAAATGTGTGTGGCGTTAAGAGGTGCTAGGGCCTTGTAAATCTGACCCTAAGTTTTGAAGTTGGAATAAATTCCTATAGGCTTACACTTTTTGTTGTTGAACATGCCAGACTACAAGGGAAAGCAGCTGTGGGAATAAAAAAAGAAAAAATCATGCGTATTACCAATTTTTATGCAAACAATACTTAACTTTGACCTGAATGTTGTTACAGGTTGGGCCTTGTGCAATTATGTTTTCAGCACTATTGCATATGGCACTCAGGAGTCTCTATTGGAGTCCTTCTGCCAGTGCTGTAGATTAGCCTGCACATAAGAACGTTATCATATATGTCATTATGTATACACATTGAAAGAAAATAAAACCAGTGGTTAGTGTATGGTGATTGGACATTAAGCAGAACTTGTGTAACATTGAAGAAAATCTGATGGCCAAGCACCAAAAATAGGTAGTAGTCGTAATCTATCACCCAGTTTTCATTTACAGGAAATCGTTTCTCATGCATAAACTATTAATGCTAGGGCAATGCTTTCAAATTCCATGATAAAAAGTATGGTAAGAATGTGGAAAGTAAAGCAAGTCACCTTATGTACTGTAAATTAACTACTACATATTTTAGATGAGGCTGCATTTGCTAGTGGCCTTAAATATGTCAAAGACAGTGCTCCCTGCAAATGTTGAATGGGCAACTAATTTCCATGTGTGCCTCATAACTGTGCTACCATGCAATACCGTTTTAAGTGCATCACATTTTGATGCAAACGTTTTGAGCTATTTGAGAGAGCAGTGGAAAAGCCAGTTTCATGAAATAAGATGCTGAGGATTATGTGGCCATGAAAAGATGTTGCTATTTACCTAGTTTTAAAGTATTAGTTTCACTACTTATCGTTTAAGTAATTATTCTCAGCTTCTAAAGCTCCCACCTTTGCTTGTATTAATGAATGTTCTTCATGCTCAAGACTATCCATGTGCAGCACTTCAGGCTCCATATTCTAATCTTCTGCCTTCCTGTCTTGATGCTCCTCTGGTGCTGCACAATAAATGGATCACTTAAGCTTGCTGTGTCTTGGAACGTAGTATGCCTGTACAACACACACTAATGTGATAATTCATTCATGCTACAAATTGCCCCACCAGGCCTTTGCCTATGCTGAACACATTACTGGGTCCAGGTCAGACTAGCTCATCCAACCCAGTATTCTGTTTTCCATTCTGCATGTGTAGTCCTGTCCATCCCATTATGGAATCGGGACTGCAAGGGTTTCAATCCCAACAAACTACAAAGAAAGATATAATTGTACATAGAAATTGGAATTTTGTACTCTGAACACCGGGAACCACTCCTCAAGAGCATCTACTCACGGCTCTGTGCTAGTAGAGGCTTGAAAGAAACAAAAACTGCTCTCAGAGGGACGGAAGAACATATTTGCTTCTGAATCCACTATAGTGGGGGCACACCAATACAAGAGGAAGCTGAGGAGAATCCTCATCTGGGAACCCCTTGCATAAACAAGATTCAGAGCAATACTGCACGGTACCCTGCAGGTGTAAGGAAGCAGGCTTAATAGGCTCCTTGTAGGAAGAGAAAAGAAAAGGCACAAGTGGAAGCTTCCTGTGGGAGATGAAATAGAGAGCTGGCTCCTCAAAAGGGAAAAGACGGCGTGGGGGTCACAACAGCTGTGGGGTGGGGGTCTCACAAAAAACAGTATGACCTACAAGGGATGCTTTTGAAAAGGAGAGGTTCTGTAGCAGAAGGGCTTGGAGGGAGAAAGCAGACTGCAGATAACCCAAGCAAATGGCTACAGGGCTTAGGGCCAGATGTAGCAAGGCTTTTGCGCCTCGCAAACGGCGAAAAACGCCTTTTGTGAGGCGCAAAAGCCCTCATGCTATGCAGAAACGCATTTTGCGAGTCGGAACCGACTCGCAAAATGCGTTTCCGACTCGCAAATAGGAAGGGGTGTTCCCTTCCTATTTTCGACTCTCAACGCGATGTAAGTTGGTCGCAAATCAACTCGCAGTCATCATCCACTTGAAGTGGATGGTAACTCATTTCCCTTTGTGAATGATCACAAAAATATTTTTTTCAGAGCAGGTAGTGGTCCTATGGACCACTTCCTGCTCTGAAAAAACCCGAAACAAAAGGTTTCGGTATTTTTTTCCAAGTGCTTTAAGGAAAACGGGCTGCAGATGGAAAAAAACAAACTGTTTTATTTAAAAGCAGTCACGGACATGGTGGTCTGCTGTCTCCAGCAGGCCACCATCCCCGTGAGTGCCCAGACTCGCAATGGGGTCGCAAACTGCGACCCACCTCATTAATATTAATGAGGTGGGTCTTTGCGACCCCATTGCGAGTCGCAGAAGGTGTCTGAGACAACTTTCTGCAAAGCAAATTGTGAGTTGCAATTTGCGAGTCGCTCAGACTCGCAAATTGCAGCTCGCAATTTGCCACCTACCTACATCTGGCCCTTAGTTCCTGGATGGAAGAAAATGGCCCCCTATGGGTTTCACTTTGATACTTGCAAAAACAAAGGGTTAAAATGTGGGCCTTTTCTCTCACTCTCTGTCATCCCTCACTAAAGTACCAGGAGCAAAGACGGAGTTGTAGTCTAAGGCCCATATTTATACTTTTTTTGCGTCGCATGTGTGTCCTTTTGTTACGCAAAAGTGGTGCAAACTTCCAAAATACAATTATATTTTGTAAGTTTGCTCTGCTTTTGTGTTAAAAAATGACGCACATGCGGTGCAAAAAAAGTACAAAAATGGGCTTAAGGGCCTGATGTAAGAACTGAGCAATTTATGACCAGTACTTTTGCTACCACTAAAGAATTACATGAAGTAACGTATGTCTAATACCTTGGTTAGTAAAATGCTGATTCATGGTGTGTCGTAATCTTACCTAACTCATAAATAATAATGAAGTAGCTTCTAAGCTGCGACTGACTCAGTTTGGTGGCCATTACAGGGATGATTACTTAAAAGGGTCAGCTGTCCACGATATCTATGATCGCTTTTTTTTTTATTCCTTAAATGCAGCAAGCCCTTTTCCATAAAGGATACAGGGCGACATTTAAGAAGAAAAACATGTTTTAAAAGGTTAGAGAGTTTGCAGTGGTCCCCTTGACAACTGCCTGCTCCCCAACAAAGTTGTTTCTAAGATTTTGAGTAGATAAAAGAAAGGAATGAATGGAGATAATTATAGAGTGTGAAATCAGTATGATACTGTGGTATTGGAGTAGTACAAAGACCTGTGTGATATTTATATGAAGCTTTCCTATGGTTTTAGATTTCTGAAGTCATGAATGTAAAGTGGAATGTGGCATATTTGTGAGAGGATACGTCAGTGTATTTTTTACAATGAGATATCTCTGTTATTCATGTAACCTCTGTTTGATGTATTTATGTTTCAGAAAAACTTTTTGTAATTGAGGAATATTGCATGACAATCAGAAATCATAACTGATCATGGTGAATTATTTATTGAATTAATAAAATAGAAAAGTAAAGACAAAGTCCCTCTGAGTCACTCACAATGTCTTTTGCTGTAAAGGAGGTGGCAATTTATGAAGGAAGACGGGCATGCGTTTTTTAGTTGATTTTTAAAATTGCTTTGTACATCTGACTCTAAGAATACATAGGAGAAAGGAGCCAGCAGCAAGATGATGAGTCTAGATGGGTCCATTAATTATAATATGTATGAGGACATCTATATAGTTATGGTTTGTTGTGCAAGAGCACCAATACCACTTCTGTCAATGGGTAAGATTGTAGAATTACAAGAAATGTGAGGGCAAAGTGACAAAGAGAGTTGACCTTGTTAGTGATTTTTTGTGGGGGGAAGAAAAGAGGGAATGGTTGTCATAGGCAGGGCATTGTTCCTGGAACCCTAGAGTGGTCAGATTTCCAAACCTGGGTTTTCTTTTATTTGCCCCCGTCTTAGGGAGCACTTGAAGCCTTTTATGAGAGGCATTTGATGGAGGTTTTATCAACGGTGTTCCACTAATGAGTGACGGTTGATCATTCTCTTAAATCAACATAAAGTAGGCCCTGCAAACAATTGCAATGGGCCATGTGAAGGCATGTGTCAAAAATGCAAAAGTTAATGGAAATTAGTCATAATGGAGTCTCGGGGTTATCGTGTGTGAAGATTGAACGAGTACATATTTCCCTTTCGAATGTCACATAAGATACCTGCTAGGTGAGTAACGAGAAGAAAAGGGTTTCCTGCAAAACATTGTGTATTTGAACCAGTTCCATGCGGAACATAACTGTACGAAATGTCATGTAACCCAAAATTTGCAAATTTCATGAATGTCATGAACGTTTTGCTCAAGTATAGACATGCATTGGCTGAGAGGGAACATTATCTAGTTTGGCGATGCTTTGATGGGGGTGGTGGGAGATGGCGTAATATGGGAGCAGCAGAGAAAGAATGGGTTTTTAGAGTTCAATGGAATAGCACTTTTATGGCTTGTGAGTAGGGTATCATTGCAGATAGAACAGAGCTGGAAGCTCGTTGTTCCCATTCTAAGTGACAGTGCCTTTCCTTCTAACTCCTAACCAAGAGTTCTGTTTAAATGGCCTTGATGGTGAAATTAGGCTGTATGTATTGCTGTCAGTGTTTTGCTTGTCACAGTATTCTGACCAAAAGTTACACATTTCAATACAGTGTGAGGCGAAAAACATATCTATCAGCAGAAGCATGTGCTGCATTGCCCCCTCCAGAGTTTGGCCCCTTGCTATGGGGACTCTTCTGGGTGGCTTTATGGATTGTGCTAATCAGCACCAAAGATGAGAGGCTGGGAGTCAGAATAGAGAATTGTAAGTGCAGGGCATCTTGGTAGAGAAGAGTTGTTTGGGAGCAGAAACCGCGGGGGGTGGGCACAGCACAGGATGACTTTCATGATCAAATCTATTACATGTTTCATTAAAAATGGGAAGAAGAAAGGCTGAGTTCACCACAGCAGGACTCTGAATGATCTTAATGCTGTGGTGCTTAACCCACTAAGTTATCTCCACCACGTAGATGTTGCTTGATATACTTCCAGAAAGGGTGTAATTGGGATTTCAATATTTTAATAAGCCTGCTGCAAATATTATCAGAGAAAATGGAATCAAGGGTTCAATTTTGGTTTGCTCCAGAACTCAGACGTCTATTCACACATTGTTAGTATTCATGTATGTAACTTGCCTTGGTCTGCGGAGTAAAGAACTTAAAGAAAGTGTATGATCTTGTGAAGATAAAAGCTACCTAGAATTTTGGAAGAGGAATGTCACATGATAATCTTGGGAAAGAGACTTTTTGTGATTACTGCTAGGGTTACCGTCCGGCTGTTATTTTAATGTCTATGCTAGTTCAAAAAGTGGGAAAATCTCCTAATGCCCATGTTGTTTCCTTTATCACTACATACTTTAAACAGTAAATGTAAGAATAAAACGATTTAAAATGTTTTCTACAGTAGCTTTGATGATCACTGAATGATAGTAAACAAATCAGAAAGGCTATGTAAAAAATTAGCACAAGCACATTCCAATAAAGTTCTACTTAGGAAACTTGTTGGGGCCTTAGTAAGTAGAGTCTTAAAACATGAACAGGTAGGCACTATTTTTCTATAGGCACTGTGGCAACCCTGATTAATGTTAATCACCAGAAAAACATGGGTAACTGGCTAAAAGTAAGTTGTGCATTATAATGAAAGAAACATACTAAAGCGAAAAAATACAATTACTTATAAATATTTAAAACATTTCAGTAGCACTTTAATATTATTGATCTGGGATATTAGACATCTGTTATGAATCATCTGCAAAACTACACTTCTGTGCCACAAACATTGCATAATATAGAAGACCGTGGCTCCATGGGGTACATTTCAGACCTGAGCTAGCTTTGCAACAGAAATGTGTTGATTTTCTTTGTCAGATGCCTTTTAAACTCATGATAGCAATATGCAAATAGGAGTAAAACATGTCCCTGTTGTCTGCTGCCAGCAATCTAATGTTTGGCTGCTGATTAAATCTTTCCATGCAGTATTGACATTCTAGAAGGTGGCATAAATGTAAGAGAGAGCAAGGAATTGCCACAGTATTAGTCATAAATGACTTAGGCCCTTATTACAACTTTGACGGTAGGAAAATGCCGTCAGCCAAAATCCCACAGCCAGGAGACTGCCAGTGCAGTCTACTTCCCCCTTAAGAGTTTCCCGCTGGGTCAGCAGGTGGAAACACAGTTTTCGCCTGCTGTTCCAGTAGGAAATGCACAACAACATTGACACAGGCTCATAATAGAGACAGAGACAATGCTGCTGTGTGTCAGGTGCACTAGCACCCGTCTCGCAACTCACTGTCTACAAAGCAGTGATTTGCACAACAGGGATGCCCAGGGGTCAAAAAGTGTTGGCTGTGGAGCCTGTGGCTCCCAGGGCCATTCAGCACAAATGGACTGGTCCCTACACGATATTAGAAAAGCTGGGTGAGATAAACTTCCAGGTGGATCTTGGTACCCCCAGATACTCCCACAGAGTTATCCATGTTAACCATCTGAAGTCCCACTCTGATCGAGCAGATATGACCATATACATTGCCACTGAGAAGGGAGAGGGTGAAGAGAGTAAGCTTTACCCAGACTACCTGTTCCACAATGTCATGGATGATTCAGTGGGAAAACGTGTTCTGTCCGCTACACCGAGAGAGCAGCAGCTGAGGGGCTGACAGCAATTGCTAAGGCAGTTTGCTGAATGGTATTCCCTGACACCTGAACTGACCCAGTGATGTGTTCATAACATTGATAGTGGTGACACCTTACCTGTCAAAAACAAAATATATAGATTGTGAGACAAATTGTGGGGGTCAGCATGAAGGAAGATGTTTCCAAAAGGTTTGTCCTGGGGGAGATTGAGCTGTCTAGTAGTCCCTGGTCCAGCCCGCTACTTCTGGTGCCCCAGTTCTACAGGAAAGGGGGTATCCCAGAGCTCAGATTCTGCATAGACTACAAAGGTCTGAACATTGTCACTAAAAATTATGCTTACCCCATCCCTAGAGCTGATTATCACATCTGCTGGTAAGGGGCTCACAGGAATCTCAGCACAGTTTATTTAAGCCCTTTGTTATGGCAGATCTCCCTAACTGAAGAAGCAAAGGAGAGATCAACATTCTCAACTTCTGAGGGCCACCTCTAATTTATAGTAATGCCTTATGGGTTAAAGAGTGCCCCTGCCATCTTCCAGAGGCTGGTGAATAGAGTACTGACCTAGCTGGAGACCTTTAGTGCAGGGTATCTAGATTATATTTATGTATTTAGCTACACCTGGAAGGAGAAAATAACCGACTTGGAGAAGTGCTTCAGACCCTCTGAGAGGCAGACCTGAATGCTAAGGTCATTAAGTGTTGGATAAAGCTGGTACCTTCAGTCCACCTAGGCCACCAGGTTTGTGGGAGTGTGTGCATTCTCTCCATCCCTAAATTCAGCCAGTTATGGCTTGGAAACCTCCCAAAGCCCAGACTCAGGTCAGAGCTTCCCTGGATCTGACAGGTTATTACAGGAGATTTGTGAAGGTATAAAACACCTTTGTTGCCCCTTCACAGATCTAATATCAAAGAAGCAGCTCAAGGACTTCATACAGATTTAGTGGCCCCTTCACAGATCTTACATCAAAGAAGCAGCTCAAGAACTTCATACAGATTTAGAAGTGTCAGAAAGCTTTGGACACGCTGATGAAGGTGCTTTGTAGAACACCTGTAGTTAAGGGCCCTGATTTCAGCAAAGAGTTTGTGGTACAAACAGATGCTTCAAAATAAGGGACTGGGATAGTGTAATCAGAGCTGAATAATGAGGGTGAGGATCAACTAGTTGCCTTTATTTGCAGGTGACTACTTCTTAGAGAGCATTGATGGAGTGCCATGGAGAGGGAATCCTTCGCTCAGACTCAAGTTGTTTTGGGCTCACTTACAGGTTCATGCAGCTGAGAGGGGGAAACTGCAAACTGTTGAGGTGGTCCATCTCTCTAAAGGGTATGGACTTTACAGTGGAAAAGAGAACTGCAACTGACCATGCCAATGCAGACACCCTTTCCAGGTTCTTGTGCTTAAATGATGAGAACTGTAAGGGGAATGGCTGATTTTATCTTCACTTTTCATCTGGGGAGTATGAAATAAATGTCTCTTTTTGCCATAATCACTACAATTGTTTGGACTAATGCTGATGGTTTTATGACTCTGTGTGCTGGGAATCTGCTAACAAGGCCCCAGTGCATGTGCTCTGATCCCTAAACCATGTTGAAATTGGCAATACTCATAATTTGTATGTTTAACTTACTTATCAGTCCCTAATACATGGTGCAAAGTGCACCCAGGACCTCTACGTTAAATGTCACATATTGACTATAAAACATATTGTGCAATTACTAAAGTGGCAAGTCAAAACATGACTTCACGACTGACACCATTTATGTGGTTCAGCAGGTTTTAACTGCAAATTCAACCAGTCAAAATAAAACCTTTGGACAGACCTAATCCCTCCTTTCAAATATTAATGTGACCCCTAAGTAGACCATAAATGCTCAGACAAAAGGGTGCACAATATTTAAAGGTAGGACATTTAAATGCTCATTTGTAAACATACCTTTGAGTCAAAAAAGGCTCAAAAAGCTATTTTCACAGTAACAGGATTAGTTGTTCCATAGTAAAGTATTAGTATATTTTATTCAAGTTAGTGAAGTTACCCCACCTAGGAACCAGGAACCTAGGAGCCAGAAAGTTCTTCCTTAGACTTACAAATATTTATTACAAATGCAATTCATTAGTTAAGTTGGATGTGTAACAAATATTTTTACAAAATATGCTTTTAACAAGCTACCCTTAGTCTGCCTAAAGTTTCTAGAAGCCCATTTTAATCAGATTTCAACTGTCACCCAGGGCCTGAATAGTTACTTGATCAGGTGTGAATTGGCTCTCATTGCTGAAACAAAAGCCTTAAGTGTGGAGAGTAGTTGACCTTTCCGTGACAAGAAAGCATGGGGTCTGTGCCCAGCCTATTCTATGGGCCTCATTATGACCCTGGCGGCCGGCGGTAAGCTGGCGGTAACACTGCGAACAGGGTGGCGGTGTTCCGCTAGCTATTATGACCGTGGTGCTGTAGCAACGGCCATACAGCTGGCCCCTCCACTATACCGCCAGGTATGAGTCCCTGACCGCCAGCCTGGCCATGGCGGTAAACACTGCCATGGAAAGGCTGGCAGTAAGAGGGACTTGGGGTGCCCCTGGGGGCCCATGCACTGCCCATGCACTTGGCATGGGCAGTGCAGGGCCCCCCAGGCATTGCCAGTAGCGCATTTCACTGCCGAAATTTCGGGCAGTGAAATGCGCAATGGGTGCTACTGCATCTGCTGCACATCAGCATTGCATGTTAATGTGACTTTTCCGCTGGGCCAGTGGACAGTAACACTGTTACCGTCCGCTGGCCCAGCGGAAATGTCGTAATAGGGAGCCAGAAATACCGCCAGCACTGGCGGTATTCTGGCTCCCGCTGCCTCAGCGGTTTTTTGACAAGACCGCTGAGGTTGTAATGAGGGCCTATATCTTTAAACTGGCAGGTGTAGTTCCCACCAGGGCCTGCCAATCTTTAGTCTAACTAGCCAGCCAGGCACCAATTTCAGAAGGAGATGAGCTGCCCCTAGACTGGTTTTAAGTTGCTGGAACTTCTCCAACTTGCACCCAAGACAAAGAAGTAGGCTCCAAAGGTCAGTTCGCTGATGTCCTGCTATGCTAAAAGGACACACATGCTGCAAGAAGCCGAGCCAGCCGGCCAGCTTCAACTGGATCAGCCTTAGAACCTGCTGGTGGTTTCTACCAGTGTGAGTCCTGACCACAATGTACAGTTCCTGAGGTCACGTACCTCCTGGTGTCAGAGTGTACTCCTCCTGTCCAGACTGCAAAAGCTAGGACTTAAAAACTTTTTCCAACTTTCTGATTTATGAGCTGATGGAGACTATGGTCAACATAGAAGCCACAGCCTTTGAGTTGCCAATTGACCTCAACTTTCTAATTTGCCCCACTGAAAGAAATCTGACTGCCAGAAATGTTTCTAAGTACAAAAACAGAGGGTTTTGACAGACGTGGGGCCGAGTTTCTTCTGATCAACTTCAACTGATCATTGGCTTAAGACTTTGCCCACTTTCCTGCCTTTGCTGATGGCTCAGCAGGACTGTGCAGTTCAGTAATGTGTGAATTTTGAGCCCCACTTCTGATCCAGTTTATACTTTGGCATGAAGACAACTGGTTGATGACCACTTTTTTCCATTAAAGTTTCTAAGTCAGAAGATAAAATTTCCACTGAGATGAACCTGGTCCCTGTAATTAGACGTGTGAGCCTTATGACTCTCTGCCTGACTTTTGTCAGCTTTGTTAGAAAATTGCCTCAGTTGAATCCTTGTCCAACCTGGTACTTCATGGTGTGCTCACTTTCATTTCCTATGTGTAAATAGCGATTTTGCAGATTGTTGTTGTGAATTAAGTATGTGTGTCTTCCTCGGGGAAGATGTACTTATGGTTGAGATTGAATGTGGAATCCTAAATGAATAGCATGTACTATTCTTGTGATATTATGATTCATTTTTCCTTCAGCTGCTTGTTGTCTGTTAAAAAAGTTCTCTATCTGCTGTTTAGCTGGTCTTGTGTCTGCATTAATCTATCTCCTTATTTCGAATTTTATTTTCACTATATATTTTCCTTTGACAACATTTTTTGATTCCTGAGTTCATGCTATTTGCCTCCAGTACCATGTTTATAGCTTTCTCAGGTGAACCCCTTTTTTTCTGCATCTTAGCATGGACCCTGCTATGGGAGCTCAGCCTGCCATATAATGTCTTCTCACTAGTGTTAGGTTCTTTCAGGACTAACTCTTGTTAAGTATGGTCCATTTTACAATGCCATCTAGTAAGATGTTTGCAGTAGAGCATTTATTTTGTATGTTTACTGTACAACCCCAGAATAGAAAAGTATGAAGTGGTAGAGAGGGCTTGCTTTAATTGTTTATTCAGAGTGCTGATACGTTTATGAGAGGGGTATTGTTACAAGGTGGGATTGAGTATATGTGTGCACTTGTGAGTATTGCTGTGGGTATTCTAGGGTTCTTCAGATGATGTATGCTGACATCATGTGGGGGTGTTGCTTTACATGAATGAGAGTTTGAAGCCTAACTCAAAGCCACATTGGTGATTTTGTTGCATTAGGATTGTCTGTGATGTATTGTAAGGGATGAGTTAGTGTCAGGTGTGGTGGCATTTTGGTTAAGATCATGCCCATGCTGACTCAGAATTGCTGTGTGAAGTGGGGTGCCATTAGAGTGACATAGTGGAATTTTGCGGTTGATGGTGGGCAATGCAGTGAGTGGTGTATCCCAAGATTTGGTGTGTTTAAGGTAGGTGGTTTATGTTTGTTGAATGATACTTTGTGTTTGTCTTTGTTAGTTGTTCCATGTGTTATTCAATGGTTTACTTTCTAGTGCAGTGATTCTTAACCTGTGGACCGGAGACTCCGGTGTGTCCGCTAAGCCACTGAGAGGGTCCGCGAAGCCTACTCAGGGGTCCACGATTGCTTAAATAATTAAAAAATACTAACAGATTAGATAACTGTATTTAAATACAGAAGCAAGATGTACAATTGAATAGTTTAAAATGTTTAGTTTGAAGGAATTTGAAATTGGTGACTAAATATTAAATTAGTATTCTCTGATTAATTTGTGGGAGAAGTGTAGGTGCATCAAACAGAATATTGTACGGGCAGTGAGAGTCCATAATTTAATTTAGAAAAGCTCTGAACTTCCTGTTAAAATAAAACAATTGGGGGGTGCATGACCAAGATGGTGGAGCAGTTAGATGCATCTTGCTATTGCTCCTGAGAGTCAGGTTCTCTAACAGAAACCACCATGTCTGCCTAGACAGATGAGTGAAGGCAACTGGCAGATGTCTGGGGGCCAGATGACAAACCTCCTTCCCACAAAATCAGGAGTGACTTGAGGTGCAAGAGTGATGCTGCCAGTGGAGCCATGACAGCACCAGGCCAGTGATGACATTTCAGTGGGCAGCGTGCAGAAGGCACAGAGACACTCCAGTGGGAGCAGCAAGCAACAGAGGAGAGACAACAATGGCAGACCCCAGCCTCCAGGGAGATGTGTTTTGGCCCTAATGGGGAGGGCAGGGTGGCCGAGGAAGCTGTTGGACAGCATGCAGGGGCCACGAGGGACGTAATAACGAGGGTGGCGGCTACGGATGAGCAGACGTTGACAGACCAATGAATGAGGTGACTGACGCTGGTTAAGATGGACAGGACCCCAACCAAGGGGGAACCGCCAAGATTGTACGACCATCAACGAGTCCATCGACGGTGAGGCCTGCTCTGCTATCCCACCAGGCACATTGAGTATGGTCTAACTGGCCTGGTGTGGCGCTGACTTGGGAGGCTAGCACTAGTACCTTGCACATTCTGTCAAGGCTGCCCAAAGGAGGGGGTGAAGACCCCTTGACGGGGGTAGTGGACCCCTATACTAGAGATCCTAGCTCACTTTAGTACTTCTATCAGGACACCAGGGGAGAGAGCTGCCTTGGTGGCTGGAAGACTGAGATGCTATGCACAATAGACCTCTGGCCATTAAATGATCTATAGCAGGGTAGAGTGGGTTTCTCTGGTACAAAATTGTGGTACTGGTGCAACCTGAAGGAAAGGAATTCAGACGATATGAGAAAGTCCCCTGCTGTGGTGCCTGAAGAATTAGCTGTCTACAGCATGTGTCAGCCCAGTTACCCATGGGCATGGTCATCACACTGACCTGGCTGTCACTGGCTGGTGTCTGGTGGTGCTTTGTACACAGTGAGGAGGCTCTGTTCAAGCCTCCTAAGAGGCGAAACCCTCCCATGGTGGTCACCTTGCCTACCTAGATAGATCCCAGCTGAAACTGGTGGTACCCTAGAGCACTTAACCTAGCCACACCATGGCGCTTACCAAGTCTGTTAGAAATGGGGTCTTTGGTTGGCAGTCAGGTTACCCCCTGTTCAAGCAAGGACCCTCACTCTAGTCAGGGTAAGTCACACACAATCCAAATTATCCTGTGCCCACCCTTTGGTAGCTTGGCACTAAGCAGTCAGGCTTAACTTAGAAGGCAATGTGTAAAGTATTTGTGCAATAAATCATACAATAACACAATATAGCACCACAAAAATACACCACACAGTGTTTAGAAAAATATATAATATAACAAAGTCTCTTTCAAGCACAAAGTACCTGGTTTGTGTGAAAAATCTCCGCAAAGGGCAGCAGAGGAGGAGAAGCGGAGAAACAAAGGGGTGTGTGTCGATTTCTCAGGCCGCACACGGTCGATGCGTCGTTTAGTTTCCACGCAGGGACAGCTGGGCATCGATTTCCGGCACTCGGTCGTGGATCCTCTTCGGGTTGCGGGGTTTTCAGACACCCTGGGGTCTGTGCGTGGAATCCTGGGCTTGTGACAAGCTCTGCGTCGTGGGCAGTAAGGGGAAATTTCTCCCGCATGGCAGGCGCTGCGTCGATTTCTCCTCTGGAAGTCGGGCTGTGTCATCCCAGGTCGGCAGTGCGTCGATCTGGTGGCCCGTACGTCAAAGTTCCGGTCGCACCGCAGGTGCCGCGTCGATCTTTTCCTTGCGAAGTCGAGCGACGTTGTTCCGGTTCGGCGTGCGGTGAATTTTTCACCACGGGACAGGCTGTGCATCATTTTTGGCAAGCTGTGCGTCGAATTTTCACCGCACAAGGAGTCCAGTTGCAAGAGAGAAGACTTTTTGGTCCTGAGACTTCAGGGAACAGGAGGCAAGTTCCATCCAAGCCCTTGGAGAGCACTTCTTCACCACAGCCAGGGAGCAGCAAGGCAGCAGGGCAACAGCAAGTCAGTAGTTCTTCATAGAAAGCAGTTGTAGTGAATCCTAGTTCGTTTTAATGGGCTAACAGGAGTTAGCTTAGCCTCTGGCTTGTAGACTCGTGCCCCTGTCACCTAGTGACTTTTAACCTACTTAGCTTGCTCTGTCTTAGCTCATTTAATTATTTATTTCTTTTATGATGGCTGCCTTGTTTATAGTTAGGCCACTTGTTATGAGTTACATTATCAGTGTCACCGCGCCAAGGCGTCAAGATCAAGCACCAAAGACAAACAAACAGTAGGTGTTCACACTTAGGGATGTACTATACTTTCGAGGGATTGTTGATATTAATTGCCGTACCAAGCATGCCTGTTATCTATTGTTTAGGAATACACCTATGTCCTATTGTGAACTCGTTGTAGATCTGTATAAATACATCACACTTTAGACAGATAATCAGAGGGATTCCGACCAGAGGGCATCGCCACCATCGCTGATACCGATGCTGCAGTCGTCTTGACGCTGACCCAGTCTTCATGTCCCTGCGGAGTCTGAGATAGACACCTCATTCCAAGGTAACGAGGGTTGGGGGGCTCCTTTCATGGACACAGCTTTGGCAGATTAGGTTTAACGAACCCAGCTCTCCTTTAGGTAGGAGGTTAGGCCTTCGTTATTAGGGTATTAGGGCATTTTACATCTAACATATCTTTCCTATGTATTGCAAAATAGTGGGGGTCTTCGTAACAATGACTCTTGTCTTCACAATACTGTTACTTGCTATATTCATTATCCTAATCATTGCAGTCCATGCAACTTATCGCAAATTGCAGTTATGTTGAATAAAAAGCTATTATAACTTTACTGCATCTGTGTCATTGCCTGTGTTTGTATAAGACATAATATATCTGTGAGAAAAGGGTAATCTCCGTTTAACCACAACACTCCCTGAGATGTCTTATTTTTGAGTCCATGCGTAAACGGCTGCCATAAATCACCTTTTACTATTGTGTTTCTGGTGAGGTGCTGCTAGTGAGCCGGTAAGGTTGGGATAACAGTTGCGACTTGTTGTAG
Organism: Pleurodeles waltl; assembly: GCF_031143425.1. NCBI lineage: Eukaryota > Metazoa > Chordata > Amphibia > Caudata > Salamandridae > Pleurodeles > Pleurodeles waltl. The sequence continues at coordinate 1,503,491,536 of NC_090440.1, forward strand.
GAAAGACGCAGTTGCATACAAACAAAAGTACTGTAGTCATTAAACCAGCAGTCTTGCTCAGAGCAAGAGTCCAAACTACGACACAGTCAGGTGAGTCCTTTGGGCAGCCAGGCAGTTCTCTTTGGCAGGATGCAGTTTCTGGTTACAAGTTTCTTCTCCAGGAAGTGTCTGATTTGGTAGGGAAGAGGCCCTGATTTTATACCCAAATGTGCCTTTGAAGTGGGGGAGACTTCAAAGAGTGGCTTAGAAGTGCACCAGTCCCCTTTCAGTTCAATCCTGTCTGCCAGGGTCCCAGTAGGGGGTGTGGCAGTCCTTTGTGTAAGACCAGGCCCTCCACCCTCCCAGCCCAGGAAGACCCATTCAAAATGCATATGTATGCACGTGAAGCTGAGTATCCTGTGTTTGGGGTGGGTCTGAGTCAATGCACAAGGAGCTGGCAACTAAACACAGCCAGACGTGGATTGTAAAGCACAGAAAGATTTAAGTGCAGAGAAATGCTCACTTTCTAAAAGTGGCATTTCTAAAATAGTAATATTAAATCCAACTTCACCAGTCAGCAGGATTTTGTATTACCATTCTGGCCATACTAAATATGGCCTTCCTACTCCTTTCAGATCAGCAGCTACCACTCCAACAATGTATGAGGGCAGCCCCAATGTCAGCCTATGAAGGCAGCCTGCCTCACAGTAGTGTAAAAATGAATTTAGGAGTTTTACACTACCAGGACATGTAAACTGCACAGGTATATGTCCTGCCTTTTACCCACACAGCACCCTGCCCTAGGGGTTACCTAGGGCACACCTTAGGGGTGACTTATATGTAGAAAAAGGGGAGTTTTATGCTTGGCAATTACTTTTAAATGGCAAGTCGAATTGGCAGTGAAACTGCACACACAGGCCTTGCAATGGCAGGCCTGAGACAAGGTTAATGGGCTACTTAAATGGGTGGCACAATCAGTGCTACAGGCCCACTAGTAGCATTCAATCTACAAGCCCTGGGCACATACACTGCCTTCTACTAGGGACTTAAAAGTAAATTAAATAATCCAATTGGGTATGATCCAATGTTACCTTGTTTAAAGGGAAAGAACATATGCACTTTAGCACTAGTTATGAGTGGTGAAGTGCGCAGAGTCTAAAACCCAGCAAAAACAGTGTCCAAAAAGTGGAGGGAGGCAGGCAAAAAGTTAGGGGTGACCACTGTAAGGCTGTCAGGTCTAACAAAGTCCAACTTGCTTCATGGCCTAAGCTTCTTTAAGACCAAACTCATTGATGAACTATGACAAGACCTCATCAACTGACTTTCTGGGCTGCACTTGCACAGGTGCGCTATAATTGCTGAAGTACGAACAGACTTGTAATTGGTTGGACAGAGGATCCCGGAGATGGATGATTGGCTGAAAGCCTTAGCAGCAGATCAGTCTATCACAGCATTGACAAACTGGAAGACCTTGATAATAGCTTAAGGAGAGAGAATCTATGAGTCAGGGGACTAAATGAAATCTCAAACCCTTTGTGATTCAAATGCTCTCCTCCATGTTGGGCAATGAAAACCCTGAAATAAGGATTGATAGAATAGACCTGGCTGGCTCTAGGATACAGTCTCAACAGCACAGAGCTAGAGATGTGCTCATGAAACTCTACTACTTCTCTGAAAAAGAGGAAGTGCTACAGCATGCTAGAAAGGCAAGAGAGGTGAGCTTCAAGACTATTCCTGCACAATTTTTTAGGACGTTTCTTAACTAGCCTTACAATGCTGTGTTGTGTTCTGCACTATAATTAAGAAACTCTGAGACAAGCGTATCTGCTATAGATGGAACTATCACTTTGGTCTTTCCTTTTAGTTGGGAGACAAACATCATAACATCATGGATGTACTGTGAGCTATGGCCTTTCTGTGTCTGCCAATAGAAAACATACCAGAGAGTCCACAATCAAAATGCTCCCATCTAAGGGAGGGGACCCAACACCATCCACAGAACCCGATGGAAACCTCCAGCCCAAGAAGAATTGTGAGTAGCTGCTAATATTGGATCAATCAATTTTGATGCACTGAGTAATACATTTATATATATGAACGAAGTAGCATCACCACTATTAAATTCCCCCATTGTGAACTCTCTGTCAACTGCCATAGATAGGAACATGGTCAGGCAGGCTCTGAGACCTAGGCCTGACGTTATGAATGACAGATCACAGGTGGGATAACACTTAGCCAGTAGCCAAACACACAAACAGAAACACTTAGATCAGATCCCACAGATAGACAGCAACACCACAATCGTCCCTGGAGATTGGTCTCAATAAAGCACTTATGGCCAGGGAGACATGTGCATTCCCAAACACACCATGCTACATGTAGTAAGGAACACATTGCCAATCAGGACACCGCACACACAGCATGCGCAGCGACCACACACCCCTTAGACAGGACAACTAGAAAAATGCGCACTGGCCCACACTGTGTCCAAACCAGGGCATGATCCACCTGCGTTCATGTCTGAAATTGTAGTTATGGCTCCATGGCAACTGCTTGCATTTTTTACTAATGAAAGAATGTCTTTTATGGCTTTATGACACTGAGAGAAATTTATAAAAACCTGCTTCAATCTGACGAGAGACAGTCCCCAACCCTGGTTCAGTAACTGCTATCCGAGTCATAAAGTTTAATCAAATAAACTGATCCTGTTTTGCCAGACGCCTCTGGTCATCTGACCGTTTGGTATCCTTCCAAGTAGCCGCTGCAGAGTTACTAACTCTCAAGGGTGCAATGTCAATTCCTTGGTTTAAATGTGTTAGAGATATGTGCCAAAGTATCAAAATGGAGGAGGTGTGTAGAGATCACCGCAGCTTAACCAAGGAAGTGAAACCACGTATAAAGCGATGCTATTGTGAGATGGTTCTGATGCAGATTTGGTCCAAACAGGGGCAAGGCAGTAGGACAATACAGTTTCTAGACAACAAATGTTCCCCAAAGTTCGAAACCTATATGGACAACGTAAAACCTCCTTACATTAAAAGCCTTTTTATTAAATTTAGATTAGGGACTTTGCCGCTAAAGACATTTACCACGAGTTGGAGCAAGGAGGACAGCAATCCGAGTTCCTGCCATTTTTGCCCCATGCAACCTGAGACCCTTGCACATTTTGTATTTTTTTGCCCTAGGAAAAAGTGGATTATCCTTTTATGTAGATCATTAGCGATAAGAACTTATAAGGCTCTTTGCATATTGACAAGTGACACAAGTGATAAAGTAGTCTTTGCAGTCGTGAGGTATCTCTAATGTGCATGGGTGGTAAGATCAAGAGAATACCTCTCTGACTGATCTGTAAATAAGCAAAAACACCTGGTCAAATGCAGATTAACTTAAGGGGCCTAAGCAGAAAGGCTACAATTGTGTAATTCTATTGAGGGTTTTAATGGGCTTTTATTCAATGTATATATGGTTATATTAGTCTAACTTTTTAGAGTGGGGCAGGGATATTTATTGTATTGAATGGCACTTTTTTCAACCTGATTTTTAATGACCATTGTGTGAATATATCACATTATTCTTATACAGATGCTTTTGTGGCTTTTGGCCGAAATAAAGAATATAACACCTGTAAGTCACAATTGATTGTAAGTTCTGCTGAATCTGCAGTGCAGAGGTCCATCCTGAAGCCATCATCAGAAGGGTAAGAGACCGCATCGAGCATTAGCATAGGGACATAGCTAAGTTGGTCCAAAATAAGTTGAGGAAGACCCCACTCAAGGGGGCCACATTGGTAGCAAGCATTCAAATGGGACCAGTCCTGAAGGGAGCTCTATCCCAGAGGGTTCCAATATAGCGATAACAATAGAAGCCAGGGAGGTTGGCAGCAGCCTAACCACATAAAATGCTATCATTGCCACAGAATGAGCCACACGGCTGACAAATGCCGCCTAAAGGCACATCAAGAGCAGAAATCAAACAGCCAAGGCGAGACCGCACTAAATTCCCATACACAAGGTCAAGCCAAGGGAAGCCTGGCTGAACCTTAATATTAGCAGCAGGGAAATCTGTCTACAGCTGGACCACCACAACAGCATCCCTCCACTTTTTGGATACTGTTTTTGCTGGTTTTATGGCTCTACACACTTTACCACTGCGAACCAGTGCTAAAGTGCAAATGCTCTCTCCCTTTAAACATGATACAATTGTATCATACCCAATTGGATTATTGAATTCACTTATAAGTCCCTAGTAAAGTACACTCTATGTGCCCAGGGCCTTTGGATTAAATGCTACTAGTGGGTCTGCAGCACTGATTGTGCCACCCACTTTAGTAGCCCCTTAACCATGTCTCAGGCCTGCCATTGCAAGGCCTGTGTGTGCATTTTCACTGCCAATTCGACTTGGCATTTAAAAATACTTGCCAAACCTAAAACTCCCCGTATTCTACACATAAGTCACCCCTAAGGTAGGCCCTAGGTAACCCATAGGGCAGGGTGCGCTGTAGGCAAAAGGTAGGACATATACCTGTGTAGTTTACATGTCCTGGTAGTGTAAAACTCCTAAATTAATTTTGCACTGATGTGAGGCCTGCTCCTTTCATAGGCAACATTGGGGCTGCCTTCATATACTGTTTGAGTGGTAGCTGATGATCTGAAAAGAGTAGAAAGGTCATATTTAGTATGGCCAGAATGGTAATACAAAATCCTGCTAACTGGTGAAGTTGGATTTAATATTACTATTATAGAAATGCCACTTTTAGGAAGTGAGCATTTCTCTGCACTTAAATCTTTCTGTGCCTTACAATCCACGTCTGGCTAAGTTCAGTTGACATCTCCCTTGTGCATTCACTCAGACAAACCCCAAACACAGGATGCTCAGCCTTGCATACATCTGCATATTGAATGGGTCTTCCTGGGCTGGGAGGGTGGAGGGCCTGACACTTACATGTCAAAGGACAGTAGCCTGCCAGCACAAAGAAGGACTGCCACACCCCTACTGGGACCCTGGCAGATAGGATTGAACTCAAAGCGAACCTTGTGCACTTCTAAACCACTCTGTGAAGTCTCACCCACTTCAAAGGCACATTTGGGTATTTAAACAGGGCCTCTGCCCCTACCAACTCAGACACTTCCTGAGAAGAGAACCTGAACCAGAACCTGCAAGCTGCCAAGAAGAACTACCTGGCTGCCCAAAGGTCTCACCTGACTGCTTTCTTTGAAGGACTGCTGCCTTGCTGTTGCCCTGCTGCCTTGCTGCTCTCTAGCTGTGCTGAGATGTGCTCTCCAAGGGCATGGATAGTGCTTGCCTCCTGTTCCCTGAAATCTCAGGACCAAAAAGAATTCATTTCTGCAGGAAGAACTCCCTGTGTGGCAGAAATCTATGCACAGTCGGCACAAAACGACGCACAGCCTGCATCGCGGTGAAAAATTCACCACAAGCCAAACCGGAAAGATGCATTCCGACTTGGCAAGGAGAAGACCGACACAGCACCAGCGTAGTAACCGGAAATTTGATGCATGGCCCACTGGATCGATGCACAGCTGAGACAGAACAATGCAGCCTGGCTTCCTGAGAGAAATTGATGCAGTGCCTGCCATGCAGTAGAATTTTCCACGCAACACCCACTGGATCGACTCAGCCCCTGTGACTTCGTCCTGCCAGTGCTGGATTTCAATGCATCATCACCGGGGCGTCCGAAAACCCCACAACCCGAAGAGGATCCAAGACCGAGTACCAGAAATCAACGCAAAGCCTTCCCTGCGTGGAAAATAAATGACGCATCGTTGTGTGTGGCCCGAGAAATCAACGCACATCTCCCTGTTTTCCATGCATCTCCTCCTCTGCTGTTCCTTGTGGAGATTTTGAACCTAAACCAGGTACTTTGTGCTTGCAAGGGACATTTGTTGCTTTTATGAGACTAAAGACACTTTATGTAATTTCTACAGTGATATTTTCAACCTATACTTATTGCATCTTAATGATTTTGACCTGCATTTATCCAGATAAATATTATATATTTTTCTAAATACTGTGTGATGTACTTTTGTGGTGTTCTACTGTTTTATTGCATGATTTATTGCACAAATACTTTACACATTGCCTTCTAAGTTAAGCCTGACTGTTCAGTGCTAAGCTACCAGAGTGTGGGTACAGGATACATTGGATTGTGTGTGACTAACTCTGACTAGAGTGAGGGTCCTTGCTTGGACAGGGGGTAACCTGACTGCCAACCAAAGACCCCATTTCTAACAGGTATCCACAATAGAGTTCACCATTCCTGGTGCTGGTGGGAACCTGGGCCCCACTCTTCTGCTGATCCCCCAGGGCTGGGTCAGTTTTCCACACCCCAGAGGGGTGAGCCTGACAAAGGGAGTTAGGGCGGCTCTCCATCCAGTGCTTAAAAAGCAGGCATTGCTGGACCTTGCACCCAGAAACTAATTGGGACAGTTTCATATAACAAAGTCAAAAGTTACTCATTCTCAACTACCCAGCCATGACTGAAGGGTCTTTTTAGTCCCAGCAGCAATAGTGCCTCAAACGCACCCCCCCGACCAAATGCCACCCCTCCTTTGGTTCTAAAACAAAATTATCCTCCAATTTTGGGAGCCAAGCTTCCCATGCACTTTGGGTAGGGAAGGCCCCATAACCCTTACAGGGCATGCATGAGAGTTCACCAGGAGAACTAGCCAGGACAACAAGCCATCCTTAGCCATTCCGTAATTCGAGCAAACTTTGATGAGTTCCTGGCCATGCTCTAGACCCTTCATGGGGCAATATATTAACTGTTTCCTTACCCTCATAAGCTCTCTAATGGCAGCCAGGAACCTTAGGCCCAAAAAGACATGGTCTGAGGGAGAGGGTGTGCCTGGGAAGTGAGTACAAAAAACCCATGACAGCCCGAGCAAAATAAAACGCTGAAATATGCTCACCCCTACAGAAGGCCAAGCAACCGGCAAGGCCTCATCCAACCTTTTTAGGGAGCACCAATCCCACTATCGAGCTTCACAAATCTGAGGCACACTGGGGCTGTGAAATAATGCTCTGACCTCCTCCTCTCCACAACAGTTAAGGTCAGAGGTCTAGGGAAATGCCCAAGCACCCAACAAAGAAGCCCAAAGCTAGCCCAAAGGAAGCTCAGAGAAAAGGGCACAGCAAAGATTCCTGGCACTACTTGGGTGGGTCACGTTGGATGCTGCATGCTAGGACTAGAGGGGTACACAAGTGACCTAAGGGCACGATGTGATCGCCGACCAATGCAGAGCATGACATGCCTCCACTTTTACATCTCACGTGCACGTGTATGATTGAAACACTGCCCACCCTGAAGACACCCCTATGCACACACCAGAGTACTGGAAGACCCGCACCACCAACAGAGTGCCAGTCAAAACTTAAAAATATCCACATTCTTGAGAATCACCCCGTAAAGCATACTATTCAGGGGTACACTTAGTCAGACATGGGGAAGGGGGAGACCTAACAATCCATAAAATTAACTTGTGCCTAAGCAACAACCACATTTTTTTCAAACCAGGTAAACCGCCTTCTGGCGCCTATTCAACATTACAGAAATGCAGGAATTAGTAATTGGAGACATGTAATTATGTAATGTTCTTTCTTTTATAACAACCAGACATAGCTCTTGCCCAACAAGTCTTCAGTCAAGCCTCTAAGTGCACTACCTCTACAGTAGACCATCACCTTATCAGCAGCTGTACCTGTACCCCCAGCAGAATCAAGAGCCACAAACTGCCCCAAAGAACTTTCACATCCAACAGGATCAAGAATCACAAACCACCACAAGGATTTTCCACATCCATACTGCCTACAGCACCCTTCCTGTCATGTCACCCATGTCCTTGTCACAGCTGGTTGCCAATTATACATGTATTTTACTGATAAGGTGGAGGTCTGTTTGCTTCACCTTAGAAAATGATCATACGTGATGGGAGGGTAGGCACCCACTTCGCTCATGCAAGAGAGAAAAAGAGTACATAAGGGAAATTCTTGCTTTTATGAGAACTTCAACCAGGGAACCTCCACCTTTTCTGGGCAGGGGAGGCCTTCCCAGATAAGATACAAGTCCCAAAGCTAAATTACATTCAAAGGGATTTTTAAAAGGGCACAGTTCTACCTGGAGGCATCAGGTTGGCAATCAAATATTTTAAAATTAACAAAACCATAGGCTGGTATTGCCTTACTACCAAATTTTATAAAATGTGCTCTTCTAAACTGGTTCCAAAACTTACAGCCCTGTTCAATTACTGTGCTGACTCAGGCTCAGTGGCCCTGGCAATAGGAGATGTGATAATCCTAGTCATTATGAGGCTCAACAAGAATAACAAGCACAACATATTTTGAATATTGATGCAAAGCTTCACTCGAAGATTCTGGCCACTTGCTTCATTGAGGTCCTTCCTACACTGGTGCACCCAGACCAGAGTGGATTTATCCAGGGACACTAGGCTCATGATAACATACAAACAGATATCCATCTTATGGAGGTGATCTTTCTCAAAAAGATACTGGCATTTTTTTTTATCACAGGACACAGTGAAAGATTTTGACAGGGTGGACCGGGCCTCCCTGAATCTCACACTCCAGAGGATGGGTCTGAGCCCTATGTTTGTGAAGATTGTTTTCTTGAACTACGCATGTCTGATTCTCTTCCCTCTTTTCAGAGGCACACGGCAGGGGTGTCCTCTGTTGCTGATTCTATTTGCGCCCTTTATAGAACCCCTGGCCTGCATTATCTGGCACCTCCAAATATATCACTTCTGCAGACATTCACTTACTCTAGGCCTATGAGCTAAACTTGGGCAATAAGATCAGCTATTACAAATCTGAGACACTCAGGGGCATATCTATACTCTGTTTGCACCAAATTTGCGTCAAAAGTTTTGACGCAAATTTCGCACAAACCTAACACAATATTTATGCTATGACACCCGACCCCGCGAACGTCAAAATTCAGCAGTGTGCATCATTTTCTGGATGCGGGAAACCGCCTTGCGTTAATGACATGCAAGGTAGGCTTTCCCGTCCAAAAAATGACTTTAAGGCCTGTGCGCCTTATTTATACTCCTGCATCATTTTGACGCACAGGAGGCAGCGGGCCTTAAAAAATGGTGCCCAGCCTGATTTGCACCGTTTTTTAACGCCTGGGTGAGGGTAGGCATTAAGGGACCTGTGGGCTCATTTCCATGGTCTCTGACCATGGAAGCAGTCCGTGGGTGCCCTTCCCTGGCCCCAGGGGCACCCCCTGCCACCCTCGCCCACCCCTAGAGGACACCCATGGATGGGGGACCCATACCAGGTAGGTACAGGTAAGCAGAGGTAAGTATATTTTTTTTACAGTGGCATGGGGGCCTGACTTGCGCCCCCCTACATGCCACTGTGCCCAATGGCCATGCCGAGGGGACAGAAGTGGGATGTCAATCCATAAATAAGGCGCCCGCCAGGCGCGCTGGAATGGCGTTAGCCGGTGGTAAATTTTTTGACGCAAACCAGCACTGGCGATGGCTTGCATCAAAAAGTATAAATATGGGCCTCAATATGACACTGAAAACTAGAGAGGTGTCCGGACTGACAGTGCTCTTCCCACTAAGGTAGGTCAAATCTTCCATTAAATATCTGGGAGACCACCTCATGCAGACATTTGGGGGCAATTCACCTCCAGCTAGCCCTCCCAACAGCATTTATTACAAAAGGTCTCTACTCCTAGGGAAGCCTGATGCCCTCCTGGTTGGTTAGGAGTAATGTCATATAAATGAACGTCATCCCACGTCTACTTTATCTGTTTTAAACTGTACCACTATGGCTAAACCCCCTGAAATATGTCCTTATTTTTGTCAGCTTGCCAGTTTCTTGTACTCCCCACTACTACACAGTAGCTCAACTGAGAGTGTTAGTGGAGTGGTCCAGAATGGTGTTGGAGAAGAAATGTAGGTGGATAGACCATGCCATAGTACGTAGACCTCTGTGGGATTTGGTGAGGCTAGATAGGTGCCACAGGACCTCCATCAGCACTGACAGTCCCTCGAGGCATGGGATAGGTTGGATGAGTCACAAGGTCTGGTGTCTTTTCCATCTCCATATACTCCCATCCACTGCAATTCAACTTTTATACCGTCCATAGAGGGCCAGTGCTTTCACAAATGGAGGGAGGGAGGCTGTAAAATTATCTCTGATACTTATGGCACCACAACCTCAAAACCATTCTTGCAATATAAAGCATCATCTGGTCTACCTGAGTCCAAGAGGCTTTTCAACACCCAGATCCGATATTGTGCGAAAATACCTTCAATCTGAGCCGGGGCTACCAGGGCCAAGAGGCCTTCAAAAGCCAGCTCCCTAAACTTAAAGGCACGGGGGAAACTTTGAGCCTTTATTAGCTCTTGCTAGCATACAACAAAATACAGATTTGGCGTCCCAACAAGGAATGAGAATGTGTTCTGGGAATACACAAGACAACTAAGCGTTGGGAGAGACAGAACAGGGATATGCACTCCTCCTCTAACTGACCTTGGGGCAGGAAATACGAGGACATTACACCCCCCACAAACTACACTGAAAGTACCACAATGGTTCTCTTACATGTTGGAAATAGTGCAGGCAATAGGCAAGACATTGCATATATGGTGGGACTGTCCAGCATTTCTGCCATTGTGGGTGTAAGTCTCCAAGTTGTTACATGAAGTCACAAAATACCTGTAGACTGGAGGTGATGCCCCTGAGCCTTAAACTTCTGGACTTTAAAATGATAATTAAGGATGAGTTGGACATGTATATTCAGTGTCTGGGAGCTGCAAAACTGACAATAGCTCACAATTGAAAACTAAAACAGAATACCCAGCACTCACCCCATGGTATCATAGACTGTGAACTATATTTGTTATGGAACAACTGGTGACTAATATTGAGGTGACTCATCTATTGTTTGATACTCAATGAAAACCAATCTACATGCAATTGAGTGGTGGGCATTCTAGCTCAGCCTTTTCACCCTGTCCATGATTCTCCACCATAGCTCCATCTTCTTGGCAATGGATATTTGCTGTACCTATGCTCCAAACAGCTGTGGCTCTACCCTGACTATTTCCTCGACTATGACCCGCAACTTCTCATCAGTGAAACCGGTGTGTGCCTTAGTGAGGACATGGATGGTGTGTGGTGTTTCTGGTATTGGCAATGTTGTGTTGTTTTGTATTTGGATGGCCATTCTGAGCGTGCTGGTGTGTACGGCCAATGTTTTGAATGTCTGCTGTCGTGATTCATGGGTCACAATGTGGTGGGCGTTGTTTTGTTGGCGTAACGGTATGGGTGTTTGTTCCGTCACTTTAGCACTGACCTTTGGGCTGGCGGATTTGTGTATGTGTCAGTAGTATTCTGTCGGTTTGGTGTGTGTATCATAATATGGAGAAAGGATATTCGCCACAGCGGCAGTATGTTGGCGGCCGTCACCATGGCGGTACGCAGCATTTACCGCCAATGTCATAAGGAGGGCCAAAATGTACAAAATATTAGAGTGAATAATTTCAACATTCCCAACCCATCTACACTTTGGTCCTCTCTATGGGCTTGATATACAATCAATTTGTGATTCGCAATCCAGTCTCAATCGCGTTTGCAAATGCAAAACTGGCAGTACACAATCTACGACAAGTATTCACAAAACAAAAATTGCGATGTGAGTGGTTTGCGACTCCGAAAAAAAAGTGGTTGGAAAATGTGAGTCTCATTTAGCAGGTCGCAAAATGTGAATCGCAAGAATGCATGTACAAATGAGTACAAACGAGGCACATGCAATTTAACAGCAATCCAAAACAGGTGTAAACATGAATGAACCCATAAAAACAAGGCATGCATCAGGGACCACCCACAATGGCTGCCCTGTACCTGATGGTGAGAAGGAAACAAATACTGGCTGACATCCAGAGGAGGCGAAGACAGGAGAGGATCTTCAAGGTCAGGCTGACCCTGTTTGAGAAGACAGAGGAAGAGATATTTAAGCAGTTCAAGCTGAGTAACAATGTGATCCTTGAGCTAATTGCCACCCTGAATCCACATCTTGAGAGCACAAAACAGTGCAGCAATACAAACCCCACCCATGTCCAGGTCCTGTGCTCCCTCAACCCAGTGGCCAGTGGTAGCTACCAGCATATCATAGCATTAGCCCGAGGGGTATCACAGAGTGCATTGTCCCGTTTCTTCACCAGCGTCCTAGATGCCATGCTCTAGCACATACACCAACACATCTACATGTTCCTGGACTACTTGGAAATGCAACACACCAAAACATAATTCTACCAGATGGCGGGATTCCCATAAGTCATTGGTTGCATAGACGGGACCCATGTGCCCATACGTCCCCCATCCCATCTAGAATACAGATCTCGGAACCATGAAAAATACACATTCCATGAACATACAAGTTGTGTGAAATGCTCAGATTAGCATTACTGATATTCTAGCCAAATATCCAGGGATCATGCATGACTCATAGTCATTCAGGCACAATGGCATATTTTAGCAACTAGAAAGAGACAAATTTGACAAAGGCCTCACATTAGGTACTTGAATGGATGTGGGCATAAATGTTTAGTTGTACATACATAGAACTTCATGTTTTTGACTCACATATGTGTCTCTATAGGTGACAGTGCAAATGTTCTAAGTCCTTGGATCATAACAGCCTACATGACTCCCAACACTCCCCAGGAAAGGCACTATTATCTGGCACATAGGAGAACAAGGACTCTCATTGAATGTAAATTTGGCCTCCTGAAGTTACGCTTCTTGTGTCTATACAAGAGGAGGGTGGCCGTGCAGTATGGACCTGAAACAGTGTGCAAGATAGTGAAAACCTGCGCAATATTGCAAGACATAGCCCGCAGACCTGATTTACATGTAGATGTATCTGTATCAGAATCTGAGAACAAGCTCCACTTGCACAACAGCCGGTCAAGTGAAGCAGAGCAGCAGAGGGAAGAAGGCGCAGGGAACACATAGAAAGGCATTATTTTGCACAGTAAGAAATCCACATGTACCCAATACCCTCCAAGTAGAACAAAACAACTGCTGTTATTCTATGCCAAAAGGCAACACTTTGATGTCAGTGTGGGCAACAACAGGGATGAACACCTTGCCCATCATGAGTGCAATGTATATTGTGTCTGCACATGTTGAGCGGTTACGTCACCGCAAGGTGAAACATAAATCAAAACTTAACACAGTCACCTTGTCAGTCTGAAGACACTTTTTTGCATTTTGTCTGGCATTTGGGGTGCTAGATGTGATAGGTGATGATTGTGGGAAGCTAACCCGGTTTGTAGTGGGTACCAAAGGTACTTACACCTCATACCAGGTCAAGTTATCTCTTATTAGTAAAACTTAGCCAGTGTCTAGCAGCCAGGCTGTATAGGGGTAGCTGCAGCTAAGCAGCCAAGGCTGATCTAGGAGACATGCAAAGCTTTTGCAATACCACTGTAGTCACACAGTACTCACACACATGAAAGAAAATACTCAGTGTAATCAAAATAAAGGTACTTTATTTTTAGTGACACAATGCCAAAAATACCTTTGAGACTATACTCCCTTAGGAGGTAAGTAATATTCACAATATATACACTAGAATGCAGAAATAGCTGCAAAAACAGTTAGAAAACAGTGTAAATAGTGAAAATTACAATAGGTTGCAATGGGCCTAGGGGGAACACAAACTACATACTAAAATAGTGGAATGCAAAAGTCGGTTTCCCACCTAGGCAAGTATAGTGTGTGGAGCAGAGGTCTTCATACCGGGGGCCACAAGTGATCCCAGGAGGGGTGCCAGACTCTGGCCAAAAGCAGTATTATACAGATAACAGGCCTTTGTTTTAAGCAGAAGCATGCTATTGCAGTTAAGTAATGTTACCTTTTTAAAAATGCAATATTTAAATAGGTCTAGACATATTTACACATTGCCATCTTTATAAAGTAATTGTGAAAAATTCTGATTTTCATTTTTCAACTGGGGGGCGCAGCATTAAAACATTTGGAGACCACTGGTGTAGAGGGTTGCTGGGAGTGTAAGAAAACACCAAAGGTAAGTAATAGAACCCACCCCAGACCACAGGGAAACAGGAGTAAATCAAAGTAAGTTTCCTGAAACGCACAAGTTGTGATAGAAGATTGTGCAAGAACCAGGAGAGACTGCAAGACACCAATGATGGATTCCTGGACCTGAAGACCTGTGGAAGAAGGGGACCAAGTCCAAAAAGCACTGAAGTCCAGGGAGAACAAGAGCCCCTGCTAACCCGGATGAAGGTGCAAAAAGGAACCACCACTGAGAAGACAAAGTCAGATTTGCAGCCAGGAAGACAGATGCAGGTACCTGGTTGGTGCAGAAGATGTCCCACGCTTTTAAAAATGCAATATTTAAATAGGTCTAGACATATTTACACATTGCCATCTTTATAAAGTAATTGTGAAAAATTCTGATTTTCATTTTTCAACTGGGGGGCGCAGCATTAAAAAGTTTGGAGACCACTGGTGTGGAGGGTTGCTGGGAGTGTAAGAAAACACCAAAGGTAAGTAATAGAACCCACCCCAGACCCCAGGTAAACAGGAGTAAATCAAAGTAAGTTTCCTGAAACGCACAAGTTGTGATAGAAGATTGTGCAAGAACCAGGAGAGACTGCAAGACACCAATGATGGATTCCTGGACCTGAAGACCTGTGGAAGAAGGGGACCAAGTCCAAAAAACACTGAAGTCCAGGGAGAACAAGAGCCCCTGCTAACCTGGATGAAGGTGCAAAAAGGAACCACCACTGAGAAGACAAAGTCAGATTTGCAGCCAGGAAGACAGATGCAGGTACCTGGTTGGGGCAGAAGATGTCCCACGCCGGATGGATCATTGCAGTCTGGTTCGCGTCACTTGATTCCAGCAACAAGCCTTGGCACATGCAAAACTCACTGTTGGTGGAAAATGGCGCTATCCAGTACCAGGAGGGACCTGGTGGCGTCTACTTAGGAGAGGGAGGCAGAGGCAGCTCTCAGCAACTCAGAGAGCCTTCAGAAGACCAGGCAGTGTGCACAGGAGTCCCACAGCACCGGGACAAAGAACGTGCAAACAAAGGCCCATGCAGCACAACACAGAGGGATCCTACGCCACCGGAGAACCACTCAGGAAGCTGTGCATAACGGGATGGAGTGCTGGGGGCCTAAGCTATGCTGTGCATGACAAACTTCTTGGAAGATTGCACACAAGCCTTGGCATCTGCAAATCACACAGTGCATGGGTGTACTGTCTAGCATGGGAAGTCAATCTATTACCTCCACCAAAGGTGGACAGCTGGACCTTGGGACTGTCGGGCCACTTTAGTCCACCACTCGTGTTGCTGGATCCACCCTTGTCATCTAGAGAGGGGACCCACATCACCAGTCGTCACTGCAGAGAGGTGCCTCTGAAGCAGGGAAGTGACTCTGTCACTCCGGGGGAGATTCCTTCAGTTCTTCTGATGCAGGCTGAAGACAGGCAGTCCTTGGAGGATGCACGACCTGGAAATAGTTGCTGGCAGGAGCTGAAGATACAATGTTACAGAAGTCATCTTGGCTTCTTTGTTGCAGTTTGTAGAGTTCCTGGAGGGTTCAGCTGCGGTTCCGTCAGTAGAAGATGAAGTAAAGGATGCTGAGGAGTCCTGCTGGAGTCTTGCAATCCGAATCAAAGGAATCAGCCAGTGGAGAGACCCTACATAGCCTAGAAAGGGGGATTGGCTAGCTACACAAGTAAGCACCTATTAGGGGAGGGCTTTGACCTCACCTGCTGGCACTGGCCACTCAGATGCTCTCAGAGTGCCCCACCACCTTGGAATTCAAGAAGGCGAAACCCAGGGACACTCTGGAGAAGCTCTGGGCACCACCCCTGGGATGGTGATGGACAGGGGTGTGGTCACTCCACTTTCCTTTATCCAGTTTTTTCACCAGAGCAGGGAATGGGGGTCCCTGAACTGGTGTAGACTGGATTATGCAAGGAGGGCACTATCTGTGCCCTTCAAAGCATTTCCATAGGCTCTGGGAGGCTATCCCTCCCATGCTTGTAACACCTATTTCCAAAAGGAGAGGGTGTAACACCCCTCTCCAAAAGGAAATGCTTTGTTCTGCTTTCCTGGGCTTGAGCTGTTCAAGCAACAGGAGGGCAGAAACCTGTCTGTGAGGTGGCAGCAGCCGGGGTCCACTGTGGAGCCCCCAGAGTGCATGGAATTGTAAAACCAATACTGGAATCAGCACTGGGGTACAATTCCAAGGTGTTAGACCCCTGACATGGCCATATTCGGAGTTACCAATGTGAAACTGGACCTAGGTATTGACCTATGTCCAGTGCATGGGTAAAATGGCATCCCTGCACTCACAAAGTCTGGGAAAATGGTCCTGGACAATGTGGGGACACTTCTGCTAGTGCAGAGGTGCCCTCATACACAGGTACTTTACCCCCAGTCTTCAGGGTTGGAAAGCCTGACATATGGATGACTTATAAGTGACCTAGCGCACTGAAAATGGGTGTGTAAGGGTGCATGCACCATTTCAGGCAGGCTGCAATAGCAGTCCTGCAGAAGACTTTGCATGGGCTCCCCATGGGTAGTAATGCTGTAGCCCATTGGGATCCCTATGGAACCCCAATGCCCTGGGTACCTAGTTACCATATACTAGGGACTTATAAGGAGGGCGAGTATGCCAATTTGGAGTAAAATACTGGGTTACCAGTATGTAGTGACAAATTTGGGAACAGGGAGAGCATCAGCACTGGGGTCTGGTTAGCCGGCTCCCAGTGACATAGTCAAGCATACTGCAAATCAGTCAAACATACTGACAAACATACTATAAACCATAAGCACTGTGGTCCTGGCTAGCAGGATCCCAGTGACACAGAAAAATACACTGACAAACAGGCCAAAAATGGGGGTAACCATGCTAGAAAGTGGCTACTTTCTCAAACTGATTGGCGGATGCTGCTCTGTTGCGGGACACACAGCTCAGCAGCTTACACTCTGCTCAACTTAGACATCAGGCTGTCTGCTGTGTCACCTGTTGCACCACTGACAATGCTGGAAGTTCAGGAAACGCCTCAAGACCTGGTTGTTCGAGCAGTAGCATTCCTTCCCCCCTCCCCACCCATCAGCACCTTGAGACCCCAGCGGGTGAGGTGTGCGCTTTACAAATGATTGATTGGTTGATTGATTGATTGATATTGTCTCTACAGCTGCAGCACTCTGGCCACATTGCCATTGAAAAGGCCTATCTCCACCTGCACGGATAGTGTGTGTCTGCTGTCATGTGCTGTTGCCTGGGCTAGCCGGCCAATTTCCCTGGTTAGGATCGAATCTTGTTACATGGTTGTGCTCACGGCGCCGTAACAGGTGTCTTTCCTCTTCCATCTCTCTGCAGAGCTGGTCAAGTGATCCAGTAAATGCATCTAATTTTGTACTAAGGTTTGCCTGGTTGGCAGAAATCTGCTGGGTGATGTTTTTGAACCCCTTAAAATATTTTTTGCCTGATGATGCACATGTGTTTGTTTTGCAGGTGCTAAGCCCCCAGCATGGCCTCTTCTATGTTTCCAGACTCAGACTGGTAGCTGGTGCCTTCCTGGGAGCACGCAGCCTTTGGGCCCATTAGGTTGGATGCAGAATCCGGACCCTGGTAACAGGAAAGCATCAAGGTGTGGACTGTTGTGGCGCTGCTGAAGCCCCAATTTCAGATGCATGTGTTGGAGTCAAAGCTGCACTGTCATAGGCCAGCGAGGTTTCGATGGACTCAGGAGCACATCACCCTGACCTTCCTCCAGTTGAGACTGAACTGGCCCTCTTCCTCTTCACATTCCTCTTCCTATGTTTCACCAGGTGTGTCTATATGGGAAAGGAGACATTGAATAAAATGTGTGTTTGAGACACTGGTTCCTTGTTTTGATTCAGTAACAAATACTGTCTGTCAGTAAAAGCACTGTTTCTGTACATCACTACATGTACCATAATGCGCCAGTCGTGATTTCCTCATCTACCTGGACCATCCAGGCATATATATGTGAGGCTGTGTTACATGCTTATGGCTAGCAGGGTGTTGGTTCCAGGTGAAAGTAGAAGGAAATGTATACTTACCAGTGGTTGGTGGGGTGCAGATGTGTCCAGGGATCCACATCTGCAGACTGCTTCCGACTCCAATGTTGTTTACACCATCGCCTCCGCTTCTGTAGGTAGTGGCGCATTGGATGGTGGTCCTCCTGTTCCCTGGACATCACGTGGCTGGGCTGTGACCCTTTTCTTTGCCCTGGAGCACAGGTCATACTGTCTCTTCTTTATTTCTTCGATTATCCTGTCAGCCACTCCCAGGGCATTTATCTGGGTCTGAATCTCCCTCCAGATTTTGCTCTCGTCAGCCTCATGGATACTCTGTGACAGCCCCAAAACAACTCTTCATGATGGTCACAACTTCCCTCATTTAGGCTGTCCAATTCCCTCTCTAAGAAATGTATTTTGCATTTAGGCTCCCCTGCTGCTTTTCTGCCATGTTGGCTGGACATTGTTCTTTGTGGTGCAAAGAAAGTCAGTGCTATGGGCGTGTGCTGCTGTCCTAGACATTGTGCAGGATTGTCTAGGGACCCCCCCTTCCTGTTTGGGGGGCCTTGCAGTGCACCAGGAAGTGTTTTCCCCTTTTTAAAGCAGCAGTCTCAATTTGCGATCCACTGTCGCAATTTGCATTCCACAGTAGTATTTTGCAATCCACGGTTGCTTTTTGTGAGCAGTTACTGACCCACGGATTGCATTTTCAGTAACTGCGATGTGACTTGTTTCCGAGTCGCAATTTGAATCCCAAAATTGTAGAAACATCGGAAATAGTCACTCACAGTTTGCGAGTCGCTATTTGACACAAATTGTGAGTCTCTATTTCTGATGGTCATACAGCAAGCCTTATGTGGCATAAATGGCAAATCCTAAGTGATTTATGAAATTCTTTAACTCTCCTCAGAAGTGTGGAAGAGCGAGCATGCTTTGCAGGATTCAAACTCACAAAATCACCATTATGCTACATTTGCCTAGAAAATGTTAATCTCACTCAGTCATCGTTCTGGTCAGTTGTTGTTCAGTACTTGGATGAAGCAATGTGGCAATGATGTCTTGAAGTTGAGGCTCTATTTGGATTTGGACAGTGTTTTATGTTAAGGACAGGCTTTCTGTAATGTGTATGTTATGTTGTTCATACGGTATATAACTCAGCATCCAGTGCTCTTACAGGCTCTTTGGAATGGAACAATGTAATTGCAGTTGTGCTACCAATTTTTGATGGGAGTGTGTGAGTGTGAAAGAAAGAACGTGATTTGTGGAATAGTAGGCCATGGGATTTGAAGAAGAGGATGGTGTATTGTGTGGTGAGATGTGAGTGAGCTTAGAATAAGAGAGAGTTTTATGTTAGAAATTATGGGACAAATTTACAAGGCCCTATCGCACCTGGAGCATCACTTTTAGGGATGCTCCATTAGTGCTTTGCACTGCGCCACATTTACAAGGTGGGGGTAAGCCACTTTTTGTTGATTAATCCCACCTTGTAAATAAGGCCCCTTCACATGCAGCACTTTGTGTGCAAGAGGCGTGCAATGGGTGTGTTGGTATGGGCGTGCCACCCATTGCATTTTAAAGCTGCCCAGATTTACCAGTTTTCATAAACCTGAGGCAGCGCCAAAATCTAATGCCACCCCAGGGGTAGCTTTAGCATGGAGCAACGAGGAGAAATATTTTCATTTCTCTTACTTTTTTGCTCTTTCTATGTGTGCTGCATTCTGCAGCATGCATAGAAAAAGCAAAAGGCCATAAAAGATTGTTTTTGTGCAGGAAGGTGTTCCATCCTGCACAAAAACAATCTTCCCTGCAGAGAAGCCATATTTGAACCATGGCGCATAGGTGGCTGCGTTGGCGTTCAACAGAAAATTTAGCACCATCGCAGGGGGCAACATAGCGGTGTGCCGTATTCTAGCAAATACAGCTCATCCCTGTATTTTGAAAATTAAAGAGCGCGGTGCTGCCAAATTTGGTGCAGCATTGCGCTCTGCCATTTTGTTGCAAATCTGGGCCTATATCTGGAGTGTGTTGGATTTTCAAATGTGTCAGAGGTGAGAGACAACTGTATGAATGGTGTGGGTTGCAGCAGGGTTGTAGGGGTGTGGAAGATGTTAATTGGATTGTAAGTGGAAAGGAGAACATGCTATGAATTCAAATTAGGCATGGATAGTAGTGAGGGGAAATGATTAGATGTGGATGGAGAGTCTATGGTGGGTTTAAAGGATGGCTGAAGCAGGACATGAGATCAGGGGAGAGTGCATGGTAGTATGTAATATGAGATGGTGGGATAACTGTATGGAGATCATAAATTGCTCACATTCCCAGAAATATAACTAGCTAGCATTATATTTAACATTGTCCCATACACATTTAAATGTAAATATGGACAATACAGAAGTAAAAGTCTCCCCCCTCATTCACTTAACAAACACAAAAATAATGTAAAGCTTTGCATTTTCTATCCAGATTTAACAAAGTAATAGATATATATTCTTCTGAAATCTCTCATAGAATTCTCACACAATGCCATCCAGGTGATATTGTTAAGAATCTGAGGTAAGCACTGTAAGTCAGTGTCAGACGTTTTTGATAAAAGCATCTCTTGCTTAAATGTAGACCATTTGGGTCTATTGAAATTTTGAAGGTAAATGAGGTATCCCTAATCCTCCTCTTTATAGAAATAGGAGTAAACATACTGAAAAGACTTCATGACATTGTTATCACCTTCACAGTATTATTCATGCAGAAATTTCATGTTGAAATGTACCTCTTGTGGTAAAAAGGGGAGTTTTGAAACAACCTGTATACTAATAGGTCAGTCCACAATATAGGGAATTGGTGTGAGTCTCAGACAGCACTGCCTAATGAATATTCACAAGGTAGGTAGAAATTTGTGACTTACTACGACTGGTCCAATTACCTTGATGGTGTCCTACTAGGGGCATTAGACCACCATCCTTGTGACTGTTTTTCAAAAAAGAAAACTATTTTTAATGCAGCCCAACTTTCTTACAGGAAACAGGCCTGTTTACAAAAAACATTTATGTAAAGTTTCACTGAGAACTGGCAGTGGTTCCCACAGGGGTGTGAATACGTTGCAACCCCTGATGAGGGTACAAGGAACAACTTGGAAGAAACTCCCAGAACACATCCCTTCCAAGTCGTGGTTCATTATCCATTTTCTGAATGGGCAAAAGGATTTAATAAATCCCAAACTGTTTTTTAGCAGCTCCAAACCTTCATATTTAGCAAGTAGAGTGTGTGTGTGACCATGTCAACTTTAGTATAACAGGCCCTAATTTTAAACATTTTAGTAGCATAAATTCATACCCTTGAGCTTTTGTATCAGTTAAAATGTTCAAACTGTTTACTTCACCAGGTAATATCTATGTGTGTGGCTAAAGATGCCCTCATGATACAATTGGTAATTGTTAGATCCATTGTCCACCTGTAATACGGTTGAATGCATACCTTGGAATCCATTTATTTTTTGTTGTTCTGACACCAAGCTATCTTGTCTAACTGTATTTCTGTAGATTGCAAACCTTGCAAAGATCACCCAACAAAACCACTATTTCAAGCCTGCATGAGAAATAGTAACTTGGTCATTGCCCACATTTATTATGATTAAAAAAAATTCCTGCTTATGCTGGAAAAAGCTATCTTTTAGCAAAAGGGGTCAATCAAAAGTTCATCTCCAACCTTTTGGCAGAGATACAAGCAACCTGATCTCTAGATCCAAGGCACCATGGTCTGTTAAGATAACTGGGGTGATACTTGACAGAAGGTTGCTCTCAAATGAGGGAAATGTGATAAACAGATATGGTCTGTTATGAATTACTCCATCTGGAATAGAATCATTAAACAGGTGCTGCTCTTGTAGTAGTTTTGTCAAGTACTGATTGAAATGAATATGGTTATCTACTTGGATTAAGTCAACTGATATAGTGGATGATCCAGCTTGGTATCAGACCAGAAATTAGGACTGTTGATATGTGGTGATGTCCTCTAAACTCTTTCTCCAAAATTGAAATTAAACAGCATTCTGTTAAGGCACCTAGATTGAGCAGTTATTTTTTAATTCACTTTCATCTGCAGCTGTACAACAATGAAATATCTCAATTGCCTATTCAGCCTTTCCGTCACTGCCATGTTTTCCTTCATCCTGGAGGCTGTACTCTGTGTTTCACTTTATAGGTCGAGTATAGCAGTGTGCAAGCGCTGCTTTTCTGACAGCTGTGAGCTTTTAACCACACCCACCACACACCCATCACAATTTCTTGTTCATTGATTTGCCTTCCACAAGGTAGGTAACCCCTTGCACCACATTATACCTGCGCCAGGCATAATGTATGCAAGGGGGCATTCCCCCAATGGGGGGGGGCACAAAAGTGCATCATTTTGCTTGCTATTTTTAACACCTGTACAGAGCAGACATTAAAAGGGGGCATGCCCTTGTTTACAATGGGCCCCTATGTACTGTGCAACATTAACGTCAACATTTTGGCACTAAACTTGCAGAGAACATCAATAGCATCGAAAATATTGATGCTATTGCCCCTACTCTGCACCATGGTGCATGATATATTAAATACAGCACACACCTGTTGGTGGTAGGGGGCGGTAAGGGGCGCAAGAAAAATGGTCCTGCATTGGATGTAGCACCACGTTTCTTAAGTCAGGCCCAGTGTGCCTTGTGCACACTCAACGGTTTTTAAGAATTATTACCCAGGATGTAATCTGCATGCTGTCAGGCAGTGCTTCGAATGTGCACTGTAGCAAATATCTACACTAGTGCTGGTGGTGAAGCCACTTTTCCAGCTACCTGAGGCAACTTGCTTGGACCCATTGGATCAGTTCAATGCTTAATGAACTTGATAAATGCTTGAATCCAATCTTTTCACTTATGATGTTTTTGAGGTCGAGCGTGCAAGCGGTCTGACGTTTTGTAGTCTATCTGTGGGCTTTTAACCACGCTCACTGCACGCCCATCACTATCACTCGTTCATGGGCTTACCTTTCAAAATTCCTTTGTTATCATTGGTAACTGCTTTACGTTTGTTCGTCCTTGGAGTAGTTTTGTTACCTCCTTGGCCATCGACCCTGTTACTTAGATAATTGCACGTTTGCCGATATGTTCGACTGTGAGCAAACTTCTTTTTCCTTTTGTGTTTCTCCTTCGCACTCACGCTCATGGCAGCTTTAGAGCTTTGAATTGGCTTCCTTATGTCGATTGTTTTACTTTTCATTTACAATTTATGTGACAAGAAAAGTGCAGTCAGGATTTATAATGCAAATAGCTCTAACTCGAGCAAATGCGAGGCTCATTGCATTGCAAATACTTTTTTATATTTGGGGTAGAAATTCCCCAGGAAACATCAATTTGTAGATTGTATGCTTGTTAGAAGATATCCTTGTTGTGCTTTTAAAACTGAGGAAAACCTCACTTAATTTCCCTACCCAGGAGTCTCAGCCTAATAGTTCACCATCAATCCCTTTGCTTCAATTTGGTGAGGTAACAATATAGTATATTATTGAGGGTTCCATAGATGAACACAATACTGATGACTCCTGTCTCATGAGGTAAGTTATATTCAGTGACCTGTGCCCTTTCATATTTATTATCAATAATCATTGGCTTGTGCATTCTTTTTCCAATAATATTTATGAATATCACAGATAGTGGAGAGAGGATGAAAGATTAATTGCCATCTGCTTTAATAGACCTATTAGGGTTAATCTAAAGTGATAGTGAACATTTCTGTATTATAAATGGTGATTGAGAGGTCAGGAATGACTGGCACCCACTGCAAAACATAAGGAGCAAGCCAGTCCTCTACTTTTGCTGACCTACTCTTCTTTGTCACTATGCCCTGCCTGAGGTATCCCTGCAAAGCAGGCTGCTGAAGATGATACCTGTGTGGTTTCAGGGTACCCACATTTAATAAGCAGGGAAAAGAATGCTGTACCAAGACACTCCTCTCAAGAGGACAACTCTTCCCCAACCTGGTTGGTTGGCATTTTAAACTTTGTGGATTTACTGGCATTTATGGTCTTTGCTGCAGTGCTTCTGGAATACTGTCCTGTGTATTGCACATTTCCTCAAAGATAGGTCCTGAGTGCAGGATGAACTGACTGCAAGACTTACTTGAGTGTGGAAGACTTACTTTAGGGGCTCCATAAAGTTCCTTGCAGATTACAGGTCTAGTAACCAATTGACGTGCATGTTGACTAAACACAGCACTTTGCCAGGATTTGCAGGCAAAAACTCTGCTTAGTTTTTGTAGGCCAGGTTGCTTGAAGTCTCATTTCTATATCTTCATCTGCTCATCTAACTCCCTCCATGCATTTTTAAGCATTTGACTTATAGCTGTTAGGATACTATGGTCATGAGCATTCATTTGTCAAATTATCAACAAATCTGAAACCATGACATTAACAGTTTTTCTGTTCTCATAACAATGTTTATATCATACTTGACTGTGAACACTGAAATACCTGTGTTAGAATGGTATTTTCCTCTGTGACAGATTGCACAATTCACAATTTGTGTTCATTTTTATTACTGAAAAAAACAGAGCAATACAAAGGGAGAAGATGGGGAGGGAACAGGGCATTGCAAAAGATGATACCAAAATCAATGCACATCGACAATGAATACATTTAGACCCAAATTAAACAAAAATACTGGTCACATGTCAAACAATGAAGCCAGAGTCCCCAAAAAGGTCCCCCTTGTTACAGAGGCAATCTTTAAGGAGAAGGGTGTATCGGGAGTAGTGGCGAGATGCATCCATGGGGCTTGGAGAAGGGGGGGAATTGAAGAAGAGAGAAAGACATAGGGTGGGGTGAGGGTAAAGAGGGGAATAGCAGCAGGGGAGGGGGGTACATCCAAGGGGGATCCATACAGTAAGTGACAAGGGGCATGTTTTGCACAGTAATCAAGCAGAATGTTCATGGAGAGGGCCAAAGATTAACATGTGGTATCTTGGAGAAAGAGAGCCTATGTCTGAAGAAAAGTCTCAGATCTGATTCCAGAGGTTGTAGATGACTTGCTTGTGGGAGGCCACTTGGAACATTGCCATGAGCCATGGAAGGGGCAGTGTAAGAGCACCGGTGATGAATTATACGTATAATGGCTGTGGCAAGTGCTGTATGTAAGAGGTCGGGCTAGAGGCAGGAGAGGTCCGGTGAGTCCACAGGGTCATGTAAGAACATCATGGGGTGAGGGATAGGAGTCTTGACTCACTCAGCGTGGTACCCACTGCATACCAAAAGGGCCGAATCGAGGGACAATCACAGTCGATGCATAGTAAATCACAGCGGGCATTATGGCAGTGTGTAGGGCAACAGGCCTGCCATTTTTAATTTTACCGGGGTTCAGTGTCAGTCATGCAGTGTCTTAAAAAGGCTGAACTTCAAACGTGCCTCACTTGTCCCTCGGTCTAACGACTCCAGGTGTTCAGCCCAGTCTTCTGCCTTGTACTCCATCTACAGCCTAGCTTACCATTTAATGCAAAGATTATTGAGGAAAGGAAGGGAGAAAACTTGACAATTCAAAAGACTGTAGAAACCTGACACTACCCTGAGTAAGCGGCCTCAGGTTATAAGACAAGAGATGACTGGGGAGGAATGAAGGGCCCAAGGTTGCACAACCAAGCAACGGTAGTTGCTTGGAAGTATTGTCATTTGAGGTATCTCCATGACTGGTGAGGCAGTAGGCCAAACTCCTCACAGAGTGCTGCAAAGGATTTGAGGATACCCCCATCAATGGCTTTGAATAGGCTTGTTGTTGCCTGCCATGCCATGACTCCCAGTCTAAGACCTCCTCTCCAATGCACAGGCTGGCATTATCCCAGATTGGTGAGTGTTCATGGAGAAGGGAGCCCTCACCATCAAGACAAAGGGCTCGTCACTAGGATTTCATCACAGCCTGCACAATCGGGTTGGAAGGACATAGCAAAGGTGCATCACCCTTGTAAAGTGGGTACAGTCTCTACTGGCAGGCCAGTAGTGCCTGCTTTGACATAACACACAGTGGCGGTTCCTGCATCCTGGGGAGCATGTAAGCCAGCTGAGAGATGTGAAGGGCCGGAGCATAATTGTGGATCAAAGGGAGGTCCAAGCTGAAACATGAGTAATGGGTCAGAAGTTTGGCACATGTTAAGAGGGGGTGGGAAGAACGTATGCCTGCATCTATGGAACACAGCGTAGAGAAAGGGACCTAAAGGGGCAGCATGCAAAGGACCTCGGTGAACTGTGGCAACGTCACCTTTCTCACAGCTTATACTCTCCCTCACAAGGATAGTCTGAGGTAAGACTCCTTTTTAAATTCTAGCCTAATTCAGGCAATCACTGTAAAATCGGCTCGAACTGCACAACATGCAGCACAAGAGGGTGCTTCCTCTTTCTGCTGCTTGAGTAGATTTTCTACTTCAGTGGCATCTTCCTCAATGCAAGAGGCAGGTTTCTTAATGCAAGTGGTAGATACCTGCCTGACCGCCTGCATTGAGAAATCTCTCAAGGAGGTGGCCTAGCTTGTGATATTTCTCACTCTCGTTCACCAACCTAACGCAGTAAGCAGTGAGGGAGGAAAATCTCTGCTCTACAACGCTCAGCAGGGATTTTCAGAACTCCGCACTCGAGTGGGCAAAACTCTGCAAACTCTGCCAGCATAGTGGAATTAATTTATTTCCCCTAATCCAGACCCCTGTTGAATTAAACCCTCAGTTACTCAGGTACCTCAGGCATGATCATTTCTAGTAGAAAGGGGAGCCAATTATTACTGCCTTTGAGATCACGTGTGAAAGGGGCACAACCTCACTCTTGTTCCAGTTCACTCGGTAGCTCTCAAGTGCTACAAAGCCACCGATAATATCCAACAGGGCCAGGAGAGAGCGAGGATGGTCCATGTTGGTGAGTTGTATATCATCTGTATATAGATATACTATGGACATTCCACCTTGAATTGGGACACCATAAAGGAGTGGGGATTGGTGAAGAGAGGCCACAAGGGGTTCCATGGCCAAGAGGAACAGCAGGGGTAACAACGGGGGCAGTGCCAAGACCCTCTCTGGATTGAGAACAGGTCTGACAGGAAGCCACTACAGTTAACCTGAGCAGTAGGGGAGTCATAGAGCCAGAATACCTTGGATATAAATCCCTTTACCAGGCCAAACCATTGCAGGGTTGTGAAGAGGTACCACTACTATATCCTATCAAATGCCTCCTCGGCATCCAGGGAGAGGGCAAGGGCTTCGTCCTGTAGGACTTTGGCTGCCCACAGGATATGTGTGAGGGTGTGGAGGTGGTTTCTGGAGGAGTAACTGGGGACAAATCCCATCTGTGTGTGGTGAATCAAGGACAGAATCACCAGACGGAGATGGGCTGCCAAGACACCAGTGATGATTTTCATGTCTTGTTGAGTAAGGATATGGGCCTGTAGCTTCCACAAAGTAGGGGGTCATTCCTCTGTTTGGGATGAACTGCTAGAACCACTCTATCAGAAAAGGAGCCAAGTGAACCCCTTTGGTCAATTTCGCGGAAGGCTTCATAAAGGGAGTCAACTACGTCTTCTCCCACTCACTTGTAGAGCTCCTCTGAGATGCGTTCTTCCTGGGAGCCTTGTGATAGGGAAAGCTGTATGCACTATCTTGGTCTTGCTAATTTCCCCATTGAGCAAGTCACTACCGGACTCATTGAGGCTAGAAAGGTACACGCTATCAAGAAAGCCTCTAGACGGGCAGGGTCAGCCGTCACCTCCAGGTTATGAAGGGCCCAATAGAAATACACAAATTGAGGCATCCTGCTTTCTCACCATGTTCATAGTGGTGACCCTTAAGTCTCTGAAGTGGGTACTCTGTCTTGGAAGTGAATAGGGCGTTAAGGTCCATATGTGCCTTCACCAGGTGGTGGGTGGTCGGAGAGGAGGACTTTGGGCTATTGAGACATGTGAGAGTCACAATCTCACTCTTCAACTTTTTATGCCGGGTCACTCTCACGCATTGGCTAGGGCTGCACCCCTTATAAGTTGGCCATAGATACTTGCCTTTGTAGCTGCCACAGGGTCCTGTGGGAGGAAACCGAGAACTTATTATTTTCCAGGTATGTGGAGATGTGGAAACAAAACTGGGATTTACCCTGAGGAGTGCGGTAGCATGCTATATTCAAGCACCATAGTATAAGGCATGGGGAGGCAAGTCCCAGGTCGAGACAAAGCAGAACTGGTGAGTGGTCAGAGAGTGCAGCCTCCATGATCCGGGATTCCCAGGTGATGGCAACTACCTGGTGGTTAACCAGGAAATAGTCCAATCTGGACTGGTGATAAAAGCTATACTCTGGGTCTTCTGGGTGTGAGAGGCACCAAGGATCCACTAAGCTGTGATCTGAGAGCACGTCCCTAGGAGGGACCTGTCTGAATTATTTCCGAAGTCCAAAGGGCAGGTGTTATCTAGCACTGCATCCCTTGCTAAGTTCCAGTCTCCCTCAACTAAGTATTGGGAGGCCCCAATTTCCATAAGGAAGCAGTTGAGCTGGAGGAGGAAGAGACTATTAGGGCCCGTGGGAGTGTATACCGAGAAAACCCAAAGTGTCCACTCCATTTAGCTAATGATTGACAAAAACATAGCAATCATTTGGGTCAGACCAGGTCTTGAGAATGGTGACAGGCAGGGATCTGCATAAGAGAACCGTGAGTCTGCATTTCCTGGAGGGTATGGGGCCAGGTGTTGTCATTGCTGGGCAGCTACTATGAATTACTCATCCCACCCAATCCCGATGCTGTTTTTCAATCTCTAGATGTGAGAGGTGTGTCTCCTCTAGGAGGGCCATGTCCACCCATTATGACTGCAGGTAGGGCACCTTCTTGTACTTTATCTAGTGCGTCAGGCAATGAATGTTCAAGGATATGGAGCCTAGGGAGGAGGAAGATACAAGGGCAGAAGCAGCCATCAGGGTTTAATGTGGACAGATAAGTGACAATAGGAAGCAGAGACTTCAAGGGGTAGGACGGGAAAGTGCAGTAGAAAGTATGGAAGAGAAGGGAGGGAATGGGGAGAGCAGATGGGAGGGGGAAGGAGGGAGGAGAGAAGAAAAGGGGACAAAACAAAGAGGAGAGAGAGGGTGCTAAGAGGAGGACCCCTCGGACAAGGCGGAGGATGAGATACCTGTTACAGTGGAGGACAAATGGATGGTAGGAGAAGGGAAATAAGTGCTCTGGTGCTGAGCAAAGTTCGGGCTTCAGGGAGGGCCAGAGACTATAAACTGTGGGTCTAGGCTTGCGGATCCCGCACACAGGAGGTCCCACAGAGAGGGTCAAGGTAGAGAAAACACTCAATGGGGTACCAGGACCAGAACTGAGCCACGGAGGCCTGACTAGCATTGGATTGGATCATGCCCCCATGGGCCATCCCAGTAATGATGAATGGACATTGAGGGAGCCCTGCTGAATTAAAGCAGTCAGCATGTGCCAAGCAGCCTCTTTGTTTAAATAGTGGGGTGGGTGCACTGAAGGGTGGGTGGGGAGGGGGATATTTGCATAGGGTATTGGGTGTGTGACTCAATGTGTGGCTAGAGGTCATGGGGAAGGAGAGGGAGATGTGAGGGGAGTGGTAGGTGGCTAGCAAGTAGGTCAGACCAAAAGTGGCAGCATGCCAGCATGGAAAGACATTCTAATTGGGGATGCAGCAACTACAAAAACAGTTCTGTTAGTGTAAAACTGCAAAGAACATCATACGATAGAACACTACAGAGGCATGTGGACACACTGCAATAAAAAGCAGTGCAACTGGGAACAGAACAAATTACAGACACTCAAAAACATTTGACAATTGTCTTCGCAATGTAAACAGCACAGAGTAGAGATATACAGATGCAAACATTATACTCATCTGTCTGTGGCATGGAGGCCAAAGACCTCGGCGTTTGGTAGCTGGTGCAGGGAGGCAGCAGTCACTGCAGCAGGAAGCAAGTCTCAGCAATCAACGTGAGAGGGCTTCAGTGGGGACTGTGATTTGTCATGGCCCTGGTCCTGAGCAATTGCTGTCATTACCTTAAGCGCAAGGTCCCTGAAATCCTGGAATCTGGCCTTTCTCCCAAAGTCTCTGCCCCGGTTGCAGTTCCCACCAGAGTGCCAGCAGCCACCTTGGGAGGTAGTGGGAGGAGGCATGCCTGTGGCAGTCAATGAGCTCTAGGTGGCAAGTTCCAAAGAATGTCAGATATTCCTTCCAGGAAAAGGCATTGGGCATCTGGGTCAAAAAAGTATTTGGACTTTCCATCTTTTGTGATCAAAATATGGGCAGGTTTGAACAGTCGAAACCAAGGGCCATATTTATACTTTTTGACGCAAATCTGCACTAACGCAGTTTTGCATCTAATTTTTTTTAGCGCTGGCTAGCGCCATTTCTTAATGCCACCTTTGTGTAAAATTTAGATTTTGACGCTGGGTGGCGCTAAGAAGAGGTTAGAGTCATTTTTCCTGACGCTAACCATTGCGCCTTGTCGCAAGGCAAAATGCCGCAAAACGGATATGCACCATGTTTCCCCACAATAGCATCAAAAAGCGACGTAAACGCTGCAAACAGTGCAAAGGAGTCCCAAAATGGATCCCAGAAGCCAGGAGAGACCCCCAAGAAGACATAGGACAACCAGGAACCAGCCAGGAGGGCACAGACAAGACCCAGGGGAGAGACAAGAAGAAGTGGAAGTGTGGCTTCAGCACAGAGGAGCATGAAATTCTGGTGAGAAGGGTGAAGGAGCACTAGCATCAACTCTTCATCATCTATAAATTGCAACTGGGAGGAGAGAGGCAATTTGGCAACAGATTGTGGACGAAGTTAACAGTGTGGCAGAGGTCAGGAGAACTGTCACTGAGTGCAAGAAACGCTGACATGACTTCAAGTGCAGGACAAAGGAAAAAATGTCAAGGAACAGAAAGGCAACACTGCAGACCGGAGGTGGGAGTCCAGCACCGCAAAAGGACTTGGACGAGATGGAGGAGATGGTTGCAGCCGCCATCACGGAGCAACTCGTTACTGGTATCACAGGACAGGACAGTGCAGACTACCAGGAAACAACACATATGCAGGGTAAGTTGCATGGGGGACCAAAATGAATAAATGTCAAGTGCAAGAAGGGGAAGGCACATACCTACTACACAATGCATGTCAACCATGAAAATCAGGCAGTGGTAAGGGCAAAGGGGCAAGGCACAGGACTCCCTGCACTGCCCATGCCAGGTGCATGGACTGTCCAGGTGCATCCAGGGGCACAGCACAACACAGCACCAACAGCGTTTGCATGGGGGTACACTGCCATGCCAAGGCTGCAGGAAATGCTGAAGCAGACCAGGAGAGTAGGGTAGGGCGTAAAATTGGTCTGGTGTCACAGGACAGCTGGTATTGTCAGAATGTAAACTGAAGGACAATGCCCAGTTTCATTTACCATTGACAACAGTTGCTACTACTACCTGTGCTGTGTGCGCTGGTCAGTTAGGAAATGGCAGTTAGGTGCTCATGGCACAAACACACTCGACTGAGGGTTCAGTATGACTACTTGATCAATCCCCATCAATCCCCATCCAAGAGCACTCCTATCAACTGCTCATGTCCATAGACTCAATAACCATCAGGCACTGTCACATACATATTGATGTGCACTGCAGTAATCTCAAACCCATGCTGCCCATTCCTGGGTTTACCCCTGTGCCTGTGTCACAATAGCTGCAATGCCACCATGCAACATCTCATGTGTCATATGGCTAAGACAACTGCATTGAGGGGGATGACATATGTGTGTACAAAGGCAACAACACCCGCACAGTCACAAGAGGAAATGAAACTCAGTGCAATTCAATGTAGCACACATACACAAACATCAACATGAGAAACTACCAGTGGTAACACCTGTATTGTCTCATGGAAATTTCTTACATGGTGTGGTTCTAGGTCTCAGCACTGCATAGGTGTATGTGAAAAATGATTGACTGGGACAGGGCCATATTGTTATGTGTGGTGCTGTGGCATCAGCACACCAACAATCATTGCAAGGCCTCACCATGCAAATGGAAGCAGACGGATGATTGATGAGGACAAGAAGGTGAGAAGCCACAATTTGGCCATAACCCAAACCTAGAAGATGTGACGCAGATAATTGCCCAAACTTCCCAGACTACATATGACATGCAGGTGGGGCATGGAGCTGAGAGACTGCAAACATTACTGACAAGAACAATTCATGGGAACCGCAATGTACCACCAACAGGAAGTCAGTGATGTCACATTACAACTGACACAACACAGACACACTAATTGTACAATATCTCATTGCAGAGGACAATGGCTCTCCTGTGGATCTGTCTGTCCTCGTCTACCCTGATGACCTGGATGACAGCTGACAACCATCAGACAGGAAGCATTCCAAGATGTCCAGGGAACCCTCCAGACACCACCTCCAGTCGCAAGGAGGAGCATACACATGGCAGCTGTCCCAAAGGGCCCACCCACCACCCAAATAGTACAACCTACCAGCTCAAACACAGCTAAGGACTCTGATGACACAGGTACCAGCTTTGAGAGGACAGTAGTGTGAGTACAGCGGGAGCTGGCCAAGGAGGTGCAGGTGGGGATGCAAACTATGGCAGCCAGCCTTGAGGGGATGCGCACGTGCCTGATGACCTCCGCAGAACAGACAGCAGCCATACAAGTCACACAATCCTTACTGCAAGGAGTCCAACAGTGTGTGAGGGGCCTAACCACTGTTGTGAGGGAGTTGCTACAACACCTTCCCTCCTAATCTTGCTGTTGCATGCATGACAACAAGCTGGACTCCAAGCACCAGGAACTGGCCTCCCTCAGGGCAGACATGGCTGCCTACCACAGGGATGTTGTTGTCATACTCAATAATCAGCAGCTCCTTCTTGCTGAAGTTATGCTACATGTAGTTCCACAGATGGCAGCTGCAAGGAATTTAGGGCCAGATGTAGCAAGATACGATTTTGCGACTCGGAAATTGCGAGTCGGTGCGACTTGCAATTTCTGATTCGCAAAATCATATGCAGAATGGTGTCTCAGACACCTTCTGCGAATCGCAAGGGGGTCGCAAAGACCCACCTCATTAATATTAATGAGGTAGGTCGCAATTTGCGACCCCCTTGCGATTCCCTGCACTCACAGGGATGGTGGGCTGCTGGAGACAGCAGACCTCCATGTCTGTGACTGCTTTTTTAACAAAGCAGTTTTTTTTTTTTTTTTATTGCAGCCCATTTTCCTTAAAGGAAAACGAGTTGCAATACAAAAAAATAAATGAAACCATTTGGTTTCGTTTTTTCAGAGTAGGCAGTGGTCCATTGGACAACTGCCTGCTCTGAAAAAATATTTTTGGCAACATTCACAAAGGGGAAGGGGTCCCATGGGGACCCCTTCCCTTTTGCGAATGAGTTAGCACCCACTTGACATGGGTGCTAACTGCAAATTGCTTTGCGACCGCGTTCGCGGTCACAAAGCAAATCTGCATCGTGGTGCGAATCGCAAATAGGAAAGGAACACCCCTTCCTATTTGCGAGTCGCAATCCCATTTTGCAAGTCGGTACCGACTCAAAAATGGGAATGTGCATCATGATGCGCGTTTTGCATGGCGCAAACTGCGAATGTCGCAGTTTGCGCCATGCAAAACGCTTTATACATCTGGCCCTTAGTGTCTACTTCTCCAACCACTGAAGTGTGTGTTGCCCCCTCAAACCCACCAGCACCACCATAAAGGGCAGAGCAGACAACACACACATCAGAAAATGAAGATGTTGAACAGATCATCTTGGCCCGTAGGAGTACCCAGTAGCACCAGCCCATGCCACATGGGCACTGATTTTCCTTTGTCCTGTGCTTGACAACATGTTAGTGTTGCTACAGTTGTTGACATGAACTCTTCACCGATACACTCTTGACCTTTCCACTATGAACTGCAATTGTCTCTGCTACTCCATTGGCAATTCATGTTACTCTGCACTGAACAACACTTCATCTCAGCATGTCCAATGACATGTCCCTCAACCTTGCACTTGTGTTGTGCCACAATATAATGCTTTACACTAATGGGGTCACAGACCTGGACTATGTAAATATTGCACTACAGCACTTTAAAATAAACAGCACCTACACACCCACTTTGTCTCTGTGTAATGTGATACATCTACTTTGCTGGAGATTTGTGATGCATGTAACATGTCTATGGTCACAGAGTGTCAATACCAGAGTGCAGAAATAATGTGGGCAGATATCTACGCACAAGGACCCTAATTTATACTTGTTTTGCATGCATTTGTGTCATTTTTTATGCAAAAGCAGTGCAAACTTGCAAAATAATATTGTATTTTGCAAGTTTGCACTGCTTTTCCATAAACAAAATGACACAAATGCAGGCCAAAATAAGTATTAATCAGGGCTGTGGTATCTACAAAATAAGTCAATGTTGGCCACATCCCCTACAAGAAAGTCATTGTATATGTGACATTTGCTTTAAAACATACATGCCTCACCCACAACATACAGCAGGAATGTCTGTGTAAGAGTGTTTGGCCAATAACGTTAGCTGGGAGCACAAGTAAAACACATTGGTGTGAAATTTGTATACTTGACCTGAAATTGGCACTACTCAGTTTAGCAGTGTTGA
Source organism: Pleurodeles waltl (assembly GCF_031143425.1). NCBI lineage: Eukaryota > Metazoa > Chordata > Amphibia > Caudata > Salamandridae > Pleurodeles > Pleurodeles waltl. Next base: position 1,503,526,260 of record NC_090440.1, read on the forward strand.
CATGAACCTCAGGCTGCAGGCAGACATCCCTCAGTGCCCAATATCACGACACACGATCAAAACAATTATAGTTTAAAAAGCACACCTACCTGTCCAATACATGGGAACCATAGTCACGTTGAGTGGTGGCTACAATGGATAGCAGATGCATTGAGATTTAGATTTGTTGTAGCTGCCAATGTGAAAGCTCAGTTGGAAGTGGGAATGAACATGTCAAGAGAGGGATGTGGATGCAGGATGGCATTCACAGGCCAACAGATAACTGGCACTGTGCACTCATGCAAAGACCCTGAGCCCAAGCATATGACACATGCAGTAAGGAAATACCTAATTCTTTAATAACTATGTATGAAACAGAACTTAAAACTATGTAACACACCTATACTAACTATACATCACCCACAACTGGCCCTAACTACCCTATGCTAGGCTTACTTACCACATTTAACAAATACTCTAAACATTTGCCCTCCACGCCCCTCATATGACGAGACACAAGTAGGACAACATGTTCTTACCGAAACATATAGTACCTAATACTATACAATTATGTAATTTTTGTTTTACATTTTCTATTTTTTTAGTACAAAACTGCCCCAACATTAACCCCCACCCACCCACAAACTAACATGTAATTATATCGAACCCCCAACCTACTTATCCTAACTAAACAACTACCCTACTCTAACCTATCACTAAACCACTTAAACCCACTAAAAAGCAGGATGAGGAATGAGGAGGGAGGGGACTGAATTAGGGGTGAGTGGGGCAAGAGTTCACAGGTTTGCCCTCCTCAGTGTCTTTTGTATTGCCTTCAGCCTCAGGGTATTTTTGTCCCAATCCTTCTGTATTGTGTCACTTTTTTTAACACTTTCCTCATGTCCCTCTGGAGCTCAGCAGTTGCAGCCATGTCCATTGCAGAAGGTCTGGTGATCGGTGTTGCAGACTTTGATGGTACAGCAGGTGTGGTGGTTGGTGGTGCAGAGGTTGACGGTGCAGCAGGTGGGGCAGATGTGAGGGTAGCCGCTCTGGTACTGGGTGCAGTTCTGGTGGTGGCTACAACCTTTGTGCCCAATGCCGGTCCCCCTTGGCTGAAAGCCCGCCATTCTCCTGTTTCTCACTCTCTCTGATAGCGTCTTGCCATCCTTCGGTACGTAGACTCGACATCCAAGATGTGTCTGTATCTCACTTCTGGGAAGTCCTGATCTCCGCTACATCCATGTTGGCAGCTGTAAAAATGATACAGCCAACAATCAGTGTCATCATTGTGTGATGCATGTGCAGATGAAAAACGAACACTATGCCTCAATTTGACACTGCAGTCCAAATCTCAGTCCAGATGATACAATGTCCCAGATGAATGTAATGGCAACACTGCCTACCCATCATGTTTTTTGCAACATAGCAAAGCACAACAAGAGTTGGACCAAATAAAGTGATCTGTGCATTGATGTGGTGCAATGTGTCACAATGCAAATGCAGCAACTACTTCACATAGGTCAGGCAGAGTAATCTTCATAGTCTGAGTCAACTTCAAGGCACTCAAGACCAGTGATTTGTAGAAGTAATTGGCCGGATGGTATGCAGTTGCTAATCATAAGGGGTCAGTGTTGTATGGGACACATGCATGCTTGAATGAGATGACTGTCATCTACACTGTGACCATCACATCTACCTACATATATGTTGTTTCCCTACCCCTGTGCCTCAGGGGGGATGGGCATGCAATACATCATCATAACTGTCGAGGACAACCATGAAGACATGTCTACTTGTACATGGATTTAGTGAGTGGAACACATGTGAGGAGGGCTGCCACCTAGGAATAAGGTATCCATAGGTCATTCACATCTATATTCATGTGTCCAGTTGTGAACAACCATCAACACCTGAACTGCCAACACAATTCACAAAACACTAACATTGATGCCAGCACACATCTGGCCTTGACCCGCATGCATGCCTATTGCATACCACATAAGTGTCATGTAAATGGAGTACAACTTATGGGGCTAGATGCTGGGGGATGGATACCCATACAGTCCTACATGTACATTACAATACAGGGATGCACAACTTTGTGCGGAAAACTGATGCATCAGTGTGTTGTGAGAATGAGGGTATGACCCAGTGACAATATACTGACACTGAGCACTTCCAAGTCACAAGTGGGCCTACATGTGGCTAGTAATCACCTTGTTCACACGCTGCTTCCTATTGCGCAGCACAAGACTCCCAAGATATGACTCTCTGCCTGTGAATGTCTAACTCTTGCACGGAACACTATGTCAATAACCAAGCAAGTCATATATCAGATTACATGACAGATCATCATATCTTGCAATGAGAGCAACACACAAGAGTCACTTACACAACAGCTGCAATCACTACACAGGACAGACATTATCACACTTACTGGATACGTCTGGGTCCTGAAATCAAGTCACTTCCCCGATGGTATAGGGAGCAGGTCCACCTGTAAGAAATGGAAAGGAAATATATGCTAAGTGTCAGATCACTGTACAAACGTGTGGACAACATGTCACAGTGTGTAACATTTTACATGAGCGAAACTGGTGATCCTGCATGTAGACACTCCAACAGACATAAAACTGCAACTCACTTTGACACTGAAACTCCAGTGAGTGATAGACACACATCTGCACACATGCACTGGGCCTAACAATCATGTGGTGCTAAACAAAACTACAAACATTTGTGGATAATCAGAAGGTACTCAAGGTCATGATTTGTAATTGGGTAAAAATGTCATTGGCACTTCCCTGGTGCACTGCAATACTAGTGACTCAGGTATTGTGGCTTGTGCATCAAGGGACACTGAGTTACTGTGTGATGGACATGTGGCTCAATTTTCAGTCTGCACTTATCATGCATTTAATGGTCCATGACAGATGTGGCACAGTTGTGTGTAGGTAACAAATGCCCCATTGGCAGTGACCCATGAGCCGTGTATGCTCCCTTTGCCAACATAATGGCAGTGATCATGTGTGTGTAGTGATGACAATGTAGCACTAAACATGGATAGGCCACTTTGCTGGCCTGATACAGTGAAATGTGGTATGCTGACAGTGTCTTACCTGATCATCATTGACAGAATGCATGGGCACAAGTATTGTCATTGCACCTGAAATGTGTGACTAAGGTCCACATGTACTAAGTTCAGGTTTTGTGAGTCACACATTGCAAGACTTGGCAACTCGCAGTTTGAGAGTGGGATAGTCTGAGGTCCAACACTGTCAATGACACTGTTTGCAAATCACAAATGGGGTAGCAACTGACCTTCTTCATGAATTTTAATGAGGTAGGTCTCATTTTGCAAACCCCTTGGGAATGGCAGCACTCACAGGGATGCTGGCCTGCTGGGCTCATCAGACCACCATGTCTGTGACTGCTTTCAAATAGAGATGTATATTTTGTTTTACAAATGTAGCCTTATTTCATCAAGGGTAAAAAGAAAGCATGTCAAAAACCAATATTATAACTTTAATATTTATTTTAAAGCAGATAGTGGTCTGTGGGAGTACTGCCTGCTCTGAAACAATTTTTGGGCATGCATTCACAAAGGGGAAGGAATCCCAGGGGTGCCCCCCCTTTTGCAAATGGGTTAGCACCAACTTGAAACTGGTGGTAACAGCAATTGTTTAGTGACAGCATTCATGGTCAGCAAACAATCAATCAGCGGACTGTGACTCGCTAATAGGAAGGTAACGCCTCTTCCTAGATGCCACTAGCAAACCCTGTTTTGTGATTCAGCAATGTGCTTGCCAAATGCCAAAATTGGGTATGTGCATTGGAATAAACATTTCTTCTTGACATAAACACAGAGAATCTGAAAACTAGGCTTTTTGTTACAATTTTAAATAGCTTGGTACATGTGGCACTAAGTGATAGCCGTACATGACTCAACAAACCTCAGGACTCCATTGTTAACATGTATAGACATGTGGACTAAATCTCAGTACTGGGACACTAACAGTTTGTTGTGCGTGCATTCAACATGGCCACAAACATTGCATGCAGCACGTCAAGACATCTGCTATAGTCACTCTGGAGCATTTTACTGTACACAATTGTCAATGTGATACTCGCCAACAGGGCCACCGATGACCACACCCAGGATCATTCAGCAGATCTTGATCTCTGGCCACCAGGTCAGTACAGCCATGCTTCAGCTGGTGCTCATTCCTGCTCGTGTGGTATATTCTTTTGAGGTGGTGAGCACCTTGCCTCACCGCAGCTGCCTTGCCTCTGTGTGATACCCCTGTATCACACACCCACCCATCTCCAGCATTGATGGAAGTAATTGGCACACCAGCCACACGAAGCCCCTAAGCTCCTCCTCCCCCATGCACGTCAGCCTCGCTCTTCCCAACATTTCCACATTTCCTTGCACAAGAAAGCAAAACAGAAAAAGAATAAAAAAATGTAAAAAAAGGAAACTTACAGCCCAAACCTAAGAACCCCAACTAACCCAACTAATCTAACACCTAGACAGACACCCGACAATACAAATACAATCCAAAAGACACTAAACTACCTAAAAGCACATACACAGGTACAATAAACAAACAGAATACACGAAAGACACAAGAGAGACACCACAAGATACAAGAAACGCAATCCAGACACCAGCAACACCGAGACACAGCCACACAGTCAAGAAAAAGTACAGACTGTAAGGTGAAAGTACACCCACTGTACCATGCCTGTAAACAGAATTTCCTATTACATCACATCCTGTCCCCTATACTGCCCATTTTCCATCATGCGTGTATTTTTTTGACTCATACGGTTTGCATGAATATTTTCATCGCATATCCTACGTGTGGCAAAATACCCCACATTACCTGTAGACTTCAATTTCAACAGATATCTGCATGTGTGTGGTGTGCAAGTGGAATTAACGCTAAGGGCCCATGTATGGTTAGTTAGGGTTTGCATGATTTTTCAACATTTTTGACTCAAACTGTGATTGAGTGATTTTCAAATATTTAACATGCATGCACCCTGTATCAACGCGAAGATAGGATGGTATGGCCTGCAGTGCGTGGTATAGTGGTTGGCCACATGTGTTAGAGCATGCAACTGTGTGTTTTGAGTGTGAATGATCTGTAACAACGTGTGTTTCTGAAGGAACGGCATGCAATACATTGGATGTAATGCTCATGTATGAATGTGTTTCACATGGGTATCTAGATCTGATGGCAATCAGTGATCTACAAGAGTCATGATATGCGTTTGTAATATGTGTGGACTCGTGATGTATGTAGTTTTTTGACTTTGGGGACATTACATTTCACACGACAAACACAACTCAGGTATGATTGAAGATGGCTGATGAGTGCTAGGTTGGAAATGTTACACCTCATATCTCATAAATTGTTGGTTACGACTTGATGTTGACTTGTCTGTGAACTACCCATATGTCAGCCATGTGCACATGTTTGGTACCTACTGTGTTTGAGACACTGTGCCTTAATTCCACCCATAAACTGTTTGGTACAGGTCAGTTTGACTCATGATACTTATGTTGCTGCGGTGGACCTGCTGCCCTGGCTGTAAGTGTCAACATATTTTCAGCTGTGCATTCCACAGAAGTTTCCAGTCCAAGTGTGTGGGCATGTGTACCCTGTGTCAGGATTGGGCTCCATCATATTACGGTTTTGGGAGGGTCTATTCAGGACTCTGTTAGGGGCACCCCTTGAGTTCACAGAGTATCTCATAAGGAAGTGGTGTACCAAAGCAGAAGAGCAGCTAAAGGCATACAAGGGGAAAGGCCCACTATGGTAAGGCAGAGAAAACAGAAATGTGAAGGCAGAGCAACCTTAGTGTGACAAATATGGAACGGGTTAGTAATGGACATACACGCTGGGGTTGTCACTAAGATTGTACACAGGCTAAGGCTCAGAACTTTCCACAGCAACAGGGAACACCAGTGCCTCTGTGCAGATTAATCTTACAGATAGTCACCACACAAGCCCCATAGAAAGGAGGCAACAGAAGTGATTCTGTGTTTGGATCCTTAGGACACAAACAAGGATTGAACCTACATACACAAGACTAGCCCTTGTGGGTCCAGTTGGCAGAAACAAATATGAACAAGGCTGAGAAACAGGGAGCAGACTCCGACTGGAACAAGCAGGAACAGGACAGGGTAAGCAGAGAGAAGGTTCAGTATGAATCAGGACTGTAACACAATCCAACAAGGGGTCTGAAACACAAAGGAATTGTACTCCAATGGGCAGCTTATAAGCAGTTCCAGGCAGCAGCAAGGCCAGGGCGGAGTCACATGGCTGGGCTGAACACGAGAGGTCACAGGTGTGTGAAGCTTCAGTCTCTCACAAGTCCTGGAGGAGAGAATCCAGTATAAAGGGACAACCCACATTTTTTCATAGGAAGCAAAGGACAGAAGATTACAGGTCTTAGTGACTACCAGGAAGTGCATTATGGGACCTGAAGTCCATGCAAACTAATGTAGTTCTTCTATAGCATGCCATATGGAAAAGGGAAACAAATGGTAGTCAGAAAGGCACTCTGGGTGAGTGTTAATGATAATTCCAGTGGTACAGATAGTCCATTTGCAGTGCCCCCAGAGATGGGAGGGCAGAGACGTAACACATGGAAGTGGCAGGACATATTTCCAGGGATGGACTGCACAGGGCATGTGTTGTGAACATTGCTTGTCATATCTGGGACAATCATGCTATCCATTTTCAGAAATGATGCCCCCTTGTCACACAAGCTCCTTGCAGAGATAGCAAATGTCACTTACTAATGTCAGGGGTTTGTTCAAACATTCCTGTTTCCACTGATATTTCACATCCAATGCCTCAGGTATGAGGCGCTTATTTACCTTATGATTGGAGATGTCATAGTTGTATGTAAGTGTAGGAAAGTACCATTTTGCCTGGCATGTTACCCCCATTTTTACTTGTGTGTCAGTTTGTTTTTGCCTGTGTCACTAGGATCCTGCTAGCCAGGACCCCAGTGCTCATAGTTTGTGGCCTATATGTGTTTCCTGTGTGGTGCCCAACTGTATCACTGAGGCTCTGCTAACCAGAACCTCAGTGTTTATGCTCTCTCTGCTTTTAAAATTGTCACTGCAGGCTAGTGACCATTTTCACCAATTCTAATTGGCACACTGGAACACTCTTATAATTCCCTAGTATATGGTACCTAGGGGCCCAGGGTATTGGGGTTCCAGGAGATCCCTATGGGCTGCAGCATTTCTTTTGCCAACCATAGGGAGTTAAGACAATTCTTACACAGGACTGCCACTGCAGCCTGAGTGTAATAACGTCCACGTTATTTCACAGCCATTTTACACTGCACTTAAGTAACTTATAAGTCACCTATATGTCGCACTTGGTGAAGGTTAAGAGCTAAGTTACTAAGTGTGAGGGCACCCTAGCACTAGCCAAGGTGCCCCCACATTGTTCAGGGCAATTTCCCCAGACTTTGTGAGTGCAGGGACACCATTACACGTGTGAACTACATATAGGTCAATACCTATATGTAGCTTCACAATGGTAACTCCGAACATGGCCATGTAACATGTCTAAGATCATGGAATTGTCCCCTCAAGCCAAATTTGGTATTGGGGTTCCAATCCCATGCATCCCTGGGGCTCCAGCATGGACACCAGGTACTGCCAAACTAGCTCTCTGGGGTTTTCTCTGCAGCTACCGCTGCTGCCAACCCTCAGACAGGTTTCTGCCCTCCTGGGGTGTGGGCAGCCCAGTCCCAGGAAGGCATAACAAAGCATTTCTTCTGAGAGAGGGTGTTACACCCTCACCCTTTAGAAATAGGTGTTGAAGGCTGTGGGGAGTAGCCTCATCCAGCCTCTGGAAATGCTTTGAAGGGCACAGATGGTGCCCTCCTTGCTTAATCCAGTCTACACCGGTTCAGGGATCCCCAGCCCCTGTTCTGGTGTGAAACTGGACAAAGGAAATAGGAGTGACAACTCCCCAGGGGTGGAGCCCAGAGCTCCTCCAGTGTGTCCTAGACCTCTGCCATCTTGAATGCAGAGGTGTGAGGGCACAATGGAGACCTCTGGGTGGCCAGTGCCAGCAGGTGTCATCAGAGACCCCTCCTGATAGGCTCCTACCTGGTTAGGTATACAATCCTCCTATGAGGGCTATTTAGGGTCTCACCTGTGGTTTTCTTGTCAGATAATGAATACAAGAGCTCACCAGAGTTCCTCTGCATCTCCCTCTTCGACTTCTGCCAAGGATCGACTGCTGACTGCTTCAGGACGCCTGTAAAACCGCAACAAAGTAGAAAGAAGACTACCAGCAACCTTGCAGCACCTAATCCTGCCGGCTTTCTCGACTGTTTCCTGGTGGTGCATGCTCTGAGGGCTGTCTGCCTTCCCCCTGCACTGGAATCCAAGAAGAAATCTCCCGTGGGTCGACGGAATCTTTCCCCTGCTACCGCAGGCACCAAATGTCTGCATCACCAGTCCTCTGGGTCCCCTCTCATTTTGACGAGCGTGGTCCCTGGAACACGGGAGCTGGATCCAAGTGACCCTGGCAGTCCAGTGGTCCTTCTGTCCAAATTTGGTGGAAGTCCTTGCCTCCCCACGCCAGACAGTAATCCTCTGTACTGCGTGATCTGCAGCTGCTAGGGCTTCTGCACACTTTTGCAAGGATTCCTTTGTGCACAGGACAGCCCTGGTCCCCAGCACTCTGTCCTGCAATGCTCAACTCGCTGAGTTGACCACCGGCTTTGTGGGACCCTCTTTTGTTGTGTTGAGACAACTGCCATGCTCATATTTCTTGAACACCTGTTCAAGTGCTTCTGCGGGTGCTGACTGCTTCTGCATGGGCTCTCTCTGTTGCTGAGCGCCCCCTCTATCTTCTCCTCCAAGGGGCGACCTCCTTGTCCTTCCCGGGCCCAGGCAGCACCCATTATCTTCAACTGCAACTCTTGCAGCCAGCAAGGCTTGTTTGCAGTCTTTCTGAGTGGAAACAACTCTGCATCCTCCTGCACACTTGGGACATCTTCTGACCAAAGGAGAAGTACCTGCCATCTTCTGTTGCTGCTGAATCTTCAGCTTCTTCCACCCAGAGGCAGCCCTTTTGCACCTTCATCCGGGGTTTAGTGGGCTCCTGTCCCCACCTGGACACTTGCGTGACTCTTGGACTTGATCTCCTTCCTTTGCAGATCCTCAGGTCCAGGAATCTGTCTTCAGTGCTTTCCAGTCAGTTGTTGCCTTTGCAGAATCCCCTATCTTGACTTTACTGTCTTTCTGGGGTAGTAGGGTAACTTTACTCCTACTTCTCAGGGTCTTGGGGTGGGGTATCTTGGACACCCTTAGTGTTTCCTTACACTACCAGCGACCCTCTACACATTCCACTAGGCCTGGGGTCCATTCGTGGTTTACATTCCACTTTTGGAGTATATGGTTTGTGTTGCCCCTAGGCCCATTGTGTCCTATTACATTCTATTGGATTCTACAGTGTTTACACTACTTTTCGAACTATTTACTTACCTGATTTTGGTTTGTGTGTATATTTTGTGTATTTTACTTACCTCCTAAGGGAGTATATCCTCTGAGATACTTTTGGCATATTGTCACTAAAATACAGTACCTTTATTTTTAGTAACTCTGAGTATTGTGTTTCTTATGATATAGTGCTATATGATATAAGTGGTGTAGTAGGAGCTTTGCATGTCTCCTAGTTCAGCGTAAGCTGCTCTGCTATAGCTACCACTGTCATTCTAAGCTACTAGAACACTACTAATCTACTAACAAGTGATAACTGGACCTGGCACAAGGTGTAAGTACCATCAGGTACCCACTATAAGCCAGGCTAGCCTCCTACAGTCAGGTGCTACAGTAGACCATGCTGTGGTCCATTGAACTTGTCCCTCATATGTGAAATTCAAAAGATGAGTATTTTTTATATGTGTGTGATGTTTGCTGTACTCTCATACCCATCGCATGTGATGTTGCATCAGAAGTTGTCAGATTTGTCTTTGTAACATGCTCCCTGAGGTAATACTCATAATCCTAAAGAACATGTGATGAAGAAAGAAGAAACCAGAGCAGGATTGTTTGTGTGACAAAGTAAGGTGTTTATTTACATATCCCAACAAGATGCGTGGAGTGACTATTGGTTGAAAAAATTCTGAGCAATTAGCTGCCTGCGGTGCATTCCTGCAGCTGTTTTTTGCTGTTCCTCCTCATTTCCCCTGGCACCATTCTCCTCCTCAGGTATTTCTTGCTCTGTCTCAGCTAGAGGGATGTTCCTCCTCACACAAATGTTGTACAGGACAGCCCATGTAAGTATTATTTTGCAAACAATGTGTTGGGCATATAGGAGGCAGCCTTTTGTGATGTCCAGGCACCTGATTCTAGACTTCAGGATGCCAAAAGTCCTTTCTACAATGGTGCGTGTCCTCCAATGTGCCTCTTTATGGGCACGCTCTGCTGCTGTGCCTGGGTTGGGGAATGGGGTCATGATCCATGGCTGGATCCCATAACCCAGACCTGCTGCAAAAGATAATAGGAGCGAGAATTTTGTTAGTGCTTGCAACAGGAATGTCATGTAGAATGACAGTTGATATCTTATGATGTCTGTGACTCTTATTTGTTTGTGGTATTGCGTGAGATCCTTGGCTTCTGTGAAGATTTTTTCTGCAGTGGGTTGTTTGACGGGACAACTTGTGTTTGGGTGATTGACCTGGGATCTATGATTTTGTTTCCAAACTGCTGATCAGTATGTATGTACCATGTGTTGTGTAGTGTCCACATGTTTTAGCGTGCTTTCACTGGATGGGACATAATACTCCCACACACACAATAGATTTTAATGTGGTGGTAACATGGTTGCACTACATGGCCTGGACATCCCATCCAATTAGACATATGTCATTGCAGATGCAATGCAACAGTGAGGCCCTTTGATTTGGCTTGGTGACAATGCTCAACAGATCTCCATATGTTGGCAGCACTGAACTGTCCAGTATTGACAATGCACAATTGTCCCATGTGTGACTTGGTTCTAGGCAAACCTCTGCCAGTGGCTCATGTGCAAACATGCACCTACACCACCAAACTTGCTCCAGGTAAGCTGGCTAACTGCCTGTGGAATTGGATGTATCTGTGCAGGAAGGGCCATCTCCCCGTACTTAGGTTATTTTGATGGACAATTGGCCCTTTCAGTGTGTGTAGCAATGTGCAGTTTACATTAGTGGCACATCAATATGTTTTCATTACACAGTCCACTTCCTGATTGCTACCTGGCAACAGCACCCTAGGAGTTTTGTATGATGTTTGGACTGCCTCAGTGCTGGTCAGCATCATCATGCTATGTGTCTCATGGTGTTAGACCTGCAGCAACACACTTTACAGACCCGTTCCATGCTACATACTGCTTGGGAGTCAGATTTATTATGTGGCCTAATGTAATTGTAAATGGTTCAGCTTCCAAGTTGTACTTCCAGTGCAGGCCATGCCTTTGTCACTGTTTCTTTGACATTGGTCCCTTGTATCTCTGGAGTGGCAGCTAATGTTTATGGCAGCCGTCATTTGTCCATAGGTGTGTATCCCAATTGTGTAAGGGTGTACAACATAACTACCTGTATCACACCTCAGTGTCATCCTGCCCACGTGTGAATGTAGTGGGGTATGTTTTGTGTGCTGTGTGTATATTGATAGGTTTATGGACTTACCGACAAGAAGGCCATTTCCATATTGTCCATCCTGAAAGTGCTGATTGATTGTGCTGTGGCGGAATGTGAAGGAGTCAAGTACACTCCCAGAATACTTGGCCAAGATGTTGGTGAACAATCCCTTATGGTCAACTATAACCTGCACATTGACAGAGTGTGTGTGCTTTCTGTTCCGGAATAGATGATCTGTTTTTGCAGGTGGTACGATCGGGACATGGGTGCAGTCAATTGCACTGAGCACATGCGGGAAGCAATGGATTGGATAATACCCACGTTTTATCTCCTGCTGCTTCTTCTGGGTGCTGGGGAAGCTGATGTGGCGGGATGTGAGAGTGATTATGGCATCTAAGACCTTGGGCAGGAAGGCAGAGAATGAAGGGTGTGATACCCCAGCAACCAGGGCACCTGTTGTTTGGAAGGAGGCACTTGCCAACATATGCAGGACAGCTAGCAGCTTGGTCACCAGTGGTATATTGTGTGGTGTCTGCAGGCTAGACATTATGGGGGTCATTCCGACGCCCGCCCGCCGGGCGGAGACCGCCAGAAGACCGCACTGCGGTCAAATGACTGCAGCAGTCATTCTGACTTTCCCGCTGGGCGGGTGGGTGACCGCCAAAAGGCCACCCGCCCGCCCAGCGGGAAAGCCCCAGCAACGATGAAGCCGGCTCCGAATGGAGCCGGCGGAGTTGCTGGTGTGCGACGGGTGCAGTGGCACCCGTCGCGATTTTCAGTGTCTGCTAGGCAGACATTGAAAATCTTAATGGGGCCCTGTTAGGGGGACCCTGCAGTGCCCATGCCAGTGGCATGGGCACTGCAGGGGCCCCCAGGGGCCCCACGACACCCGTTCCCACCAGCCTCTTGAACAGGCTGGCGGGAAGGGGGTCGGAATCCCCATGGCGGCGCTGCATGCAGCGCCGCCATGGAGGATTCACTGGGGCAGGGGAAAACCGGCGGGAAAACGCCGGTTTCCCTTTCTGACCGCGGCTTTACCGCCGCGGTCAGAATTGCCCCGGAAGCACCGCCAGCCTGTTGGCGGTGCTTCCGTGGTCGTTGGCCCTGGCGGTCAATGACCGCCAGGGTCAGAATGACCCCCTATATGTACCTCAATTCGGCACAGTAGCTGCTGTATGGCTTGCCAGTTCAGTCTATACCTCCGGATGAAGTCCTGTTCCCTGAGGCCATGGAGGGTTGTCGTTTTCCTGAAGACCCTCTCCTGCCTTCTGCGTTGCCTTTGGGGGCCACGTTGGGGTGGTGGTGGCTGCTGCTGTTGGTCCTGTGCTCGGCGTCTTCTTGCAAGCTGCATCAGTAGCACCTCCATGTTGTCCTGTTGGGCTGTGATGTTGCTTGTGTGTGATTTCCTTAAGTAGTGGTGTGTTTGCTTCATTTTAACACCTGTCCTGACCCAGGCGTTAAATTTTGACACAAGTGAGGTTTAGTGTAATTTTTCGGGTCCACCTCCCTCCAGTGAGTTATTTTTGCCCTGTTGGATAAATATGGCACTAAAGTGTTGGAGTCATTTTTTAGATAGGAACGCCTACCTTGCATTTTATTGACGCAATGCGGTTTCACGCATCCTTAAAATGACGATGACTCCATATTTTTGACGTTAGATGAGTCTAGCGGCAAAATATAAATATGGAGTTACGTTTGCACTGGATTTGCATTGAAAAAGTGATGCAAATTTGGCGCAAATAGAGCAAAAATATGGGCCCTAATGTCCAGTTTTTGAATCTGGGGCCTGAGAGCCAAAAACACCTTCCTCCTGTTATTTTCCTGCTTGAAGTCATTGGCTATGCAGATCTCGTTCCCCTCAAAGTTGTACAGGTGTAGGCTCGGGCGCAGTTAGGAGCTGCCACATTTGCTCATGTCGAAGTAAGCAGGCTTCAATGGGGTGTGAACTTTCCGGTGATCGCTGGCGTGGAGGGCCCATGTGATGAGCACGTTGGATCTCCAGTTTGGGTGTGAAGGTGAGACCTGTGATTGTGGGGAGAAGGCCCTTAACGTCCAAGCCCTCAACATGGTCTGGTAATCTGAAGAAGTGGACATTATCTCTACGGTTTCTATCCTCCAGGTCTGTGAGCTTGTTCCACAGGTATAAGAGCTCCTGATCTCTGTCCGGTATGGTGTTGAGATGCTCCGATATGGTCCTAGCCTGCTGCTCCGTCCCCTCCACTCTGTCCTGAAAGCCTGCTATGTCAGCTCATATTGATTTGATCTCTGCCATGTGGTCAGAGAGTTTGGAGTACACACCTTCCAGGTGACCTCTGACTGCTGTGACTTCCTACAGGATACGCTCCATGGTGGAATCCTGCTGCAGGCAGGGACAGGGAGGAACTGTGGCATGCCAAGCGGCAGGCGATTCCTGTGGGGCAGCCATGGGGCATTTCTGGGAGACAGCCCCTGGGAAGAGCGGCTGATGGAAGGTTTTGCCAGAGGACTTGGCGAAGGCCATCTTCAGATCAAGGATCCAAAAGGAGGAAATGTTTGCCCCCCCCCAGAGGGGAGGAAGAGTGCACCATGAAGCACAGAGGAGGGACGGGCAGCTCACTGAGCTGGTAACCAGGTGGTTTTTGGCTTCCAAGATGTAGGGAACAGTCAGTGAGGTAGCACTCCCAGGAAGTCCTGTTGAGTCCATGGGGTAAATCTTAGGCCTGCCCACATGCCTCCCAGCGTTGCAGAGGGGCAGTCCTTCTACAGGGATCACACCACCAGCACATGCAAGTGAAGTAGGTACATCTGCACATTGCAGAAGATAACCCTGGGCTCCAGAAGTTGGGTAGGTCGAGTAGGGGCTGGTTGATTGATTAATGTCTCCGTCCACCCAAGGGGACAGCGGATCAGCATGAGCGACGCGGTGATCATGAATCTAAGGAAACACCCATCCATCATGAGGGGTCTGGTGTTCATTGGTGTACAGTCTGGATAAGGGGTACATTGCTGCAAGTGCTGCTAGTGGAGAAGTCCTGTTATGCCTTGCTGATTGGCAAGGGGCAGGGGAAAGAACACCAAGTTTAAGGATTTGTGGCCCTGGATTGGGTGGAAATGGGGGTACAAGGCAGTTAAACTGGCCGCCATGAAGCTATGCATTCCCAGGACCCCTGCTGATCATTAGTACCCCTTCTGTGGGGGGAGAGGGCTGGGAAAGGTTCACCCTCTGTGTACAAGTGTGAGAGTTCTGAGTGATGCCCAGTATTCGGGGATGAGAATAAGACACTGCCTAAGGGCAGCACCAGTACTGTGGTGTTATGGAGGCAGGGGGCTTTTTGCAGCCAGGCAGTGTATCAAAACTGCAGTGTATGTGGCCTGTGCCCAAAGTACTCACCAGGCCATGCTGAGCCTGATGTCAGCAATCTTATTGGGCTGCGGGAGAGCCATGTGGCCTGGTTCAGTGTCCCTGTGCAAATTGGCTGGTGCATGTGTTGCCAATGGACGGACCCCCATAGTCATTGAGCGGGCGGGTGGCCTCTCCTTGCAGAAATCAGTTTGAAAAGGAGAGAGCCAGAAGTCTAGCACCTGTGCATGATCCGTCAGTGGGGGCCAGGATGTGGAATGCTGTGAGAGGCCTTCACACTGTCCAACGGGGAATGGCGTGGGATCAGGGTGAAGGGTGGGCGGCCCGCAGAGCTAATCCAAGCCACTGCTCCATTTGACGCAGAATGTCCTGCTGTGCAGCATGGGTCAGGGCAGCTTGGTCATCAATTTCCGTGTCACAGGGCATTGTGGAGGAGGTCAGGATCCCTCATTGTGGCACATGGGCAAGGGGGGTGATGATCACTGTTGTCCCCACAGCTGCTGCTGTCCTGCCAGCATCTCTTAAAATGCTCAGCACATGGAGCCAAACAATCAAACGCCCATTGTCGTTCATGGCCAGACCACGCCCCCATTCATTGCTATCATATTTTTCTAGTGTTCAATTGGTGACATTTATATTCAGAGTTCACTATCCTCTATTCCTTTTTGTGCATGAATCGGGCAGTGATCACAACTAGTTAGTGATAATAGGCAGGATAATCTTGAGTTGCAATAGTAAATCTGACCTGCCTCAAATGCAAATACTTTTCCCAAGTGGAATGGAGTTAGAATACTATATTTTATGGTCTAATAAAGGCATTTTATCCAATTTCTGTTAGATTAAACTTAAATTGTAATGCTGTCCCCCCCAAAAAAATTGCATTTTCCAAAAGTTTGTAAGTTTAGAATCACTGTGTTGTAATTGAATTGTTTTTTTTTCTAATAAGCTTGGATTTGAGTTTTATATTTAAAATTATTTCTATGTTTTACTTTTTAACAAATATTAGCTTTTTTCACTTTGTAAAATGCATTTTAATGGTTTTCTAACAATATTATGTTTTTAATTTTCTTTTAAATAAATAATAATATTTTTACATGGCCACATATTGTATTATTATGTGATACAACTTGTTAAATTGAATTGTGTTTAGTAAATGTGCTTTCATTTGTAATTTAGTTTTGGAATTGTTTACATATTTTTGAAATTACTCTAAAGTACGTATATCAATTATGTTTTAAAATATATTAAATTAAACATATTAAATTAATGTTAGTATATTCCTAAGTGTATTCAATTTGTTTAAAATAAATATTTTATGTTCCAACACTTTAAAAATGTATTAAAATATATATACTAACCTTTGTGAAGTAAGTTTTTTTCATCCACAATATCTTTGTAGTCAATATACTTGCACATTATATTATAAGTATGTAAAGTCAATATTTTGGTCCTTTGTAATTTTGTACATTCTATGAGGCATAAACCAACTGAACTGCACCAGACTTGTTGACGAAAAGCAGGGCCTGATCACCATACTGCAATCTCAGCCCTGCAACAGAGCATGCAGTATATTCCTCCTAGGTCAATGGTGTAATGTCTGGTTAATTCCAGAGGCAGGTAAAGCTCTGAAAAATAAACTACCACAGTCACATTTGTGATTCTATAATAGGCCACATTAAATCTGAAGCTAATTGAACTCATAGTTTACAACATTAGGTTCTGCTGCACAAATTAACATTCCCTATGGAAAAATGTATTAACAAGTAACTACCCCTTCTCCTTCCCTCTAAAACATACTGACAACAAAAGAAATCACTTCCAGCCTGTTTCTATGCAAGTCTTGCAAAGACTTCAACTGAACTTTTTAACCACCAGCCAGTAAATTGTTCCTGTTATCTTTTAATCTTTTCCTTTAACAGCCTCACATGCTTTCTGCAGGACCAGGCCTATATATCAGTTTACATTTCTGTCTCTCTCTCCCTTTACGATTCAAGTTCTTCCCTTTATGGGATAACCAGATCTCTTTCATGAAGTAATCACACTACTTGCTCCAGATGGAAAATAGCCACAAAGTGCCACAGTAAGTCCAACCTATCGCCAACAAGTGCATTACCTTCTACCACAGTGAGAAAAGAGACTCAGATCAATGAAGTACCCTGCATTTGTGATGCAATGATGCAAGTCTGACTGCAATAACACTGCACAGCATCAAGTTCCCCCTTCCCTCTCCAAGTGCACAGAGAGGGATACTGTCCTCTACAAAACACCTCCATTGGAAGACAAAAGAACCCTACTGTCATTGTGTTAAAGGCCACCATTAAAATGGAACAAGTTGAGTTCACATTTTACTACCGTTGGCTGTGCTGCACAAACTAATATGCTTTGCCTAATAATGTAATAGCAAGCACATATCCTTCCCCCCCAACATTGTAAACAATTCTTGCTCTTTAAGTACTCATCCTTTCTCAATATTTATACACAGGCTTGAAATAATTTTCTTGACTTACAACCTATAAAGATTTCTCTCTGGCTTTTAAGGCTTCTCTTTGCTAGCCTCAACTCTGATTTAGGACAAGGCCTATGTCTCACTTTACTTTTTTCTTTCTCTCTCTTTCTCTGTTCTTCCCCATTCTTTCTTTTACCCTATAGCCAAATCTGATCCTTGGAGCTTTTGCAGTGCTTATAGAGAAATCAAAACCTCCTCTAGGTGTGCTTTCTTTTCCCACAATCTTAAACTTGGCTGCTCATCAGTGCCTCAATCAGTTTCTGCAACTACAACCTGTTATCGAGCAGTGGTATGTGAACCTAATTTTGTGCCTAAACAGCACCAGAAAATAATGTCCATTTGTTCATTCACCATAATCCCCTTGCCTTGCAGTAACCCAGCACCTTTCTGTTTGCATACCTCCTAGTCCTGTTTATAGCTGTTGGTTTCCTATGTTATCTCCATAATCTTAAGGACAGATTTTGTGCCTAGCACAGTGCCACCCTTTCCTGCCTACCTACCCCTCACCTTAGTTAAGTTTATCTTCACTACTATAGTCACCTCCAGCCTTTTATTTGAACTCAGGTCCTGATTTAGATCTTGGTGGTAGCTTTGAACTGAGAACCCGCCCACCGCCATGGCAGTCTGCCCACCAGATTTGGATATAAGCGGGTGCATAGGTGAAAGACGGCCGACGGTCTGCTGTCACCACCAAGAATCACCACTCGCATTGATAGGGCTATTTTCAAAAGTGGCTGATGGCAGGACTCAAGCTCCTTTTACTTCTAAGCCAATCATGATGTGCAGTGTGCAGTCCTGCTGACACAGCTGTGGCGTCTAAAACTCCACACCTGAGTTGGCGGATTGGGAGGGACAAAAGGAAGAAACTCACTTTCCTCCTTCCTGCTAGCAGAATACATTATTGCAGATGATCCCACTGCTGGTGGACAAAGATGAAAACTGACACTAGCGTCGTCAAAACCAGAGGTAAGTACCATATCACCTGTAATCCTTGGACTTGCTGCAGTACAATAGCTCTGGACTCCCTTAACCCAAGAGCCCCAGACAACATTAACATGACATGAAAGGTATATGCCTGCTGTGTCGCACTTAGAATAATTTTTAAATAACGCACCTTGTAGATGTCTGTAGTACCTACCAATCAGGCACTAACTGCCTTCATGGCACAGGACACCTATACCATAAGGCACAACAATCACTATGAAAAATCTGATCATACAAGTGGGTGCAACAGTCACCCAAAATAATAGCCCCAAGTATAAATGGTATCCCCTATAGGAATCACACTACACAATGGCACTGTAGCAATACAGAATGTTACAAAGGAGTATACACGTAATGTACAACCAATTTCACCTCTTAACTGCAAACATGCCAGAGATCATGGGAGCCCACATGTCCCCTTCGTGTCTTCAATTGATGAACAGTAGATGATATTGAACTCCAAAGTGTTATGTGCCCTGGGTAATACATATGTGCATATTATTGACATAACATGTCAAAATAAGCACACATGCATTCTCAAATCACAATTTCAGAAAGACATATAAGTTTGGTGTAAGTTCCAGTAACATGACGATTGCTTGCACCAACCCTGACTATTACTAATATACAACACATATGTATGCATTTAAAAACAATGAGAGACACCGTATGTTTACAACTCTCACAAATCAGAGAAAGTGCATGACTCACATATAAACAGAAATAACATTATCAGCAAATAATCAGTAGCAATCGTAAAGAAGACCAAGACATACTTAGGGCTTGAATTAAGAAAAGTGGCACTGCATCCAATGCAGCGCCACATTTCTTGTGTCCTTTAGTGCCCCCCTACCGCCACCGTGGGTGGGCTGTATTTAATATACGGAGCACCATGGCGCAGGGTAGGGGTAATAGCATTGAAATGTTTGACGCTATTGACGTACTGTGTAGGATTAGCACCAACATTTTGGCGCTAATCCTGCACAGTACATAAGGGCCCAATGAAAACAATGGTGTGCCCCCTTTTAGCGCCTATGAAGGCTTTAAAAGTAGCTGCATAAACTGACACAGTGGAATCTCTTAGATTCCACCTCACCATTTTTGCTGTCCCCCTAATGAGGCAACACCCCAAGCATACATTATGCCTTGCACAGGCATAATGTGGCACAAGGGGTTACAAATTAAAATATGTTTTTATATAGGAATGAGATACTCCTCTCAAAATATGCAAATAACAATGTTGCACAACAATAACCATGTACAACAACTTGAGTCCATGTGGGCCCAATGGCTATCAGGCCACACTTGCTTTCTACAATCACTGCCAGAAAGGAACGTCCTCTGGAAGGGGCATCTATGGGGCAAAGAGAGAGCAGGGACCTCAATGACTTCACTGGCAGGAGGCCCTAGGGTTTGAGAGGGTTTTTTGTGTTTAGGAGAGGTGAATTTGGCTTTGGGAGGGGTAGGTTTGGATTTGGGAGGGGAGTGTGGGATATGAAAGGGGTAAGTCGGGATTTGGAAGGGGTGGTGTCGGATGTGGGAGAGGTGGGTTGGAATTTAGAAGGGGTAGGGTGGGATTGGAGGGAGGATAAAGATATCGGGTAGAGAGGTCTTAGGTTTGGGAGGGGTGGTCTATGAGGTGGAAGGGATCAGGGCCAGGGCAAACATAACATCCTCCTTCAGGGAAAGGGCATGGTGATCAGGAGGGAGTTTGGGTTAGGAGGTAAAGGGAGTGGCTGTGGCTGCTGTATATGTGTGTGTTGAAGTTGTGGGTACCTGAGGATCTGCTGTATGTGCTGTAAGTTTTGATTGGTGTCTCTTATTGACTGTCTGTTGGGTGGGTGACTGTGGGCATTTGTGTCTGCTGGATGTGTCTGTTGTGGTTGTGGTGTATGTTGCTGTGGTGTCTGTGAGTGTACTGGTGCATGCATGTGTGGTAGTGGATGTGATGACTGCGGGTGTGTCTATGACATGTGGGTATTGGTTTTGCGGTGGGTGCACTGACTGGGGTGTGCTGGTGGTGTGTGGGAATGGTGATGGGTGTTGTGTCTGTGGTATGATGGTGGTGGTGGTGGCATGGAGGTGGTGGGGTGTGTGGTGTCTGCATGCGTGTGTCTGTGTTTTTTGCTGTGTCAGTGTGATGATGTGCTGCATGTGGCTGTTTTAGTTTGTGTGTTCAAATGTTTGTGTGTGTTTGGGAAAGGGCAGGGTTGAAGGATTAGGGAAGGGGTGGGAGGGTGGTTACGAAGTTGGGGTTGGTGGGAGCTACACTCAATGAGGAGGCCACAGCTTTGAATGACCACTGTAGGTCAGAAAGGGCACTGTGAATGCCATCCAGGTAGGCCAGCAACTGGGTGTTCTGGTCAGCAAAGCCCCAGGACAGCATTCAGAATTGTGGTTTAACCTACAGCAATCATTCTCAAAAGGTCCACAGCCTCTGGACTGATTGCAGCCAGGGACAACGGGGCAGCAATGGTGACCACCTCCCCTTTTAGGGGGATGGATGCGGCCAACTGAGGGGGGCATGAGGGAGGATGCAGGTGTCACAGTCACTTCAGGCTCCGCCCCCACTAGGGACAGGACTTCATTTGAGGCCTCCAAAGACAATGTAGAATCAGTCATAGCCTCCTAGTCAGTCACCTCATACTCCATGCTACTGGGCCTCTTGGTGTCTTTGATCTCCACACCTGTTTCCCAGTGGCCTGCTTTATTCCCATCACCCTGGCGGCTATCATGTTTGCCTTGTTCTGTTGATGCGTAAATAACAGATACAACAGTTTGAGGGCACCTGTGATAATACAATTGTACATCAATGTCCGTTACACAACATTTGTGCAAACTTCAAGAAAACACCATCCCAGCTCCCATATCATCTGTGCCTTTGTCATTTATACACTTGTAGTTCCCTGCATGATGAAGAATATCAACAGCATGAGTAAACACATCTCTGAACCGCTGCAGTACACAGTTAAAATTCTTCAATTTTTCCAAAAGTGCAAGGTGTTAGGGTAGAAATTGACTGCTGAAGTGAGGACAACACAACATCTAAGTGATGCAACCTGTCATCTGCAAATGGCCCTTTAAATATCACATTGCTCCCGATCATTTGTTGCTCCTCTGTGAAGAACAAAGGGCAGCAAAATTTTATTAGGAATGTGGACACATTTCTGTGTTTTGCAAACCATAAAGTTTGGCATGCAAATTCACATTGTTTGACGTGGACTGTCTTACATGCATATTAGAGAATGACTAAGGACCCAACCTGCTACTGTCCACATGAACTGACTAGAATTTTAAAGGACAAACTGGTTTCTGAAATGTGTTAGATAAAGAATGATACCACTGTTCACATAATTCCAGTCCATTTGGTGCAGATGCACAGTCTCCTAAAATACTTGAACCATCTTACCAATATACAGTCTGATATCTCTTGTAATTGTGCTGTTTGCCACCGTTACCGAGAATGGGAACTACATTCACTATTCATATTTTTTTATTCAGCATCCCTCTTGACCCAAACATGACATGGGCCTGGTTTTGTACAAGTGTCCCCCAAGTCAGAGAGAAAATGCAGGAAACCTCTTTGTTTGCACGCAGTCATGTGTTTGCCTAAAACAGTACTTGACTTTTGAGGAGAAATCTACTGGTAAACTGCAGCACTAAGCAATACACAACACATAGCATCAGACACTATCTGTTCAAATCCTCAAGAGCTTTGGATCAACATCAAAGTTGATGGCATAAAGCATAGGTGGAAAGGAAATAGGTTAACCCTCAACAACATCTAGAGACTATGACTCATACCCTTGTTGCTGCTGTAGGGCCCTCAACTGCCCATCAAGCTCAGGATAAGCCACCATCAGTATGCAGGCCATTGGGGGGGTCAGGCTGCATTGAACCTACATGTTTTGATGAGAGGACTGCCTGACTTGGCCCTCAAACATCTTTCACGTCCTCCCACCTCTTCCTTCTTGGCAATTAACTTCCAAATGGGTATTGACCTGTATGGCTGACAGAAAAGATACACAAAAGGGTTTAGAGTGATTCTGTTTAGTAGTACTGCTGTGACATAAGAGTTCAGATGTTCACACATGCATTCACCAAACAGTAACTACATTTTTAAGCAATAAACATGTAGAGGTAGCTAGGAAATACTAATTTGCAGTGATCTAATGAGCACACTCAAAAGCTTCAGATTCCTCATGCTACCAAATCATGCCTACGACTTCATCTAGGCCAGAGCTATGAAGCCTGCTTTGTTGTGAGAGCCACCCCTGATTATTCAGAATCACTGTGAGCTACTAAAGGCTAATCAAACTGAACAATCCTTACACATAACACACGCACATCTACATTGACTTCCTGCCTATAACCCCATGAGTTGGAACCCTTGGTTTGCATCATATATAGTTAGTATAGGAGGGCAGCTCTGTGTCAGTGAGAGCTGGGCTGTGGTGAAAGCATGGACAATTGTGTGTGGTAATGGGAAATCCTGGGATGGATGATTGTGAGCCAATGTCATCTGAACATGCTCCACAAGAAAATACTTATACCTACATGTGGGTCCATGACCTGTTTAAGCCATACAGGGCAGCGTAATATGCATATCGGGCTGGAATCCCACTCGACAGGAAAGAATCAGACAAATCCAGACCCACTACATTTTTCTCTCAACATCAATATCATTTTAACAGTGGCTGTATTTTGTCACTCCCACTACTGGTACATTGTCTACTGGCCACTGGTAGTTAGTGACCTGCAGTTTGTGTGAGGAAATAGCAATTGTGTGCTAATTGGACACAAATTACAGCATCTACTTTCTGGTCACTTGACAATTCCATGCACAGAGTTTTCAGACAGTGGTAAAACACAACCTCTCCCTGCTACATCATTCATTTGACTCCAATCAAAATCTTTTCCCCAAAATCAAATTGTTAATCAGCCTGTGGATTAAAAAAAAAGTAGTTACTCAGTCAAACATTCCCCCCAATGTGAAAATCAAACAATCAGAGTGTGAGGCGCTATGGTTGGTGACAAACAAAGAAATATGGTGAATAAAAAAAACAGAGGGAGAACCACACAAAATGTGAAAAAATACTAGGATCCTTCTTCAGTCTGTCCCCTTGAAAATGTTGTTCTTCAGTGGAATGGCAAAGGGTCATGGTCACAAATGGAGTGTGATTTATAGTGTGTTTTTTAGGTGTTCACAATTGTCCGTCCAATATGCAACAGGTATGTACAGTTGGCAGCCAGCCAAAGGCCACAGGCATGGTCCAATGCTGGATGGTTTCTGCAACAGACTCCTGCCATCATGGGACTGCCACTGCTATACCACCAGCATCACTGTGCTATCTAAGTAGGTTCGGCTGGATCCCACAGTCAAGTGACTGAGGGAGGGCTGATCATCATTATTAGAGACAGTTGTGTCAGATGAGGGATGCAGGAATTGTGATGGAGAGTATTCGGTCGCCGCAAATGGTGACTGAGCCACCATACATCTAAATAGGGTGGGAAGACTGCCATCAGCTTAATGGAGTAGTTGGGCCCACTGTGACAGCGGCTTAGCAGTAAGATCGTCAAGATCTAAATCAAGCCCTCAGTCATTTTTCCCTAGGTAGAGCAGCATCTCATATGCCACTCCAAGGCCAAACTAATTTACCAATCCTTGTCAAAGGCAATCTCAATTGCTGGCTAAAACACTGTCTGTTTGCTGCTCTACAGCCTATTTAAAAATAGTGAAAAGCCACATCCTTTTTAACCTGCCTTTCCCTGCTAATGGGCCTGCCGTATAGAAACCACCATCAGCACCTGTACCCTGTCCTTTCATCCATCGGTGCACTTGACCCAACATGCTTTTCCATCTTCCAATTTTCTCCAATTAGCCTTCATTCAAAACTAGCTGATATCCTTTACTGGCCATTCATATCCCAAAAAATGTGAACAATTCAGGCAGCCTTCCATCTACCATTTCATAAGCACTTCTGCAAAACATCTATTTGTCGGTTACCTTCCTTGCATTCACCGGCAAAAACAAAGAGCCTTTGTCTTAATCGTTGATACTTATAAAACTTTGAGCAAATTTAATGGGCATATTGCAGCCACTCCCTCGGAATCATCCCACCTGGAATTACCCACTGCTCCATGATCGGTCTAACACTTTAACACCTATAGTCTCACCTTGTCTTCACATACTATCACATTTTTTCCTCAACAAACCACCACATTCCTTTGCTCTGGCCAGTTCAGATACACAGAAAGCACCATAACAACTATATTTTTTTCCAACTGCAATAAAAAAGCCTAAATTCCCATACTAATGTGCACCAACATCTCTTGCCTAAATGGTTTCCTCTTGATTCCTGTACAATTACCATTTCAAATGCAAGATTACCCCAGGTAGTTTCCCCAAAAGTATGACTGGTGCCTCACTTTTCTCCATCTGGCCCATTATATTTTTTTCCAGATTCTCTTTCTGATCATGCAAGCTTTGCCCTGCTTACTGCTTTGCCTTGAACAAGAATTCTGGAACTCAGGGGTGTGGCTTGCAGCTTAACATGGCAGAAACATCTAAGCAAGCTCCTTGACCCCACAACACTAGCCCAATCCATCCGTATGAAATCTGGCTAAACCCAAACCCGGGAAGATCTCAAATGTAGGGGGTGAAATGGCCAAAAAACACTTGTCATACTGCCCGAGCCTGCTGGAGAGACAGATGGGCCTGTAGACCCAAATTCCAGGCTGGAGCAGAGAGACCATGCACAGCAGAAGGCCTCCCGATTGAAACCCAGGAGGGGGCCTGCCTGCATGGAGCCGACCATGGGCCCACCGAATACCAGAGAGACACCGCACCACCTGCTGAGATTCCCTCTGGCACAGCACTCCCCTCAGTGTGCATATATGTTTGGCTGGCCGTCTTGGGCCAGCCAAACATACATGCACACTAGGCTTTCTCCCACCTGGCACTTTGTTGCTGGGTGGGAGAGAGCAGGCAGAGACTCTCACTCTGCCTCTGAGTGCCCTGGCTGGGCACTCTGTCCAGTCCTAATGCTGCTTTCATGGTGCCAGCAGCAAGAAAGCAGCATTAGAATTGGACACAGGGCAGGCTGGGAGCCTGTGCCTGCAGAGGAGGAACGGAGCGGAGTGGCGCAACGTGGTGAGAAAGGTTGTTTTTAAAAATTATTATTTATATATTTTTTTGTTGTCCCGCATGCACCACACCGTCCCTTGTCAGTCCCATTAGCTGCGACTGCTTATGCAGCCCCTGAGGGTAGGTACCCTCAGGTGAAAAACCACTCCTTTCCTCACCATCTAACCTACAACCCTGGTATCTTAGTTCAGAGAAGGGACACACCCCTGCAAATTTTACACACCCAACACTTACAATGGCTGGGTGGTTTCACTGTGCTACCAGACCCCTGTGACATGAACTGACTCTTACAGTCCAGACTTGACGTTTTGGGACCTTGGATCGAAGGCCACATCCCGGGGTGGAAATACCAGGACCAATAGCAATCAGTGAGCTGTCTGGGGACAGCCATGCAACAGAGGACGACGATCACTCTGCCTCCACTTCATAACAGTCCTACCTACAGGCAGGAAACTCATAGGCCACAGAGGGAGGCACTTGACAGCTCATTAAGGCCCATATTTATACTCTGCTTGCACTGGATTTGCGTAATTTATTTTTTTAAAGCAAATTTGGGGGAAAACTAACACCATATTTATACCTTTATGCTAGACCCGTCTAACGTCAAAATATCTCAGTATGCCTCATTTTCTGGATGCGTGAAACCGCCTTGCGTTAATGATATGGAAGGTAGGTGTTCCCGTCCAAAAAAATGACTTAAACACTAGTGCGCCATATTTATCAAAACGCACAAAAATGTTGCACGGCTGGGAGGCGGAGCTGGAAAATGGCACACATCCCAATTTGCGTAAAAAATTAACGCCTGGGGCAGGGCAGGCGTTAAGGGACCTGTGGGCTCATTTCCATGGTGGGAGACCATGGAAGCACTCCACAGGTGCCCTCCCCTGCACACAGGGACACTCCCTGACACCCTAGCCCACCCCTGGAGGACACCCATGGAAGGGGGGACCCATCCATGGTGAGTGCAGGTAAGTGCAGGTAAGTATATATATATATATTTTTTAAGTGGCATAAGGAGGCCTAACTTGGGCCCCCCTACATGCCACTGTGCCCACTGTGACAGACGTCCCCTGGGCATGGCCATTGGGCAGGGGGGCATGACTCCTGTCTTTGCTAAGACAGGCGTCGTTTCCATGGGGGTTGTGCGTCAAAAAATGGCGCAAGTCAGGTTAGAGCCAATATTTTTGACTCTAACCTGACTTGCACAATTCTTTGACCCACAACCCCCAGTCTTTCCTTCGCCTCCGCTGCCCGGTTACCGTAATTTATTTTGACGCTAACCAGGCCGCAGCGCCGGCTAATGTCATTCCATAAATAAGGCGCCCGGCTGGCGTGTTGGAATGCGTTAGCCGGCGGTGAACTTTTTGACACAAATCTGCCCTGGCGCTGATTTGTGTCAAAAAGTATAAATATGGGCCTAAGTGTTTCTGTGACACTGCTCATTTTGCCTTATCTTCTAACAGGTGGTGGTGCCCAGTGCACTGTTTACAGGCCCCATTGACTCACAAACCACCATGCTGGGGGGCAGGAAAGGTAGGCCCCATCAATCCAATAAAATAGATAAATATGCGGTACCAATGGCTTCCCCAAGAGAGACGAGGATCATCCCACCAAACCCTGGGCATGATGCAGCAACACTGGCCCCTCAACCTACACTCACCAAAATAATAATGACCATAGAAGCGGGCCAAAGACACACTGGAAACCAAGATCAACTCTTTTGTGGTGGAACTGTCATTGCTGCAAACTAACATAAAGGTACACAGAGACAGAGTCAAGACCTCAGAGACGGCTATCATGGAGTTTGCTGACTCCACAGCTACTCTCCGCTAACAGGTGGACTGCCTACAAAAGAGTGGGGACCGGATCTGTGCCAAGTTTGAAGACACAGAATGGTGTTCACAAAGGAACAACCTGCACCTAGTTGGGGTCCCTGGGAAAGCCCAGCATAGACCTCTTCATCAAGCAGTTCATCCTAGACATCTTAAAATCCTCTGGCGTCCCCAAATTCCTTTCATTCGAATGGTCCCTTAGAATGCAAGGCCAACCTCCGAAACCAGGGGACCCCCCCCCCCCAAGAACAATCATGGCCTGGATATTTAATCACAGAGATTGCAAGCTGCTCGAAAATCACCAGCTCTACAATTCCAAATCACCATCATAGGTCTATACCCAGACTTCACCGTTCAAGTGTAACAACAGCAGCGATGCTTCAAGGATGTCAAAAAGAAACTCGAGCAAGAGACCTACATTTTATGATGCTGTTTCCAGCTACAATTCGAGCCATTGCAGAGGGGAAAATATGGCACTTCCTCACTCCAGAAGGCTTGGGAACAGCTGGAGGGTTGGGGTCTGGCCTCCCATAAGAATAGACACCAAAAGACCCAAGTTACTGGTGAAGGCACCAAAGGCCCATCCCAGCAAGCCAATAGGAACCTCGAGGCAGCCAGTAATGAGGAGCAGCGCAATATCAAGTGACACTCGCTATCAATCTAAGGGGAGGTACAATGTCAACATTTGGTGGGGAGCTAGTTACTACTACTTTCTGAATAGTGGGAGGCATTTTCAGGGTCGCTAAGGATTAAAGTTAAACTCACCCCTGTTTATCGCGATGACAATTTTTTTAATATTACTACAGGAGACCCACCTGTTAGGTTTCACCCATAAAGCATTGTCCTGTAAAAGGATACACACTCACAGTTCATGTGGGCTATACCTCCGATTCATGGAGGTTGGTATCCCTGTTAAAATTACAACACCATTTACTCCATGTTCATTGTGGAGAGACCCACAGGAGAAATATGTGACACAATCAGGCATTTGGGATGGGTTAGTCATCAATGTTTATTCAGTTTACATCCTGCCTCACCATCAACAGCTTACCTTCCCCAACCTCAGTACATTGTTATTGCAATTACCCATGGGACTACTGCATATGCGGCAAACTACAATGCGGTCATGTATGAGGCCCTGGATCAAGTCACCGATGGCACATGACGCAAGAAACCATCCACACTTGTGACATTTGTAGAGGCCTTAGGCCTAGTAGATACATGACGCTTCTGACCCCTGGTGGATAAGCAATACACATTTCTCTTTCAAACACACAATAGTGCCTTGCGCTTAGATTATACTTTCACCCACCACATACACCTAGCCAGAATAGTGGCAGTGCAACACCTTGCTGGAGGTATATTTGACCACTCACCAATAAGGATTGAGTTGAGAGGAGACTTAAAGATAAACACAGGCCAAAGACCAATAAATCCATAGTACTTAAAAGGCGAGACAATCATGAAAACCTTAAAGAAGACAATGTATGACTACTTTAGGGATAATGAAGGACAAATAAACTCAACATCTCATTTATGGGAGGCCTACAATGTAGTACTGAGAGGTCAGGCCTACTCTCTATTTACAGGGGAAAGGAAAGAAGTGGTGGCCACATTCTGATGCAACAGACAAAGCAGGGAAGTTACTGGCTGGCTTGAGAAAAGGGATCAGACTCGAAGTTGGGTCCCCCGACTCACAACAGACAGTGGGGAGATCAGGAAAGAGATGGAGGAAATAGCAGAAGCATTCATAAGTTACTACTCCAAACTCTATGAAGCTAGGAGCACTGCCCCCCAAGAGGATATATGAGAATTCCTCAAAGACACTAATTCCCCCACCTGCTTGACAGAAAATACACAATTGTTAGAGAGCGACTTCACACCCAGCTTAATAGAACAAGTAATAGGCTCCATCTCATCCGGAAAACCAAAGGGACCAAACGGCCTACCCTTCGAGCTCTACAAAGGCCTAGCCAGGAAAATAGTATCACACCTGCCTAATATGTGAATTGATGCAAAATCCACAGGGATCCTCCCCAAGGTCCAACAACAGGCCACAATTGTAGTAGTCCACAAGGTGGATAGACCACCCAACCAATGTGAGTCATATAGACTTATATCGCTCTTAAATGTAGAAATCAAAGTATTTGCCAAACTCCTCTCAAATAGACTCAGGTAAATAGTAACCATGTTAATACACCTTGATCGATCAGACTTTGGGGGTCATTCTGACCTTGGCGGTCCATGACCGCCATGGCGGAGAGCGGCGGAAGCATCGCCAACAGGCTGGAGGTGCATCCTGGGCGATTCTGACCGCGGCGGTAAAGCCGCGGTCGGAAAAGGGAAGCCGGCAGTTTCCCGCCGGTTTCCCGCTGGCCCAGGGAACCCACCATGGCGGAGCTGCTTGCAGCACCGCCATGGGGATTCCGAGCGCCTTCCCGCCAGCCTGTTTCTGGCGGTGTCCACCGCCAGAACCAGGATGGCGGGAACGGGTGCCGTGGGGCCCCCTAACAGGGCCCCACAAAGATTTTCACTGTCTGCTTAGCACCCCTTCAACTCCGCCGGCTCCATTCCGAGCCGGCTTCATTGTTGAAGGGGCTGTCCCGCCTGGCCGGGCGGCGGTCTTCTGGCAGTCGGCCGCCGGCTGCGCGGGAAAGCCGGAATGGCCGCCACGGTCTTTTGACCGCAGTGCGGTCTTTCGGCGGGAACCGCTTGGCTGGTGGCGACCGCCGACCGCCGCGGTCAGAATGACCGCCTTTATGCCTAATAGAAGCATCACACTAAACCTCTGACACCTATTCAGCGTGTTAACTGGTTTGTGAGACACCAAAATATCCACCCTAGTACTCTCATCAGATGCATCTAAGCCCTTTGACACCCTGAAATGGGAATATATGTATTCAGTGCTAGTGTGCTTTGGCCCCTACTTTCTTGGGTGGATCCACCTTCAATATCAAGAACCAGAGGCCTGGGTGGGAGTCAATGGGGCAAAGTCACACAATTTCACACTACACTGGAGGAGAGGCAGGGGAGTACCCTCTCCCTCTTGTTGTTCGCCTTAGCATTAGAGCCTTTGTCTGTGTGGAATAGGGGATACCCACTTGTTGGTAGTATTACCTGAGGAAAGCTTATATTTTCAAATGCAGATGAAATTATGCTAAATGCTACAGACCCAACATTTACTATTCCACGACTCATGCAGACCCTCAGCACCTTTGGATCCTTCTCGTGATACACCATTAACTGGTGGGAGTCCCTTATATACCTAGTGGCAGGTCCCTCACAAACCCTTACAGTGGAAATCCCAATACCCATAGTAACTGAGGGGTTCAAATACTTAGGAGTCTATGGGCCTGATTCAGACCCTGGCGGCCGGTGACCGCCAGGGTCACCGGCCACGGGAGCACCGCCGACAGACCGGCGGTGCTCCAAAGGGCATTCTGACCGCGGCGGTTCTGCCGCGGCCAGAAAGGGTAAACCGGCGGTCTCCCGCCGGTTTACCGCTGCCCTTGGAATCCCCCATGGCGGCGCAGCTTGCTGTAACGCCATGGGGGATTCTGACACCCCCTACCGCCATCCTGTTCCTGGCGGTTCGGCCGGCAGGAACAGGATGGCGGTAGGGGGTGCCGCGGGGCCCCCGTAAGAGGGCCCTACTGTGTATTTCAGTGTCTGCCTAGCAGACACTGAAATACGCGACGGGTGCAAACTGCACCCGTCGCACATGCCCACTCCGCCGGCTCCATTCGGAGCCGGCTTCCTCGTGGGGAGGGGTTTCCCACTGGGCTGGCGGGCGGCCTTCTGGTGGTCGCCCGCCAGCCCAGCGGGAAAGCCAGAATGGCCTCCGCGGTCTTTCGACCGCGGAGCGGCCATATGGCGGTTCCCTCCAGGCGGGCGGAGACCGCCGCCCGCCGGGGTCAAAATGACCCCCTATGTTTCCAAAATAACCCTTAGTGTTTTACCAACAAAATTTGATGCAGATTTTAGAACGATTTGAGGATGGTGTACAACATTGAAATATCCTGCCGCTCCCTACTCTGGGAAGAGCAGCAGTGTTTAAAATGATGACACTGTCTCAGAGGATTTACTTCATACAGTGCCCAAAGATTTTTTTTGTAAGACAGACATCACTCTACGGTTATTGCTCTGGGGAACCGGTGCACATTGCATAGCACTCCAAAAACAAACTAGGGGAGTCTACAATGGAGGCACAAGGCTTACTGACATACAAAAGTACTTATGGGCTTCACAAATGACAGTGATCAATGACTGTGTGTTCACCACCAGACAGGAACCAAGTGTGAGGATTGATAGATTTGCATGGGGTAAGAGGCCTATGAGGGAGCATTTTATAAAGCTAAGCTAACTCAGAAGCTTTCCACACACACCAAGACAATACTACCCATATGGAGGGAGGCAATCACCTTCCTCGGTTGGAAAAACCGACTGACCTAAATGACTTCCCTATGGGCCAGCGAGCTGCTATCAGAGGTGGACAGATTACAGGGCTTTGGAAAATGGAAGCTAATAGATATCACCAATGTAGGAGATGTGTGGCAAGAGGATGCCTCCATGGCTGACATGACTGATCACTGCCATGCAAAGCTATAAAAATGTTCATCTCACACATGTCCTAGCAGCTCATATACCAAAAGGTACCATATTGGATGATTCTTCCTCAGTGGAAGAACAATTCCTCTTCGAAAGACTCAGTTCCAAAGCTATCTCTCTTATTTATAGAAAATTGATAAACAATGCCCCTGACAGCCCACAAACCCTCAGGGTTATATATGGAGTTGGACATTCGGGAGCTTGAAGAGGGAAAATGGGAAATCACCATCAAATCTGGGTTCAGACGGGTTCAATTACACCTGCTACATTGCTCATACATGCCATGGGAAGATGCACAATCAAAGACTGCTTGAAGGGATGTGGGGATGAAGGGACATTCCTCCACGTGGCCTGGTGCTGTCCCCACATCAAAACTACTGGGGATATAATAAAGAAGTAACAGGATGCATCATCCCAGTCACAGACAAATGTTGTGTGTTAGGCGTTTGGAGTGAAGAACCGTCACCACGATACTGTAAAATATAGTTATCCCTGGGCCTGGCAGTGGTGAGGAGAAACATAACTCATGTTTGGGGGGCATCTAGACTGCTGCTTTTGAGGGATTGGCAACAAGATATGGACCGGTGCATGATTATGGAACAAACAGTATACCAAAGCCGGGGGTGCCCCAAACAATGGGAATAGGACTGGTCCACATAGAAAATGTTCAGAGGATATGGGGTAGAATAGGATGTAATTAGATTAAAGATAAGTATGGTGAATTAAAGTGCACAGAAAACTAGATGCAATGCTTTGTCTGAGTGTAACACTGTGCTTCAGCGGCTATTGAATTGCTTCACTGATTGCGCCTGTCATAAAACATTAATACATTTTGCATTTCATCTATGGAAAACTAATAAAAAGATTTTTTTTTTTTTACAGAATTTTGGAACACCTTTCATGCCTGTCGAAATGTATTTCTCTTTGGTGCATCTACTCTGCCAGCTCCACACCCCACTGTTGAACTGACATCTTGCACGGTACTGCAGTCACTACCAAAATCACCTTTTGGATAAAACTACAGAGCTTTATCCAATGTAAACAAAATAATACTTAAGCTGCTCATTACCTGGGCATGGAATGGGTTTTGTTTGAAACTATATTCCAGCTCAAACACCATAAAGCGTCCTCTTTTTACAAACTCAAAACATTCTGGTTGTGTGCTATTTGATCTACTGTCTGATAGCCTACCATATTCTGAAGATCCTAACCCCTCAACCTCACCACGACCACTACCGGGAAACATTTTCAATACAATCCAAAGCCCCCAAGTACCTGATGCATTAGAAAAGATCTTCATTGTCCATGTCAGTGGTCTGCTTGGAATCAAAAACTCACTGTCATGTGATGGTCTAATAATCTCAGGGAAATCCGCATGTCTAGCCACACAATGACCTTACTTCTTATTCTCTGGTGGGGCTTTAACACCCTTTTCATTGTGATTGGCATCTGCCTTTAAAGTTCCCTACATTCTCCACATATTTACATGCAAACTGCAGATGGCCAAGATTTGCTGCATAAATCTCAACTCACACATTTTCTTCCTTATTGCCTCTGGGAGCAAATCCCTCAGGCCAATCAACTTGTCTGCTGGTAACCCTGGATCTGAGCCTCTGAATCCAGGTCAATATGCATGAATGACAAGCATGTACAGAAGTCTTTTGTTTTTCTTGTATGACAATGATCTTCTAAATGCCAGAATCAGTCTTTTGCACTGTCCTAATTAGCCTGCCCTGCTGACCACCAAGAGATCATTAAGGTAGTCAGCACCTGACGAAACCTCAACACCATCTCACCCCACATTTTGTAAAGGTGCTAAATCTATCCAGTTCAAAGCATGTGATGGAATAACCCAGGGGCGTTGTTTTATTGAAAGATTTTGGTATAGAGTACATCACAACAAACATGTTTGGTACTTAAATGAAAATGACAAAACAAAGTTAGTGCAGTAGGAAATACAACCTAAGCATTAATAAACAGGCAATGCAGTTTAGAACTATAGGCCCATGAAAGGAACTATAATATAGAGTACTAAAATGATATTGCATTTTATATGTTGTGTTTTTTGTGGAGGGGGAAATGGGAAAAGAAAAAAGCTGATAAAAAAGGATGAGTTTGAAAAAGATGGAAGAAGGAATAATAAAGTTATAAACCCATACAAATATCAGTTATTCTTATGGCTGTCAAAGAATTAATACAAGAATGCTGGATTACAGTATTGTAAACAAGAAATGGAAAGTCCATTGTGTCTGAAATGCAATATTTCTGCTTTTGTTTCAAACAGAGTTGTTAGAGACATACGTTGTAAGAGGTGCCCAAATATTTTCATTCTGGAGAAGTTGTTGTGTTAAAGTAACATATGCTCTATCAAGCCTATGTTGATGACAGAGTAAATGCTACCATCCAGTAAACGTAGCCTTACTAGCATCCTTCCATTTGGATGTAAATATATTAAAGGTAATGGCAATAAGAAAATCCACAAATTTACCCAGTTTGCATACATCAACCAAATATGAGAAGAACTTACCAAAAAAAGAGTTAATCTCAAAAGAAAAAGTAACAAAACATGTTGTTGATTAAACATGTATTTTGTATGTTTGGGAAATATTCACACAGAGAGGTTGGTGTTAAAAACAGCATATGATACAAATAGTGTAAAGTTGCTTAGTGCTGGTGTTACAAGAAGTATAATGTATTTTTGACCAAATTAAATTTCAGGCATGTAAGGAAAATTTGTGTTGTAGTTCTGATTCCCATATTAGTTCTATTTTAGATCTGGAATTAATTGGGAGTGTATAATGAAGATATTTGCATATGTCGGAAGTTTCAACGATTATATGACGGAACACCGAATTAAAAACATCTACTAACCTTAACAACGAGGTCGGAACACCGACCTCGTCCTTACTACTAATCATTTTGCCACGAATGCCTTAACAACGATATTTCGTTGTAAAGGCATTCCTGATAAAATCATTAGCAATAGGCACCATTCAACCTACATCCCTCACCCCAACCCCCCAACCCCACCCCAAAACCTAAAACCCCCACCCACTCCCCAAAACCAAAAACGGCCCACCCCCCCAACCCCACCCCAAAACCTAAAACCCCCAGACCCCCCACCCACTCCCCAAAACCAAAAACGCCCCACCCCCCAACCCCACCCCAAAACCTAAAACCCCCTGACCCCCCACCCACTCCCCAAAACCAAAAACGCTCCACCCCCCAACCCCACCCTAAAACCCCCTGACCCCCACCCACTCCCCAAAACCCAAAACGCCACACACCCCCAACCCCACCCCAAAACCTAAAACCCCCTGACCCCCCACCCACTCCCCAAAACCAAAAACGCCCCACCCCCCCAACCCCACCCTAAAACCTAAAACCCCCTGACCCCCACCCACTCCCCAAAACCAAAAACGCCCAACCCCCCCAACCCCACCCCAAAACCTAAAACCCCCTGACCCCCAACACTCTGCCCAAAACCAAAAACGCCCCCCCCAACCCCACCCAAAAAATAACCCTGACCCCCCACCCCCTCCCCAAAACCAAAAACGCCCCACCCCCCCAACCCCACCCCAAAACCTAAACCCACCACTTACCTTCGGCAACTCCCTTCTTTGTACCTTAACCACGCATGTTCGTTGTTCAGAACATACGTAGTTAAGGCACAAAAATACGAAGTCGTGGTTAAAAAAAGCGTTGTTACGCTTTCGTTAACCACGACTTTCGTAATAAAAAAGTCGTAAAAAAGGATGTTTACCAGTTTCAACATGTGAAGAGAAGTTTATTGATTCAGGAAGCAAAGCAGGAGTGGAAGAAGGCTCCTCTGAAAGAATAGAATATATTTGTATAAGGACTTTTCTTAAAGAATCATATTTAAGAGTAGAGGCAGAGGGGAGGTCAAATTTATTGCAAATTTGGGATAAGGGTAGGAGATACAACGCCCAAAAGTTGTTCAACCTGAATTATTCCTTTGACTTCCCAGTCTCTTAAAAGAATGTGAGATCAGACAGTTTAATATGTTTATTATGCCATATTGAAGAGTCCAAGAATGCCTGCCGAGTAAGAAACGGAAATATTAGTGATATGGAATATTTTATGGTTGGACTCAAAATGATCTTGGAGGGTGTGGAAAGCGGGCTACAAAATAAAAATAAAAAGATTAAATCAAAGAATCTTCCAATATACACAAGACAGTTGGAGGTAGTTCCATATCAGTATGAAAGTGAGGTCAAACTTGTTTTAGCACAAAAGAGCAATAATATTGTTGAAAATTGGGGAACGTAACCCCACCCATTCCTTTAGGTTTGCACAAGGAAAATAAAGGTAAGCATGCTTTCCGTCCATTCTATTAAAATCTCCCCATCGTACTATTAAGGGATTTCAGGAATTTCAGAAGGAGCTTTTAGTGGCATCATAGATAAATAAAAATTAATATTGGACAACATTATAATTTGATTGTGTCTCACCTACCCCACCAAGATAGGTACAGAGGGACCACCTCTTTGACATTTGAAGAATCTTTGATGCGCATCATCTAAATGTATCTGGATGGTTTGTTCAATAGAATAGTAATATTTGATAACTAAACACTTAATTTAATTAGAATTCCATTTAAACCCAGTATGTAAAAAAATGTATTTCAAACAACATTTATTTAGCGGAAGGACCTCAGATTTAGTGAAATTTAATTTGTATCTGGACAAATTGGAATAGGCAGTTAAGAGATTTGTAAAGGCAAGTAAAGACATTCGTGGATCTGAGACATATTAAACAATGTCATCAGCTTAAGTAGTAAATTTGATTTCAGGGTCTTTATATTTAAACCATGAAAGGAAGACAACTGATGCAAAGTGTGAAAAAAGGATCCTGATATAATACAAAAAGTAACAAGGGTGGTGGACAACCTTGTCCTGTGCCCCGTGAAGTGTTTGGAGAAGAGTATAGCAGACTGATATATTTTAAACAACTAGGGTCAAACTCATACCACTTGAAAGCGTGCATCATGAAATGCCAGTGTACCCGACTCAATGTTTTTTTCTGCGTCTAAGGTGATAGCAGCCGTAACCTTTTTGATGCAAGATAATAAATGTCCAAAAAGCCCTAGAATTATCAGATATAAATCTTCCCTTTACAACCTTGGTTTGCTCTCGACCTATTAGATTTGGGTTAAATGATTAAGTTGGAGGGCCAATATTTTTACAAAAATGTTACAATCCAAATTTATAAGAGAGATGGATCTGTAGCTAGCACATGGGGAGAGATCTTTGTCATGTTTTGGGGATCAGACAGGGCAGTGCTTCCAAAAAAAGCACCCCAAGCCTCATTATTGGAGAAAAAGCAATGTTACAGAAATGATAAATGAGGAAGTAAGATGTGTGAAGGTAAAGCTGTCTGGGCGGGGTGTCTTTTTCTTTAGGAAATGTAGTCTGTGCTACATTTTACTCAGAGATAGATAAATCTTTAGCTAGAAGGTGAAACATCTTGAAGCTGGTGGCAACATGAAGGAAGTGAATTGAAAACGGGTTTTAGAGCTGCATCTGAAGGTGATTTTTCTGGTTTATAAAAGTTTTGATGAAAATTTGTAAAACATTTTAAGTTTTCAGCATCACTAAAATGTTTGCTACCATTTCATCTGTAATGCTGTTTATTTTTGATTTCTGAGATTTAATTTGAAGGTAATTTGCAAGCAGTTTTCCTGCTTTACTAGGCCCGCCATAAAATGTAGCATTATTCTTCAGTAACACATCCAATGCCTCTTCAGTCGATCTTTTATTAAAATCCAACTTGGCCTGAATAAGGCGTGCATTTTAAGTTGATGTAATTATTTGATGTATAATATTCATGCTCAATTAGTTTAATGGATGAAAGTAAAAAGGAAGATTCTTTGAGACCTTGTTTCTTTTTTGGTGCAACACAGTCAATAATTCAGCCTCTGACTGATGCCTTAAAAGTATCCCAAATTATAATAAATGGGAGATCAGGGGTATTATTGGTAGCAAAATATTCCTTGAAAAATATGTCACATTTTTCCACAAAGATTTTGTCTTTCCAGAGGATGTTGTTAAAGTGTAATTTGGGTGATCTTGAAGTTTTGGATTATATTTCTATGTCGACAAGAACTAGGGCATGGTTTGATATTAGTATAGAACCTATTTTAGCTTGTGCTATTGTGGGGAGTAAGTTTAAAGAATATTTAGTCTATCCTAGATTTGGATTGATGTGCAGGAGAATAAAAGGTATATTCCACATTGTACAGGTTGGAAATCCTCCAGAAGTCTACCAATCCACTGGATTGAATAGCATTTTTAAATATCTTTTGCATTTTGCTGGGAACGTTCATGGCTAAAGACTTCCTACCTGTATGGGGATCCCTAATTTGATTGCAGTCCCCTTCCACCAAGAAGTTTGAATTAGAACAGGATCGTAGAATGCTTGACATATGCTCCTAAAACTGAATATGCACTCTAACAGGACCATATCTATTAAGAAGGAAAAATTGAGTATTATTTATAGTACGATGGAGGGGGAACCATCTATCCTCCTTATTTCTCTTCTCCTTCCCAACCGTCAAAGAGGCCAACTTATAAAACAATATGACAACCCTGTTTTTATGTTGTCCTGCAAGAGAACAAAAGACCTGACACACCCACTGTCTCCTTAATGAATTAATGTCTGTGCCTATGAGGTGAGTCTCTTGTAACAAAGATTTATTTCATTGTAGTCCAGCTAGTTGTACAAGTACTCTCTGTTTCTTAATTGGATTGAGTAAGCCATTGACATTCCAGGACACAATCCAAAGATTCTTTGTTATATAGATAAGTGTAGAAAAGTATATATTAAATATACATCTTGAACTCACTGGAGTGACAGAAAAAAAACATGTAAGAGAACCAGTAGAGCGGAATTCGAAAATAGCATAGCACAGGAAAGCAATGTGAAAATAATAATGAAAGGTGAAAAAAGAAAAAGTGAGTAGAAGGAAAGAAAAGTGATGTAATCTGAAAAATACTATCATAAAAAGCAAAGAGACTTCAACCATAATGTACACAAGGACATAGATAAAAACAGCAATGTTTTGGTGGGTTGGGGAAACGTGAAGAAAAATATTGACACCCAACATGAATCAGTCATATGCAGATGGTACGACCTTTGAAGACAATTGAAGAACATTAAACATACAACCATTACAATAATTAAAAAAACATAACCAATACAGAAGCTAGGAATACAAAGTATGTAATTTAGGAGAGCTTACTGACAAATGAAAACAAATGTAAATTTTAGGTCGGGAAGAGAATACATCTATATATGAGACACCTGGGGTGGGAATCAAGCCAGGACAAGAGACATCTGCAGAAAGAGCTAAAGAGAAAAATAATGGAGAATAGAGTCATTGAGAAAAATTTTCATTTATTACTATAACTTCTCTTTAAAACCAAAACCAGAATGTATTTGAGAGGAAACATAGTGGTAAGCATTATAAAAAGAGAAACCATTTCAAGATTTCCCAAGATCCATTTCCTCTTCCTTGCAGTGAAATAAAAAAAATGTTAAGTCATCTGGGGAATCAAAAGAGAAAGTCACTTTGAAGAAACATGGGGAAAGAAGGTCATAGTGAGCCTTCATGAATTGGATGACAGTAATTCTGTACGTTGCACGGCCATTGCATAGACCACATTCTGAGAGCAGGATTTTTTTGACCCGACCAGAGCATTTGCTTTCTTTGCTTGGCTGCTAACAAAACCATAAGTTACTCAGTATATTCTGAAAATAAAACAATAATGCACCTTAGTCGACCAGATGAAGATGCTCCCAAAGACTTATGGCACACCTAGTGGGCCAGGTGCAGATACAAAGTTAGACCATCTTTGAGCCCAATTATTTTCAGAATATATGTTTTTAGAAACGTGAACATATCTGAACCCTCTGCTCCTTCAGGAATACCACAGATTCTGACATGATTATGCCTGTTGCGATGTTCCAAATTTTCCATTTACTACTGTAAAAATAACTTTTCCTTCGACATAACTTCAGTCTTGGTTCTTGATTCACAGGGTTTAGAAAAGATAAGATGCAGGTCAAAAATGATTAAAATGCAAAAAGTATATGTTGAGATATCACTGAAAAGTGATATTAAGGGTCTTATGTCTTTTAAAAGCACACAAAGGCCCTCATTCTGACCTTGGCGGGCGGCGGAGGCCGCCCGCCAAAGTCCCGCCGTCAGGTTACCGTTCCGCGGTCGAAAGACCGCGGCGGTAATTCTGACTTTCCCGCTGGGCTGGCGGGCGGTCGCCTTCAGACCGCCAGCCAGCCCAGCGGGAAAGAGGCTTCCACGATGAAGCCGGCTCGGAATCGAGCCGGCGGAGTGGAAGCTGTGCGACGGGTGCAGTTGCACCCGTCGCGTATTTCACTGTCTGCGCAGCAGACAGTGAAATACATGTAGGGGCCCTCTTACGGGGGCCCCTGCAATGCCCATGCCAGTGGCATGGGCACTGCAGGGGCCCCCAGGGGCCCCGCGACCCCCCCTACCGCCATCCGGATCTCGGCGGTCCGACCGCCGGGATCTGGATGGCGGTAGGGGGGGTCGGAATCCCCGCGGCGGTGCAGCAAGCTGCGCCGCCGCGGAGGATTCAATGGGGCCGCGGTACACTGGCGGGACCCCGCCAGTGGTGCCGGTCCGACCGCGGCTTTACCGCCGCGGTCGGAATCCCCATTGGAGCACCGCCGGCCTGTCGGCGGTGCTCCCGCGGTCCTCCGCCCTGGCGGTCAAAGACCGCCAGGGTCAGAATGACCACCAAAGTCTCTTTCAAGCACAAAGTACCTAGTTCATGTTAAAAATCTCCACAAGGAACTGCAGGGGAGGAGATGCGTGGAAACAAAGGGGGTGTGCCAAACCCCCTACTGGGACCCGGGCAGACAGGATGGAACTGAAAGGGGACCTTGTGCACTTCTGAGCCACTCTTTGAAGTCTCCCCCACTTCATAGGCACACTTGGGTATATAAACTGGGTCCCTGACCCTACCAACTCGGACACTTCTGGACAAGATACCCCTGGGGAAGAAACTCTGAATCAGAACCTGCAACCTGCCAAGAGAAGCTGCCTGGTTGCCCAAAGGACTCACCTGACTGCTTTGCAGAAAGGACTGCTGGTGCCCTGCTGCCTTGCTGCCCTCTGGCCCTACTGAGAAGTGCTCTCCAAGGGCTTGGATAGAGCTTCCCTCCTGTTTTCTAAAGTCTAAGGGCCAAAAAGACTTCATCTCTGCAAAGAACTCCTTGTGCGGTAAAAAATCAACACACAGACTGCCGGAATCGTCGCGCAGCCAGCATCG
This sequence comes from Pleurodeles waltl, assembly GCF_031143425.1. NCBI lineage: Eukaryota > Metazoa > Chordata > Amphibia > Caudata > Salamandridae > Pleurodeles > Pleurodeles waltl. The sequence goes on from NC_090440.1 coordinate 1,503,567,664, forward strand.
TAGTGAGAAAATCACCGCACGCTGAACCAGAACAATGCAGCTTGGCTTTCCGAGTGGAGATCGACGCAGTGCCAGCATTGCGACTGGAACTTCGATGCACGGCCCACTGGATCGACGCATAGAAAGCCGGAATGACACAGCGCCTGCTGTGCGACAGAAATTTCCCTGCATCACCCACTGGATCGACGCAGCTCCTGTGACTTCCTGCACACCCAGGATTTCTCTGCATCATCCATGGGACATCCAAATACCCTGCAAACCAAAGAGGATCCGAGTCGTTGCGCCGGAAATCGATGCAAGGCCCTTGTTGCGTGAAAAATATTGACGCATTGTTTGTGTGCGCACGGATAAACCGATGTATACCTCCCAGTTTTTTATGCATCTCCTCCTCTGAGGTCCCTTGTGGATAATTTAAACTCAACCCAAGTACTTTGTGCTTGCAAGAGACACTTGTTGCTTTTTAAGAACTGAAGACTATTTTTCATTACAAAAGTGATATCTCAACTTGTACTTATCCATTCTTGATTGTTTTGACCTTATTCTTCGCAGATAAACATTCTATATTTTTCTAAACCTTCTACGTTAAGCCTGACTGCTCAGTGCCAAGCTACCAGAGGGTGGGCACAGGATAATTTGGATTGTGTGTGACTTACCCTGACTAGAGTGAAGGTCTGTGCTTTGGACAGGGGGAACCTGACTGCCAACCAAAGACACCATTTCTAACATGGTCCATCTATGATTAATGGCCACTTTCTTACTGCAGGACAGTTAAAGTCACTTCAATCTGTTTTTCACATGCTGCTGCCTTCCTCCTTTCACACTGCGCAGAGGGTGAATAAAGGGCTTCACCTCAGTGACTATCACAGCCTGGTGGCCGTGTGGTGACTGCTCTCTTGCACCCAGCCATATCCCCCCATTTCTCCACCAATATCTTTGCATGTGGCTTCGGGGGCTTGCCTTGAATCCAGAAACAGGATTGTCAAATCACATGACCAGGGCAAATTAAGATGTTTGAACACTGAGGTTCGGAGAAAACCAGTTGTTCCATGAGAGGAGATGAATATGGGAGAAAGTATCAACGGATAGGAGTGGCTTTTCCCCTTTTAGATACAAATTCTCAAATGTTTGCAAAATGAAGGAAAAATCAGGGATCATTTCAAATAGCATACTGGACAAATTTTACTTGTGCATTTATAACACGTGTGGATGTGACAGCACTAAGCAACACAAACTTGCATCAATGGACTTCCATCTACTTAAAATCTCAACCACGAACTTTTTGACAACGATGTCACATACTACAGAGTCCATTCCCACACAGATAAATCCACCACCTACCTAGCAAATGCTTTCCTCCGGAACAAGTATTTACAAGTAATACAAGTCACCGTGCAAGGCCAGCGCAGAAACACCGGCTTGCAAGCAGCAGTGTTGCACTGTCAAACAAACTCAAAAGGCGCACACGCCCTGTGAAAGGTTACCGTGCTCTCTAGTATGGTTCAAGTTAGATGCTTCCACGTTTTTGCATGGAAAAAATTACACGAAAGAGTGATATAGCAAAACTGTATTCGACTTTACTATTTTTTAAATATTTTCCTCTCTACTACTTTTGATTTACATATTTGTTCGATACGTGTGTGAAACTATAGGTGAAAATGTATACAGTATGTAGCCTTCACACATGCAGGGACCGTCTTTTAGAAGATACAATGAATCATTCAATTTAGAAGACGCTATAACAACCAGAAAGCCGACAGATGCTGTTTGTCCAGCTGAAAGGGAAATTGGCATATTGAGCCAACGGCAACGTTTATCTAACTCAAATAATGCAACCCTGCGTGTAATGCTTAATGTGCATGTGAAATATTTTTATTCAAGGGCACATCCTTGTATATCATCATGGGCCAATTAAACTGCAATGATCAGGAGATGAATCGGTGATGATTTTATTCAAAACATCAGTTTGCCTAAATATACCAATCGTGCTTTCCACCAGGGGGCCTTCAGGTAGCCTGGGTGGACTCTACCGACAGAGCCTTGAAAACTGCATGAATTTCACAGCATGGATGATCTCGTGATAAACACATTGCTGCCATCTGCTGGTCAACGTAACACTTCTTCTACAGACTTTAATGTCATTGATTTTAACAGTGCAAAGCTTTTATGAGACAGATTTCTTGTATTTTAATCTAGGTTTTATGATAATGTTTTACTGCACTGTCATAATTTTTTCAAAGGAAATGCTTTTTAATGTGCTGCAACTTTTGTGATTAGCAACCAAACCATTAAAGCCTTTTTAGCTGTCTTGTCTAGGCAGACGTTTGTACCTGCCCCATCTGTTCAGTTAATGTTAATAGCATGCTCAGAACCTCCTCATAAAATCAGACGCGATTTATGATTTCAAAGGCAATTTTACTGTACATTTCAAATGTAAGCTCTGTCTTTTTTTAGAGCACGTAAAATGTATTTTCTAATTCTACATTTCCTATCTCATATTTATTCTAGTTTGAATTACATAGCTGTAGATATATATTTGTTGATCCATGAAAACATTTTAAAATTGCTCCTTATCTACACTATGGTATTTAATGAGTTGAATTTCAAGGGAACAGGTTATGAAAAATTAGGCATCATTGCATAGTTATGAAAAAAAAGCCTCAGGAACTGTCATGTAGAAAACATCAGACAAAATCCATACTAGCGAGATTAAAGCGAATAAAAATTGATACAGTGCTAAAGCTGATGTAAATTATGCGCGAGGTATATTTAAGTAATCGAAACTCAACAATGCGCGCTACACCGCTCTCAGGATTGTATTACCATATAGGGCAATCAAGCCGTGCCCGATGGGCTCATGTGACAAATAAGTGTTTGCTGGTTTCCTTTTGCAGTTTGTTGGCTTTTTCATGGCCAGGCGGGCTGGTTTTTACCATTGTTTCCCCCAATATTACCACAAACAGTGCTTTAAATTGGCCGGTACTATCCGGAACTGAGTAGCTGCCCTTCTTTAATTTGAAGGGGCGAGTACCTGCACTCCTGAGCACTGCTACAATACTTTTTAATAGGAAAGTAACAACACTTTTCAAGGATCAAACAGGTACTCTCAACAGTGAGTACCTGTACTTCAATATTTCCATTTAAACCACTGACCACAAACATTGTCTGCAGCAATCACAAATGCATGCAGTCTCCCATGCCTTTCAAAATAACATATAGCGTTTCTTTACACATTCAAAACTGGTCTGCTTTGTAAACTCGGGTCACTTTTTAGCTTTCTCGTTCACTAATGGGGGCATTTTTAGGGTTGAGCGCGCAAAGCATCTGTCCCTGTTGTAATCTCTCTATGGGCTTGTAACACGCCCATGTCACACCCATCAGTTTGGTTGGTGGGTCGTGGGTGTAGTGTCCTGCTGGACACGTTCTACTGTTTGGCCAGCCTCTCTGCTGAGGGCTGGCCTCCCACATACACCCCACACCCACCCAACACAGGCGTCACCGGTCAGGTGACCCTGGCAATAAAAAGGGCCGGGCGCACGTGCCCAGGGCCAGTTACACCCACTAAGAAACAGTGTCCGTGTCGTCTCTTACAGTTGCATGGGGGCCTAGGGCCCCAACAAAACATTGGCGACGAGTGGGTACAGCAACCCCACGTGGCTGCAGACAGCTACTTCTCCATTGTTTGTGAAGGGAAGTAGAGCCTCTGCAAAAGACACCCCCTCCTCCGGCGAGCATGAAGATCACTGGTGTGCCAGGACAGTGACCCAGTGCAGAGCCAGGCGCACGCTGCGAGCCCAGAAAGGACGAGGGGAATGGGAGCACTAGTGCCGGCACTCCACCAGGCATGAGATGAGCCCGGGGGTATGAAGAGTGCCTCCCCTGCACCTAAGCAAAATTATTGGTATGGCCTTGGAAGGCCGTGACACGGCCCGCAGCGTGAATGAAGGCTGCTGCGGCCACGCTTTAATGAAATGGTGCGAGCGTGCACCAAGACATAAGGAAAAAGGATCCAGGGCCGTTTTCCCCCTCTTTCCTTTTCTTTAAAAAAAAAAAATTATGCAGAAAGAAAATGTGGTGAAAGAAGAAATGCGGCCGGGCCGGTCACCCCTACCCCACCTTCGAGAAGGTAACGCGGCCTGCAGCCACGCACAAGAAAATAGTAGTGCTGCGAGGTGAGGTGCCTCCTGGCACCAGAAAGTGATAAGGCGGTCCGCAGCGTGAGGGAATGCTGCTGCAGCCGCGTACTGAAAATGGTGCTGGCCGGCACCAAATTTGAAGAAGAAATGCCCAGGGCCGCCCCCACCTCACATAAAATGCGACCAACACGGCCTGCAGCGTCAGGGAAGGCTGCCGCGGCCAAAAAGAAGCAATGGTGCAGACACGCACCGAAAACAGTGTGAAACACAAGGTGCAAACACGCACCAAGTGCAAGGTAAATTGCCAATGGCCACACTCCCCCCAAAAGGAAAATGCGTGCATAATAAATCAGAGGTGCAGACACGCACCGAAAACAATTTGAAATATGCAGGTGCAGACACACACCGAAAACAATTTGAAATATAGAGGTGCAGACACGCACCAAAAACAATTTGAAATATGCAGGTGCAGACACGCACCGAAAACAATTTGAAATACAGAGGTGCAGACACGCATCAAAGTACTAAAATGCCCAGGACCGTGCCCCCCTTTATGAAACAAACCAAGAAGAAATTCGAGTAGTGAAGGATAGAGGTGCTGACACGCACCTGGAAAAAAAAACAGTGCACGGAGCCCCCACCCCCTTCATTGAAATCCGTGCACTCTGCATGCCTCTTCAAACGAGGCTGTGCAGTGCTGAAGAAAAAAGAAGAGAAGAGAAAAAGTAGAAAAGAAAGAAAATACACTTACCTGCAGCCCCCTCCAGAGCCCTCTCCAGCCTGGTTCCTCTCCGGTGTCTGTCTCCAACAAACGAGGCACAAGAGGAAGAAAGAATGTCTTTCAAGCATGGAAAAGTGCACTAGTGGCATCCAGTGGCCAAAGTTGGTACTGCACCCTATTCCTGTGTTAAAAGGAAAACAAGATTGGATGAAGGCAAGTCTACAGCAGCACTTTCAGAAAGTGACTGCTCCAAACCAAGAGTGCGCCCCTGGATGGAAATAGCGCAGAAGATGGAAACGGCGAGGAAGAAGGACGCGACGCAGTCGACGCTGCACAGGGAAGGAGAAGACTGCAGCTGCTCCAACCAAGCTGCACCCATGAGAAATGGACGTAAGTGCCACGTAAGGCACGAAGAGTGCGCACATGGACAGTGCAGCCCCTGGCGGCCATCCAACGCCATAGCCGAAAGAACGCCACGTCTCAGCAGTGATGAACATCACCGCAGGACATGAAAGGGACATGCCAGGCGTTACCCAAGGACGCCCAAGAAAAAAGAGACTATGTCACATGCGCACAGAGCTGCGCCAGAGAACGTGACGACTAATACAACGCCCGCGAAATTGGAGAGAGCACCCGAGAGCGTGACGTAACGCACGGGACAAGAGGCCGTGCCAGCCGGCCTTTCTGCAACACAAGATGGCCACCGTTGGCCCATCACACAGGAGGTCATCAGAAGCGACCAACCCTGCAAAGCACACCCAGGTTCAAGCAAGACCCAGTGCCAAGAAAGCACTGCCTTGAGGCACAAGCACTGCGCCCTCAAGTGAAGAGGAAGCGGAAAAGAAAGTGACCCTATGTCACTGCCCTGCAACGGGACAGAGACTCAGCAAGGAGTGTCCTCCCCCACACTGCCTCAAGACGGAGTCGGCAGTGACTCGCAACAGGCAAGAGGAGAGGCGCACACCCCAAGTGGCATGATGCCACCCAGCAACACTGAAAAAAAAAACCCTAGTCCTTCGACAGGACCTTCGAAAGGTACACACAAAAGGAAGACAAGTGGCCAGACGCCACAACAAAGGAGAAGAAAGTGTGACATCACCTGTCACACTGCAACAAAGAAAGGAGACTGTGTGACATCACCTGTCACACTGCAACACCTGAGGACCACAGAAGAACAAGAACAGAAGATCAACAGGGTGGAGAGATGGAGGCCTAGGGCCTCAACACTACAGTGGGTTTGCCTTTTAAAATTCGCTTGCTTTCATTAGTGAAAGACATGCATTCGTCATGCCTATCCGGTGTTTAACCCTGCTGGAGCCACCAGCCAACTGCTAAAAACATATGAGGCTCCATGTTTTCCAGATGGCTTCTGGACTACTTTTTCCTATTTCGTAGGCAGCGCGATCTTGCTGGGCACTAGTCGGGCGCGTTGCATGACATCGGCCCAGTTACATGGATAATTGTGCTTTTGCCGGTTAAATGGATAATTACGTTTTTGCCGGTATGTTTCACTGCAGCGAACTTCTGTTGCCTTTTGTGTGGCAGGGTGGCTGTCAGCTCGCTTAAGTAAAACTGTTTTACTTTTCATTTTCAGTTTGTGTGGCAAGAAAAGTCCGGTCTACTTGACGGGTGGTGTTTACTGAGATTTCCCTGATACTGAAAGAAAACATTGCCTGCAGCAAGCTCAAATCCATGCAGCCTCCAATATCTTGTATATATTGGAGCTCGGACACAATGTGCTGGCAGGTTCTACCATGCACAGGCCTGTATATAATAGGACACAGCATATTACACTTAAGTATCTGTACATGTGTTGTGTGTAATACATTCATCTGCAGTCATTATGTCTCCTGAAATCATTACAATGGATACCGGTAACACTTTAAGCAGTCCCTCCATTCTCCTGCCCCTAGCTTTGGGGTTTTTGTGTTTTTTCACCATCCTCACAGTCTGCAGACGCCTTCCTTCAGTCCCTGGGCACAGAGAACATTTAATGAAAAGGCTGCCTGGAGTTGTCTGTCTAGAATACGAACTCTGTCCGCCACCATGTCCAAATTAATGGAGAATGATTTCCATACTACAGCTGGGCCCCCTGCCCCTCCTCCGACCCGGACTACGGGATTACAGATTGTGTTTCCAATCATTCATCGTAATGGTTTCTACCTGGGACAAGGAATTGCATTAGCTCCGGTCGCTGTCCCCGACCCCATCGGCACCAGTCCCCCTGCCTTCCAACTCCGCCACACGCCCCATGTCACCGGAATAATAACTATCTGTGTTTAGTGAATTCTCAATCAATATACAGTGCTGGAAGAGTATCTCACCGTTGCGTCCAGTGATGAGACAAGAGGAATTTGTTAAAATCCACTATTAATTTGACACAAATGAAAAAATGTGCCTGTCAGGGCGCGGGAAGCACCTCATGTGTCATTCGGCACTGGGAGTGCCTGGAATCGATCAGGGCACAGTGTTAGCTCACTATGACACCTTTCATGGTTTATTATGAGTTTTGTTTATGAGTGCTATGTTTTCAAACGGTTCTTGTAAGACATCCCTGTGTTACTGTCGGTGTGACTGGTTACTGAATGAAATGCTGGTAGAGTGAATCTGGATTGATGATGTATCGTCATAGGTGTACTTTCGATTACAGAAAGGCTTTGATCAGAGTGTTTCACATGGAAACTAAAAGGTGATGTTTACAAGCAGCACAGGATGTTCTCTGCCACAGAAATAATATTATAATTTACAATGTGAAAAGACTGGCACGTATTTTTTCCATTTCCGGGTGCTTTTTGATCTTCAAACCGTATCACTGTTTATTCCATGCCAATTATATTAGCTCAGTTTAACATTAGACTATAGCTATTTAAAAGTGAACTATTCTGCTAGCACATACTGCCTATTTATTAAAGGTTTAGATTAGTTAGCATAACTAGGCCGTATTAACAAGAGTCTTTGTCACACATGGCATACAAATGCATGGTTATTTGAAGTGGAGGAGCTGCCAGGTGTAACTGGTTTTACTAGGCCTGGGTAGAATTTCGATTCACCGGAGTAAATCAGAGTGAATTCAGTAATGTATGCAATTACTCCGAATCACGTAATTTAGCCATTTGAGAGAAAAAAAGCAAGTGGAAGCTCGCATTCTCTATTCATGCTGTGACGCATTTAGCTCTGTTTCGTGGCATAAAATGCATTATCACCTATATTTTAGAATTGAAAGGGCATTTTGCTCCAAGAACTAGCACTCATCACAGAATGACTCTTCTCACGCGATTCCGCAGGATTTTTCTACACGGAATTATGAGAGTTAGCCTACCCCTAGATTTTGCTACTATATAATTGTATGCTACAAATGTGTACATCTACACATTAGTTAACTCCATGCAATGAGTGTGGAGTGGACACATCGATCGTGAAAAGTAGAACACAAAACCCACAAACTTCCTGATGTCTAGGAGAGGGAGTCAGGATCTGACTGGCCTGTAGGGCAAGCCGACCTTGTCGTAAGGGCCGGTCTGAATGTTCAGTGTGTGAGCAGTTTTTTTGGGTATTTGAAGGCCTGTTTAATGGTCTTGTGGGCCTTTATTTACAGTTGATTTCCCAGATAACAGACTTAGCATTGCATGGGGCAAGCAAAAATGTATGAGATCTTCAAGCCCTTGCGAAACATCTATTCAGCTTTTTCTAAAAACATATTTTATTGAATTTTCGCATTGCTGTTAGCTCAAAACACATAGTAGTTGCTTTACATTCCCCCGTACCAGCCATGGTAAAATTAGAGCCACATTCAAGTACATAAGGTGTCATCATTTAGGACCCTTCATGTGCTGGAGTTAGTCAATACAAGTATGGAAAATCATTTAATACTGCTCCGGGTCAAACTAGGAACCAAAGTCAACATTTTCAATCATTAACCAGCCCTGTGGGAGAAAAGAATGTACTAGAGATTAAGCGACAGTCATCGTGATGGGTATGTGTTTTATGGGGAGTTAGGCATGCTTTGCCATGCATGGTTCACGGCGGCCAGATCTCCTTTTGCCTGTGAGGATATAGCATGAAAGGAGAGAGTTGTAATAAAACATTATCCATAAATAGATGAGCATCAGAGCGAGTTCTACTGTTTTGTAATGCGCCTAATTAAATGTTCATCCCTCTCTACTTATGGTAGATAGTACAGTATTTGTGTCCAAGCCTCCAACCGCTACCAGATTGCAGGCCTTGTTCATCTCTCTTTTCGACATTGCACTCTCGCACATAGGTTTGTGGAGCTCTGCCAACCAAATCTGGATTTTGGGACCCTCTGGTGTTCAACAGACCTTAGTCAACTGGTATTTAGTAAGGATTAATACCAGATCTGCAAACCTAGTTGTGACTGCCCATGCTTTAGGTCGGGGAAACCAACCCAAGGGACTAGTCGCAAATAACACCTATTCAGCTTGTCCATAGAATTTCAAAACTACCATATGTGAAAATGTGTGCCACTTTTTAGCTGTCTGATTCGCTACTTATATTTTGGTGCCTGGGACTATTTTCTGTCTGACCCTGGAGGGGATTTCTACATAGAGGAAAAAGTTTTCCTTGTTGAAAATTTACACCGTTCTATCACACAGGTAGCTGCCTTTTCTAATGTTTTTTTTCATTTTTCTGCAGTTTCATACAGCACAAACTTGGCCCAAGGGCATAAGAATGCCTTAAATGAGCACCAATTTACATTGCACAAAGTCAGGGTCATTTTTAGGGTCGAGAGCGCAAGTGCTTTGGCCTCTGTTGTAATCTCTCTGTGGGCTTTTAACCACGCCCATGTCACGCCCATCACTTTCGTTGGTTTGTGGGCTTGCCTTTTAAAATTTGCTTGAATTTATTAGTGAAAGGCATGCATACGTCATGCCTTTTCTGGTGTTTAGCCCTCCTAGAGGCTCCATGTTTTCCATATGGTTTCTGGCTTATTTATTTTTGCTTTTTTGTACGGATCGTGATCTTACTGGGCAGTAATCAAGTGCTTTTCATAACTACTAGTTTAATTCTATTGTTTATCCTAGTGCTCCATCGCAAATTCAAGGTTTTACATAGCACAATCATGCTCGTTTTTTAAAATTATTTTTTGTAATTTATTTGTAAATTTTCCCCGTCCCTATCCACACATGTTGTTTAAAGGTACTAAAGTTCTGCAGGGATAGGGGCCTTAATAGTTTACAACACCAATAGCTCTAACTCGAGCAAATGCGAGACCCATTGCATTGCAAATGCTTGTTTATTTTGGTGCCCAGGTCTATTTTTTGTCCTACGCCCTGTGCGGACCTCTGTCACAGGCAAAACAAAACTCTTTGACTATGTTATATCAGCACTCAAAAAGCTTCCCAAAGTCACACACAGAATCACTCAAGAGCTCAAGTAAGAAGGACCAGGCAAAGAAATACCCACTAGTCCTAACTTCGTTTAGTAGTAAGATACAGTAATAATGGGCTTCAATGGATCCTAACAGCCTGCACCCAGTGTCACTGCACCTGCTTCATACTATTGGTAGCTGAGCACCTGCTTTGTACTTCCACACGAAGTAGCTGAATCTGTAGTTCAGCAGCAGAGTTGGACTCTAAACCAAGTGCCTCACTGGAAAGCATGTTAATACCTGTCTAGCATAGCCCCAAGCGCACTTACTGAATCCAGCATTTATTTCGGCGGTGTGCAGAATATCCACCTCACTAATATGTTGGGAAAGGTTGACCCAAAAGAATGATGTAACACCACGTATTTCCAAGTAGTCTGGATAAATGTGCTGTTTTCTAAGGGACAGGCCTACCTTATCTAAAAATTGCAGGTAAGCCTGACTTGTAGCTAGAAAATGTTCTTATAATTCAAGTTGTGTCTCAGAAGCTAGAATCAACATTTTTCCAAAGAAGGAAATAGGCAAGTGACTTAAAACACTGTGTGCATTACACAAAGCAATGATGACACAGCATGCAGATATGTTTTCAGGGGCAGTACTTCTCTGATCGGTGATCTTCCATGGACAATGACTTCTCGAAAGCCTATGTATGATGTAAGGACAAACCATTGTTTAACTAATTAATCCTAGCCCTTTATTGATTTGTCTGAGCGGTTCCTGTATATTCTTTATCTTTTTGTTATGGTTGGATGAGATCAAAATTCCAAAGGATCCCACCAAACTGCATTTCTGCTGCTCCCCAGCCTTAGTTCATGACAGCATTCATTATCATTGTTATTTGTTTAGATGCAGAAGTGATCCTGACTAGGCTCCCCACGTAAATTAAGTCCTGTGGCATGTTATTTTTTCAATGAATATTATTATCCACTAACAAATTGCGTATTCTTTCAGTCATTGATAATTATTGCGACTGCAATGAATATCAATGGGGAATTTTTCTGGATCAACTCCCTTGCACCTGGCATTATGATTACGCTCCAACGATCACAAACATCTGCTTAGTATGAAATGGTGCACAGTGGAAAATGGCCGCTTTCATAGAGGCACAGCCCACTACTTCCTCTTTTTACTGTTGTCTACGTGTCCTGTCTGAATGGAAAACCTGAGTTGTCCTACCAAACCAAGCTATTGTAGATGGAATATACCTTATGTCAAGTAGGAACAAGAATTCCAAGGTACTTTCAAGAAAGCAGGAACATTTTCCATTTTCAGAAAATATGGTAAGAAGAGAACACTGTCTCAACCTGAATGTTCCCAGTGAAGTAGAGTCATGACTGATTAGCATATAGCTGGGTCCAAACTGAGGTGGCATGGTGGGCAAAATAGCAATGAGCTGGAATGCGGCTGAGATTAATTGAAGCATTCCATCCATCCTTTTTTGTACACTTTAGTATATCGCCTCTTCTGAGCCTGTCACTCTAGAAGTCCTGAGCCAGCCCAAGGAGTTCAGATATGCATATAGAGGGTGCCAGTAGCACTTTATTTCCAGACACTAGAGGAGATATGGCAATGAACTTTCCATCTGCAATTGTAGGTGAGGTAGTTTGTAACTTTGACTGTTAAGCACACTTCCTTCTTGTGCTAATTTTGCTTTGTTGTTCTTGTTCATCTTAGTCCATGCCCTTCACTTTGTACTTATCCTGTACCCACTAGTCCCATCTTCCTTAGTATGAGCATGGTCCTATCGCTAACCTAAAAGAATCCAAGCACCAAGCAAAATGTCTCCTATCAACAGATCCAGGTCCCTTAATCCAACCATGCAATGCAGTTGCCCTACACCAGACTGGCTTTCAGGTTTGTTTGATACCGAGGCATGGTTGTAATTTGTGCACTTTTGCCTTTGCTCTCACAGTTCAGTTACCTATATTGATAAGACAACTATCTGCCCCCATCGTCCCCAAGATCTGTCCGCCACGATTGAGGGCATGTTGATGTTGATTTAACTTTACTAGGACCTTGCTGTCACCATATGTTGACTTATCAAGGAATTTGGGCATAATAACCCTAAACTCAAAGATAGCAAATTATACAGTCTAAAGCCTCTTTAAGCTGGACACTTAAACGTTACACTATGCTGATCCAGATGCTTTACCCTACACACTGCATCATTTGTATTGTGTCATTTTGTACGATATCTGTTGTTTATGGTAAGTTAGTAACGACAAACAGGGTTTAAAGTAACCATGATTTTTGACAGGATTTTCTTTTATCAGTAGCCCCTTACTTTACATGGTAAATATAGCTTTAATGCCCGAGACTTGTTACTACATTGTTTATTTGATTTACATGATTTGGATAATGTAACTACTGCATATTCTGTACACCTTCTAAATATTTCATTTTAATACATTTCTGTTAATAGCTAAAATAGTCGTATAACAGGCTGCCAAAATATCTGTGCCAGAAAAACTAGTTGGTAGTATGCCAGGTTGTTCCCATTATCTGGCCAGACACAATACAATAATTATTCCTTGCCACATAATGGCAAGGCTTGACAGCCTGTTAGGATTCATTTTTATTACTACCCCATGTGTAAATCACCATTGTCCTGCAACTATGCACATCACCCCACTATAATCATTGCCATGGCCATAATTCCCATTGTTTTTGCTGGCTCTCCTGTTGGTTAGCTCATCAACTGCTGCCATGATCTAAGCTCATTTGATGATTACTTTCAATTCTACGAGTGTAGCTGAACGGTAAGTTATTTTACTGAGATGCTCAATCTTCAGCACCTGTGGATATGGCCTATAGGAACAGGGTACTGGTAAAATGCATCAGTGGTGTCCTCAATGATGTCATTCAAGATGTCATCTGCAAAGTCATTTAACATGAATTATATTGTATGTAAGGCCATAAGCAATTTATGGGAGTGGTGTAAGTTATAGTTACTTTATCTAATTATATTTTGTGAATTTCAGTGTTTATTATGTTTCCTTGATTAACCATAACTCTGTGTTTTTGCAGTGAATTTCTCACGTTTTTAAAATATTTGTTAAGATCTTATAAACAAAGCAAACCATAACTTCACTTTTCACCTTAGGATTTGTCAGGTAATTTGTGTTTTTTATGATGCATCACATCCAACTCTACTTTCTATCTAAACTTCTATTTATAGGCAATATTGGGAGGTCTAATCCACTGTCCACCATTGAAGGTTGTACACTGTGGGGGTTGGCCGTAGGGTCTGGCTCACCACCAGGCCCTGCGACCAACTCATCTCACAGAACGTAGGCAGACTTCAGCCATGCATGGCTGGTGCAAGAAACCTCACAACCAACCTAAAGTGGACACCCAATGCCCATATATTATCTTATTAAAAAATTACCTTATACTTAAAATTTCAAAATCCAGCCCTACATATTATATAATTTAATATAATATAAAACATACAACTTTCAATTTAAATATATCAAGAGGTAAAAATACTAATACTAATTATAATAATAAGTATAATGAACATAAAAATGATAATAATAATTATCATAATAATGATATTGATAACAATAATAATGATAATACCACTTTTGTTCTCATAACATTCAATTAAATTCAAATACCACCTAAGTAGAACTCTGTATTATAAAATAGCACTTTCAAAAGCAAGCCAACTACATTTAAACTATTAGTGCTCTGATTCAAATACGTCAGATTTGTGTCATATTCTGATGACTTTTGTGATGCAAGGGACACTACTAAATTTCAAGCTCGATCAAACACTACCCATCCAATACCCTAATATAACCATACTATATAATAAAGTAACATTCTAAAGTTAGCATTTTTATAATATATTTTACATTATTACTAATAATCAAAGTTTGAAAACAAAAATGTAAATACTCTACAAAAAACACATTTAATCTCACAATATGTCAGTCATTGTCATTTTAAACTTTGATAATTAATTTGAAAAAACACATACTTACCCTCGAATTTTCCACCCTGGATATTTTTGTTCTCATGTTATTACCACATCTATATTTAGTAACAACGATATTTGGAATCAATATTCAGGGTCTTCACTGAATATTTAAAGTTGTTGAGGTGCAGCTGACAAAACATATGTGACATTATTTTTCCCTGCCCTGCACACAGTCTAGGTTGGGTCTAGAGCCCACATTTTCACCACAAACACATCAATGCCCCATCCCTCTTTGAGGACACTAATACAAGGTTTGCCTTGTTGTTAATACCCTGTGCTTTCACCCCACCGGTGTGCATGGCTAATGCATGTATGTATGTAACTGTCTGTAATCACTCCTGTTGTAGTTTCTGGTGGTTAGTTAGTATGGGAGATGCATTGTTTCACTTTCTTTGGGTCCGAGTTCCATGGCTTCAGTCCCTGTCCGTGTTCTCGGGAAAGAGAAGTAGTGATTTATGATAGATTATGTGCTGCCATTTTTTGGTCCACTCTCGTCAGGCATGTTCATTGATATCCCTCTGAAATGCTAAGAGGCTTGTCAAAGGCAAGTCATGCTGGGATGCTGACAGATATTCCTCATGAATACATTGTTAGCTGGATTGCAGATGAACACCTTCCCTTAATTATGGCACAGCATTGTTAAAAGTTATAGGATTTGAAGTATTTCATTGCTTTGTCAGAGTTATTTGCAAGTCTGCTGAGTAGAGTTTGTGGATATATGTACTTATAAATAGTAAACATTAATGAAGTTAACATGTATCAGTAATATAATGTAAATTAAACATATATAAATTATATAAACATATATATCCAAAACCAACAATTGTCAAACAATTGATTCGTTGCACTTCAGGAGAGTTTTATTGCTTCTATCCAAAGAAGTATAAAAAGACACCACCAACGCGTTTCAACCTCTCGTTCTTGATCACAGTTTCAAAAGAAAACCTTCCCAAGAGTCTCTATTTATAGTTCATTTTCCTACCACCACTCAAGTGCATTCTGGGACACGTGGTCCCCTAAAAATATCTAATAACAATCCAAGTATGATAAAACCCAAAATTTACCTATAATTATTAGACATTCTAATTGTAAATAAATATATATATATAAAGCCAAGACAAAATAATAATATACATGCACATATTTAACATATATATATATATATACATACTGAGCCGGATGATATGTGTGGTATAGCTGTTATTATACCTATCATACATGAGGGATGATGGACTGATAATTGTAACTAGTACATTGGTGTATTCTTGGAGAGTATTTGCGTTGTGAGAATAATGATGTTCGCCAGATTACCAGCACAATTGTTTCCTTTCATCTCACATTCTGCTGTCTATATTTTATATAATATTCAAAACCACATTATTTTATATATTATTAGAGATATATTTAACATCCTCTGTATCCCTAAGGACTTATGTAAACAAAATACTCATCATAATACATGCGGATGTATACAATCTCTATACCTTTAGCCTCTTCTCTCCAATAGATTGACCTAGTGTCTATTGCCTCACAACCATTAAATACTTGTTGGCCTTTAATACTATCACCTCATTTAATGGCCTCTTATTATGCTGATTCCTTTTATAATCACAGACCATACCCCCATGAATGTAGATTGTACTCTCATAAATGATAATGAAGTTCTTAGTCGCCATTGAGTCCTCTCGGAGTCTTTGTTTTGAGTTGTATTATCGATCTAGACTCCAAGCGTCTAAGCCAAAGCTCACGATTCCCTCCTCTTTCATTATGTTCAATGGTCACAATATTAAAGAACCTCATGTTCATCCACTTCTTTCCTTCATGTATAAGTAAATGTTTAGCCAGAGCATAATTTACATCCCTATTTTGAACAGCTCTGATATGTTCAAGTATGTGTTTTTTTAAAGGACAGATTGTACTCCCTACGGAACGAAGACCACAGTCACATTCAATTATGTATTCTACATGGGTAGTTTCACATGTGATTCTTTTTGTAATTCTTATTGATCTTCCTCTCGAATCTGGATATTCTCTTGTATTTACACCTATCCGACAGGCCTTGCATTTACCACAACATGTGAAGCCTCTTGTCTGGGTCTGTAACCAATTCAAAGGTTTAGTTAGCTGAAAATGACTGTTCACCAAAAGACAATGTATGGATAGTGCCTTCCTGTCAGAGTCACCAGATCCTCGGGGTCTGTGCAAGTTCCCAACACTTCCACCACAAGACAGCTCCAATACTCTGATTAGATTTATCACAGAGTCTAAGAGAGTCCAAGTGGGGAAAAGGGGATTAGGACGGGAACAGCTGGGAAGGAGACCTGTAGGAAGCAAAAGGTTAAAACACATCAAAATTACATCTCATGAATTCAGTACCATGCTACAACTCTAAGCTTCGTCTTTTCCGAAAAACATGAACAACCCTAGAATAGTCCTAAAACTGACTGGGCTTTAGATGACCGAATACCTGAGGAGGAAACAGGAAAAGTTAAATAGGACTTTCAGATTTGAGTACTTTCTTTAGCATGAGAATCAGGAAACACTCTGAGCAATTTCTAAACAACCATATGAATCTCCTTTTAAGAATACATATCAGGAACACACAGCATTGCATCTAGAACTCTGGTATTGTTGTGTTCATCTCAGAAAAAACATTGGGAAGTGAATTGCGCACATTGCAGATTTTTATATGAGTATTAAACACCATAAAGGATTGTGCACCATGAAATCACACAACGTAGATTCAAGGAATAAATCACGCAACGTGTCAACTTGAAATGCTACCAAGAAAATGTCTTAGAATCGTAGCTCACAGTAATTTACATTATTTATACACGAGGAAAGAATCGCGCGTCTTGTCGATTCAAATGCCACCATGCAAATGCCAAGAAATGGTAGCGCACAATGAATAACATGAAAAAACACTCAAGGAAAGAATCGCGCGTGTTGCCGATTCGAATGCTACCATGTAAATGCCAGAAAATGGTAGCGCACAATGAACAGCATGAATTCCACACGAGAAGTGAATTGCGCGTTTCGCCGATTCGAATGCCACCATGTAAATGCCAAGAAAAGGTAGCGAGCAATGAACAACAAAGTTAAATGCTCATGAAACGAGTTGCACGTCTTGCCAACTCGTAAAATATCATGTAAATGTCAAGAAATATCAGCGCGCAATGAACAACTTCTTTATGGAATAAATTGCGCGTCCTCCCTATTTGCAAACCACCATACAAATGTCAACAAATGGCAGCACACAAGTAATCTATTATTCATTTAAGAATTAAAATCAAGAATATGAAAATTCTCAATTACGGTGTTGGGAAATGTCCAAACACCGTCTTACCGCCTGGAAACAGTGATCACCAATGAGAGATGAGTGCAGAAGACTGGAAAATCCAAATAGGCCGCCGGGACAGGAGCTCAGGAAGAAGCTGCTGCTCTGCACCGGGACCTCTGAATAGTGAGCACTGGAAGTTGGGATGACTCTCTTTTATAGAGTCTTGGCCCAGCCTAGAACCACGCCCAGGCATGTTGCAGGGAAAGTCTCTAGAAGGCCCTGGAAAGGGACCACACCCTAACACACTCTGAATGTCTGCAGCAATACATTGCAAATGTACAGTATTTATAAGCACCTTAAAAATGAATCTTTTGGATGGAATTCTGCAATGCAAAAGGTTAAACAATAACATATCATCACAATGCATAAATTATATTATCTTGCGAGTGTTGGATTTTTGCATTCTAGATGCCTGTAGTGCGCGCACTGTCCTGGTGTTGACACTTCCTATATGTTACCATGGGTCTTTCCCCAGTGAGTTTTCCAATATCATGATCTTTCCTTATAATCTCCCAGTACTTATTGAGTATCTTCAGCATCAGATGATTTTCTTTACTGTCTGTCATTATCATCCTTATAGTGGAGTCTTTATTGTCCCTCTCAAATTTTGTTTGTTCAAAATTTCATCTCTAGTTTTGGATCTGGCTTTACATTCTCCTAAGTTTATGTCTTTCAATTTGTATTTTCTTTGTATAAATCTTTGTTGAGTTTCTCTAAATTTCGATTCCATTTAATGTTCTGTGGAACAATTACATTTGATCCTGATGAACTCCCCATACGGTATACTTTTCTTCAAGGATATCGGATGAAAGCTATCTCCATGTAGTATACTGTTTGTGGAAGTCGTTTTCGATATAGTGTGGTTTCAATCTTATTGTTCTCAATATATACTTGAACATCCAGAAATTGAACGGACTGGGAACTGATGTTATATGTGAATTTTAAACCCACTTCATTCTCATTTAGACGTTCAAAGTACTGTACAAATTCCTTTTCAGTTCCATTCCAAATAATGAATAGATTGTCAATGTATCTCAACCACATGATGGCTTTTACTGCAAATTGCTCATTGTCATAACTCCATGCTACATGTTTCTCCCACCATCCCATCATCAGGTTTGCATAACTGGGTAAAAAGGAAACCCCCATCGCTGTCCCACAGACTTGAGCATATAACTGATGATTAAAAAGAAAAATATTGTTCCTCCATCACAGGTCAATCATCTTCATTAACATTTGTGAATGCTTCAAGTACTTCATATCCCGCTGTTTTAGGAAATAGTGCACTGCCATTAAACCCATTTCATGCTTAATTGATGTGTATAGGGATACAACATCAATGGTGACAAGTTTGTATTCTGGTTCCCAGTTAATTCCCGAGAGTGCTCTTAGAAAGTCCCCTGTATCTTTAATATAAGAGCTCAGACTTGTGACTATCGGGGCTAGAAGGGAATCCACATATGTTGATAAGTTCTCATATAGTGAGCCACAACTGGAAATTATTGGACGACCCAGTGGCTTTTCCAGACTTTTATGTATTTTTGGGAGAAAGTAAATTGTAGGCATGATCGGATTCTCACTACTCAAGACTGCTCTCTCATCCTTATTTATTAAACCATCACTGTACCATGTATCCAACAGTTGATTTAATTGCATGGTTAGTTTGTTGATGGGATTCACCTTGAGTTTGACATAATGATATTTGATGTTCAACTGCCTGTATGCTTTTTTCATATAATCTTGTTTTTCCATAATCACTAGGTTTCCCCCTTTATCGGCCAGTTTTATTTCCAAATCTTGATTTTCCATCTGTGCTTTGAGGGCCTCACTTCTTGTTTAGTTATGTTCTCCTTTGACACATAGTTGATTTGATTTAATTTGTCCAGATCTTCAACCACCAGATCGTAGAAAATATCCATCCTATTACCCGGTGATAACATTGGACAAAATTTGACTTAGGTGTAAGGTTTGTGTGACAGCGTCCATCCACATTAATGTCTAGTTTTTCCAGTATTTGTGTTTTCCGACAGTTCATGGTCCTCAAGACCATGCGTTAGATCATATGCTGTTTTCACATCTGATTTTTGTTCAATAATCAAATTATTCACTGACGTATCTTGTGCCTCTGATGCTTGTACTCCTGGTACTTGTTTGGAGAAAAATGTAGCCAATTTTAACTTTCGCACAAATTTATATAAGTCAATCCTTGTTTCAACATGATCATAGTGCATTTCCGGGCAGAAGGACAAGCCTTTGTTCAGGAGGGTCATTTCGTGTTGCGTCAGTTCATGATTTGAGAGATTCACAACCAAATTCTCACTTAGATTACTCTCAATTACTTGATGTTGTTTGTTTGTTTGCTTCTCAATGGCTAATCTTTTATTTTTTCCAGAGCCCCTTCTTGTTTTCCAATGCTTCCTCGGTCCCATATATGTTTTCTTCCTCTGCCTCGTGCTTCTCTCCGTCCTCCTCCCCTCGATGTTCTTTGGTCCATGTAGACTAGTTTCATCTCGTCTAAAAAAGTAGTCTTTTTTTTCAAAACTGGTCTTTCCTCTCCCTCACATGATTCCACATCTGATTAATCTTTCATTACATCCAGTCTTTTGACTCAGTAGCCCTTGCCAGTGCATTATGGGCATTCAAGTATAATAAATACATTGAACCCAATTTCTCATATAATAGAATGGGAAACATGACAAAACTCCGTGGTCTATAATGCAAAGCAAGACTAGAAGGAACAAGATGGCTATTTAAGCCAGGAACCAAAACTTCAATAGATTTGATGGCCTGATTGTGTGTGATCCACATTTTCTTGTGTCTTGAACTGAGTTTGCCTCTTTACAATATAGTACCATTTTGACCAGTGTCTGTAAGGCAAACATTCAGGCCTAAAATTCAAGTGGACCAAATCCTAACATCTTCCTCTAACCAATGTGCCCAAGATGTGTATGTTACAAGATTGGTAAATTTTGTATGTTATGTGTTATGTTATGTGTTATATTATGTGCTATCTTTTGCTATGCTAAATTATGTTATGTTATGTTGATTTGTAGAGTGCACTAATCACCCATGAGGTTATCCAGGGGCTTGAGAAGGTAAGTGGGTATCTGGTCCCCATGCAGTTATTCAAAGAGCCAGGTATTCAGCTTCATGCAGATCTCAAGAAGTGAGGAGGAGGCTCTGATGTGCTGAAGGAGATTGTTCCATGTTTTCGGTGTGATGTAGGAGAACTGTCAGGTCAGCTGGAGGAAGTATAAATGGCTGTTAAGGTATGCTGGTTCAATACTTTGTAGGGCTTTGTATGCATGAGTGAGGAGTTTGAGTTGGCTGCACTTGTGAATGGGGAGCCAGTAGAGCTCCTTGAGGTGCAGTGGGATGTGGGTGTGGGATGAGAGGTCCAATATAAGTCTTGCATTGAATTCTGAATGGTCTGAAGACTTTGTAGAAGTTGCTTGGAGATTCCAGAGTAGTGCATTGCTGTAGTCAAGCCTGATTGTGATGAGTGATGTGTGCTTGGGGGATGGTCTGTCTGGTGCTCTGTGGCAGCCACTTGAATATCTTCCATAACATGAGGAAGTCTTGTTTCAGAAGATCAGGTCTTCCGTCTTGTTGGAATCGAGCCTCAAGCAGTTTGTTCTAATCCAGACTGTTACCATGGTCATACAGGTGGTACAGTTGGTTTTGGGCTTGGTTGTCTTATTTATCATGGAGAGGATTACTTAAGTGTTATTGCCGTATCCAATGAGGAGGATGCCTTGGGATGGGAGGGTCTTGGCTAGTGCAGTCATGTAGATGTTGAACAAGGGGGGCTGAAGGACTATCCCCGGGGTAATCCATAGATCAGTTTCTTGGTCTCTGATGTGAAAAGTGGCATTCTAACTCTTTGGCTTCTTCCTGTGAGGAAGGAGCAGACCCAGGGGAATGTGTGTCCTTGAATGCCTGTGTCGTGCAGTCTTCTGGTCAGAGTATTGTGGGAGTCGGTGTCGCACACTGCGAAGAGGTAGAGAAGGATGAGGGCTGCTGTTGCTCTGTGTTGTCTAAAAAAGTCCTGATGTTTTGGGGGCTGCCATGAATGCTATTTTGGTATTATGGTTCTTTCTAAAAACCTGATTGGGTGTTGTCTAGTAAGTTGTGAATCTCAAGGTGGGTTGAGAGTTGCTTCTTGATGGCCTTCTTCATTACTTTAGCTGGTTATGGGAGCTGGGATATAGGATGGAAGTTGCACAGTTGGTTTGCAGCAACTGATGTTTTTTTTTAGGAAGAGGTTGACTTCTGTGTGTTGCCAGTCTTCAAGGAAAGTGTTGGACGCAATGAAGCTGTTGATGTGGGAGAGGGAAGTGTTGATTGGTGACACTCCAAGGTTGGAGATATTGTGGGAGCATCGGTGCCTAGGGGCTCCTGATTGGATGGTCCTCGTGATAGATGCTGTGTCATCTCTGGAGATGGGTGTCCATTCGGTCAGGTGAATGTCTTAAATGGTGGCAGATAGTTTGACAATGAAGTCACCAGGGTCAGGTTAGTGTGAGAAGTTGCTGTAGATGTTGGAGATTTTGCTGTGGAAGAAGTTTGGTAGGTCTTTGGAAAAATTTTGGGAGGAGGAGATTTTGACAGATGCAGAGCGTGTTATGAAACTGTTTATTAACGGGAAGATCTATTTGTAGGTGTTTGAGCTTCTTTGATGCATTCAGCTAGTGCATGTTTCTTGCTGCCTCGTAGTTGAAGATGATAGCGTCTGGGAACAACCTCATAGGTGGATCTCTCTGAGGTTTTGTGGCTGGTTCTCCATTTCCTTTCTAGCTGTTTATAGTGTCATTTTGTCTCTACTGTCCTTCATTGCGTTTGTGTCCTTTTATATGAAATCACTTTTTGGAAGAAACTACCACTCTTGCTCTGGGGAAGGATCTGTCTAATCAGAGTGCACATTTTGCTGCAAGAATTCTCTCAATTATTATGCCAAAAGTTGGATTGCCATTGACTAGAGCACTATATAAGATAAGTCTTCAAAAGCTATGTTGGAAAAGATGACTCTACAGTTCTGGGACAATAAATTTGCTGTCTTCTCATTTGAAAAGTTCTGATTGGCACAATTGTCCTTTCTCTTATTTGACACAAATATTATACCTTAATATTTAATAACAGCAG
Source organism: Pleurodeles waltl (assembly GCF_031143425.1). Lineage (NCBI taxonomy): Eukaryota > Metazoa > Chordata > Amphibia > Caudata > Salamandridae > Pleurodeles > Pleurodeles waltl. Next base: position 1,503,590,371 of record NC_090440.1, read on the forward strand.
AAGGTGAACAATTTGCTTCTGCATAACCCACTCTACCTCTTGCAGGTTCAAGATGTCCAAATTGGACCTCTCCTCAAAATATGCAATTCCAAGGGAGCACCAGTGTTTCTCTTAAAATATCAATCTTGAAAACTCTGGCCATTTCTTCCACATAGAGAAGAAGCATGAGGATGCATTGATTACACTTACGTCTGAGACCTGTGGTGAGTCAGTTTTCAAGTAATTTTGGCCAGAGACAGCTCCCTAGCTGCTCCACATCCTCCTGCCTGCTGCTGACACCTCTGCCCACATTCCTGAGCTTGATTATGACAGCTCCACCCACATTCCTGAGCCTGATTGCAACAGCTCCACCTGCATTCCTGAGCCTGATTGCGACAGATCCGTGTGCATTCCTCAGCCTGATTGAACTGCTCCGCCTGCATTCCTGAGCCTGATTGGAACAGCTACGCCTGCATCCCTGAGCATGATTGCATCTGTTGATGCCCCTGTGATGCCTCCTTCACACCACTACTGCTCCCACCTTCCCACCTTCTCGTCTTTAACCCCAGCCCCTCCCACCTTCCACGACATATAATGGAGGCCGCACTGCAGCTGCACAGTGGGCACACCACTGGCAAGCTGAAGGCATGCCAAAGGCAAGCCTGTCTGCACCCATATGCGCCTGGACCACACCATGCGCAATGACCCCTGGTCCTCTCACCCCACACCATTACACCACCAAGGAGTTCCATCAACAGCTGCTTCATGGCCCACCCGTGCTCAAACAAAGGACTCTTCACCTCCCTACACTGCTGTTTCTCCTGCAACCTGGGTTCACCTGCACACACTAACACCTCCACTACACCCACACAGAAGATTATGAACAACCAAGCACAACTCCAGTGCATCCTGCTAAATGACCGCTCCTTATGCCAACACACCACAGAAATATGGGACACCATCACCACCTACGACCCTGACCTTACCTTCATCACCAAGACATGGCTAAAACCCTCTTCGTACCCCAACATCACCAGGGCCACCACTGATAGCTACAAGATGATACACTGGGGAGGCACCAACGAACATGATGGTGCATTGTCATCATTGTCAAGCAAACCATCTAATGCACCATCACCAGAAACAACCCAATGCCCCTCATAGAGCACTTCAACTTCCGACGCCAGACCAATACCAATACCACAATGCGAAGCACCCTCACATACAGACCTCTAGGACCACACCCAGCCTTCTGTGATGCCATCACAAACCTCCTTGCCCCCCTCACCATTGAATCCCTCCACTATGCCATAATTAGCAATCTCAATTTCTACCTTATCTACCCCAATGATACCAACTCCACTTTCCTCATAGAGAACCTCAGCAACATCGGCCACACACAAATGGTCACCAAACCCATGCACAAAGCCGGAGACACACTAGAGGCTATTTTCACTTCTAACGACAGAATGAGTTTCACCCACGTGATTGAACTCACCTCGTCCAACCATGTCATTGTCCACTGTCTCACCTCCAATTCCCAACACACCACTTCCAAGCACCTCATTACCCCCCACTGAAGCTGGGGAAAGTAACCGAGACCCTCTGGGCACAGGCACTTGGCACCTCACAACCCAAGCCCACGGCAGACCTCAACCTCAACCAGGCTGTCCAAAACTTCACCACCTCTGCAAAAAGAGTCGCCCCACTGAAACCAGCTAAAACCACCAACATCTCCAAGCCAGCAAGATGGTACACTCTGGAGCTCAGACACTCCAGATGCAATTGCCACTGACTCCAGAAACAATGGCGTGTGACCAAGGACTCCTCCGACAGAGCTGACAAACAAGGTAACCACTAGCACATCGAGGCAGAAAAAAGAGCATCAGCCACTACCTGCTTCAACACTGCAACCAACCACACAAAAAAACTCTTCAGAATCAGCAAGGAGTTCTCTAAACCAATAGCCACAGAGACCACCATCTACCCATCCACCCATCCTAGAAACTCTGGGACACCCTCTCAGACTACTACCACAGCAAAATCACCACCATACATAATAATTTAGACTCCAACCCTCCACCTCCAGCCTAGACAACATCCCTCAAGCAGCAAAGACCAGCCACACGATAACCTCATGGTCCCCGAATTCCACACAGACCACCCTCGCCATCATGTCATCCATCCACCCCAGGCACCCACTGCCCCTTGCCCTCATTGGCTTTTCAACCCTCAGAGATAACACTATTAGCACAGAAGTAACCTGCATCCTCAACACCTCCATCTCCACGGCAACCTTCGTGGATGAATGGAAGCAGGCAGAGGTCAGACCCCTCCTAAAAAAATCTTCTGCCGACCTCAGCGACCTTAAAAACTACAGACCGATCTCCCTGCTCCCCTTCCCAGCCAAAGGGCTCAAGAAAATCATCAACCAATTGCTCACTGACTACCTCAAACAAAACCACCTTCTTGTCACCTCACAATCAGGATTCCAGGCCAACCACAGCACAGAGAGGGCACTGAAAGCCGACACAGATTACATTAGGACCCTCCTCGATCAAGAAGAGTCAGCAGCTTTGGTCCTTCTGGACATCTCTGCAGGGTTTGATGCAGTTTCCCATCACACTCTCCTCAACAGACTCCACAATGTAAGCATTTAACAAATTGCTCTGAAGTGCTTCGCCTCCTTCTTTTCAGGCCACATGAAGAGCACCTGTCTTCCTCCCTTCACTTATACAACCAAGAACATCACCTGCGGTGTACCCCAAGTATCCTCCCTCATGTCAACTCTGTTCAACATCCACATGACCCCCCTTGCAGACATTGTCAGATCCTATGGACTCAATATAGTCTCCTACTCCAATAACACTCAACCAATCCTCTCACTCACTGAAGACCTCCAAAACACCAAAGCCAACTTCCGCAACGCCATAACGAAAATGGCAACATGGATAAAAACAGCTGCCTCAAACTAAACACCCACAAAATGGAAGTCCTGATTTCCTGGAAGAACACCTCCATATGGGACCACAGCTAGTAACCAGCAGAACTTCAACCAATGCCCTCTCCATCAGACCACACATGAAACTTTGGTACTATCCTTGACTGCGAACTATCCATGAATCGACAAGTAAACTCAGCCACTTCCTCCTGCCTCTACATCATCTGTATGCTCCACCGAATCTTCAAATGAAGCCCTACTAACACCAAAAAGAGAGTCAAGCATGCCCTGGTCACCAGCCACATCGACTATGCCAATGATCTCTGCAGCAGAGTGTCCTCCCAGCTACTTAAAAGACTCCAGACTCTACAGAATATTGCAGCCTGACACATCCTCAACATCCCCAAGCGCTCAAACATCACCCTACACCTCGGAACCTCCTCTGGCTCTGCGTCCAGAAAAGATGCCAATTCAAAATTCTTGCACTCGCATATAAGGCTCTCCACAACCTAGGGCCATCCTATATCAGCCATTGTCTGAGCTCCCAGTAAAACAATTATGCTTCACCTCGCTAAACCTCACACACACACCCCTCACCCATAGCAGCCGCAGCAAAGGCCACTCCTTCTCCTACACAGAAGCCAAGTCCTAGAACAGCCTGCCCCTCCACCTCTGAACAGCTCCCTCCCTGGCAGGCTTCAGAAGGAGACTCAAGACGTGGCTTTTTGACAGAGACACAGCACCATCCGTGCCGAGATACCCTTAGGGGTGACAGTGCTGTGCTTTACAAATGTTATTATTGATTAATTGGTTGATTTTAAACAGAACAGACTATCCCTACATTCCTGGTGCCTTCCTATCATCGCCACATGCTCCAGCTATGTTTGTACTCCATATTATTGCTGTCTTTAAGGATGGCCCAATTATTATATCCGTACTGTCCTATATGCTTTATTTGCAAACTTTGTGACAACCTCTATTCTTGGGTGGGTGATGTGAGCCCTAAGTTGGCCACCACATAAAGGAGTGAGTGTCTTGACTCAATAAAACTGGTATCTATTTATTGAAGACAACTGATACAATCCAAGTTTCACTCTGTTAAAGTGTTTTTGCACTTGTCTTGCGGTGCTTATTATGTTACGGGGGACGCACCACCATGTGTGGGAGACTGAGTCAACCCCACACCACCTGGAAGCTGTTGGCCTAACTCCTGGTTAGCCTGCAGTACCTCACTGTTGGACCTGGCCCTTTTTGCAGGATCATCCCCAGACGTTTTGCCTCCTTCCTCCTATTTTTCTAACTTCTTGCTGTTGGCTCTAGGACTCTGAGCACTTTACCACTGCTGATCAGTGCTAAAGTGCAGGTGCTCTCTCTTCTAAAGTTGGTATGATTTGCTTATACCCAATTGGCACATTTAATTTACCGGTAAGTCCCTTGTACAGAGGTATGCTGTAGAGCAGAGGGCCTGTAAATTAAATGTTAGTAGTGGGCCTGCAGTGCTGCTTGCGCCACCCACTGAAGTAGCCTTTTAAACCTATCTCAGGCCTGCTAGCACAGGCCCTGCGTGCACAGTTTACTGCCACAGGGAACTGGCAACTAAATCTACTTGCCAGGCCCAGAACTCCAGTTTTACTACATGTAAGTCACCCCTAGGGTAGGCCCTAGCGAGTCCTATGTGCAGGGTACTATGTATGTAGAAGGCAGGGCATGTGCCTGGTTGTATGGCCTGTCCTGGTAGAGACAAATAGCCTATTTGGTTTCTCACTGCTGTGAGTGCTGCGTTATCATAGAATTGCATTTGAAATGCCCTGCCTTATGTCTATGGGGTATTGTCTGAGTTATGAAGGGTTAGAGTAGGTCTTTTTTGGTATGGTTGTAATGGTAGTGAGAAATGCTGCTTACTGGTGTAGGTGTTTTTTTAAAAATTATCATTTCAGAAATGCCACTTCTAGAAATTGAGCATTTCTCTGTGCTTATGACTCTGGCGTTTTGCAGCTGGACTCCAATCCACGTCTGGGCAGAGTGACAGTTGTGCATATTTTTCAGACAGCCTGTACACAGGGAGAGTGGAGGTGTCACAGAGGTGCATCTGCATTTTGAATGGTCTTCCTGGGATGAGAGAAGGGAAGGCGGGGCACACTGCACCTGTAAAGACAGTGCCCTGGCCTCACACAAAGGGCTAGTTTAACCCCTACTGATGTTTGGTGCCTGTGCCGGAGAAGAGAGGAGACACTCCTGGAACCAGTTGTAACTGGTTGTAACCTCCTCTCCCCCTCTTTGTTAAACCTTTGCAAGACTGAGAATACGTAGAGGGGATTTTCCCCACAATTTGAAACACTTTGGGGACACTCTGGACTTTAACATGCTTGTAACAGGACACAGAATGTTGCTGGAGGGACTCACCAGGAACCACCTTGGCCTGCTGCTGCTGTGCTGACCTGTGACCTGCTGGGTAACTTGGAGGAACTGCCACTGTCCACATCCCCTTTGTGCTGGCATGCTGCTGGGCCCCGCCGCCCCGTGCTCAATCTCCTTTTTTTGTGTTCCCCAGGGGCTGGGTGCTGTAGCCCCTGCCCTCTGCAACCATTTGGACTCCATTGCTAAGCGTGAGGAGCGCTTCATTTTTATTGCTAAAGCACCATAAAAGCACCCTGTTCCTTGATTACTAAAGCACCTGAGAGCGCTCCTCCACTTACCTTGTGGCGCTTGAAGAATGTTGTGTTTTTCTCTAAGAAACGCCGTGGGAAGAGTGTTGCTGAGTGAAAGAAATCACAGCCGCGACCCAGGCATTTTGGAAATCCCCCCAGAGCACGAAGAGGAGAAACCTGGAGCGACTGTGCTCCTAGTGGTGCCCCCGGGGCAAAGAATGCTCCCAGGAGCACCCCAGGGCACCCGCTTGACCCAACTCCAGCCTGATCACTGCTGCAGCCCAGGAGGGATGATTGAGGCTCGTGCACCACATTGGGTGCAGTAGCCCTTGGAAGAGCGGGCTGGAGGCCTCATCGGAGGCCCCCCACTCCACCGTGCCCCATTTTCTGTTGTGTGTACTGCAAGCAGGGAGGAAGCCTCATTGGAGGCTCCCCATCCCGCCAGGCTCCCAGTGAGCGTCAGAGTGAGGAGGAGGAGTCACCAGAGGCCACCTTGCTCCACAAAGGCCCCCACAGGAGTATAGGAGCTGCGGACAGGGAAGAAGCCTCATCAGAGGCCCCCAAAAGGCAAAGCCCCTTCCTTTTGCCCCTCGTCTGAGTTTTTGCTTTGCCCACCCCCCATGGGAGGGCCAGTCATGGCCACAGGGATTGTGGGCGCCCAGCTAAGGTGTGGGCCCAAAGAGGGGCCGCAATAGACGAATAACCAAACGGCGCCCATTTGAGTGCAGAGGAGCCCCGGGGGCCCTCTTGTCTTTCCTTGTGGCATGGGAGGTACCTCTCAAATACAAAACAGGTACTTTTGGTAGCGCATGTTCTTTGGGGCATTTTAGCTCATGTTGTCTGCTTATGACTTGCCTCATATTTCTCTAATGTTCCTGGTATGGGCATGTTTGATTCTTTCATGATAAGTGCATTTCTACAGTAAAGTGATGCATCTGCTAATGTTCCTTTTATGGGTATTCTATGCTGATATGTTTTCATGACTTGCCATATGTTTTCTAATGTTCCTGGGATGGGCATTTCTGATACTTATATGACAAGTGCACTTCTATAGCAATGTTATTCCTGACTACGGCTTATGTTGCAGAATAATGAGTAACCTGTGTGTTATATGTGACTCCTTCTGATTTCTGCAGGGTTACAGTACTTTGTAATGTTCTGACAACTGTTTGGGTAGCAGGGTATTACTGACATGTGTTTGGTTTAGTGATGTTGTGTACAATACAGTTTATTTTTATATAACTTGGTGTTGTGTTTCCTTTGTATTGGGGATAGTGCGTTACATGTGTTTTGTGTGTTGTGCAAACGCTTTACCTCTGGTACAGGCCTGGCTGCTCGTGCCAAGCTACCAAGGGGGTGAGCAGGGGTTATCTTGGGTGTGTAACTCCCTTGCCCTGACTAGAGTGGGTGGGTTCTGCTTAGGCGCATACCCTAGTCAACCTGAAACCCCATTTCTAACGCTCTGAACCTCACACTCTGGCTCTTCAGGGAAATTGTGGTGAACAGATCACACCCTTTTTGCTCAGTAAACCAAAAATATGCCAAGGTAAGACGAGAGATGTAAGCTGGAATTTAATATATTTACTGGAGCAATTGCATTCTAGTATATGAAGCATGGACTGCAATAATGATCCAGATGAAACATAATACAGTGATCCTCATTACAATGAGCATGAAAAAGATAACCCCACCACTGTGCATGGTTCTAGAAAGTCTAGTGATTCCTGCCTATCCTCTATGTATGAGAGCATAGTGGTTATATTCCATTTGCCAGGCCCGATGTAAGGGAGGAACCATGACCCCATACCTGAATTGGATGGCAAGGATCATTCGGTTTTCTTAATGGCAATCTGTTTGGGAGCTAAAGAGTCAGCAACAGCATCAGCAAAGCTGCCTGCAGTATGATGTAAGTACCAAATGTAACAGCCTTGAAGAAGGCACAGAATGCATGGTGTGCTAAAGGCTGATTAAAATGTGCAGTACCTACTCTATCTTCATAGCAGGAGGCAGCTGGTTAAAAATGTAAAACAATGCAGTAAAACAGGCTCTGCTAGATCAATGAAATTTTATAAAATGCATGTGTTTGTTTAAAGGCACAGGCCCTGAAACTGCCTAAAACCTGAAACTAAAGAATAGTGGCACTAGGGGTCCACTACAACACACTGACCTATCTGTAGTGGTTGAACACTTATGAAGCCAGTCCAAACTGTTAACCTTTCTTTGCATGGTCTCAGAGCACCACTCATAACAAATTCTGGAGGGGGGGTATGTTTTCCTTCAAGCTGCATCCATTCATGTGTACTATTCTCATCTGTAATTTGCAGAGCTCTAAATCAGTTATCTCTTTCAGCTTTCAATTCAAGCATTTCCTATTGAAAGACAAAGCAGTATTTTGCATTGCAGGGACTGCTTTGTTCTGAACAACTTAATCTCATTTCTGCAAAATTTTGTTTGTGTTGTAAATCCACATCACTTGAAATGTATTGCAGATGTGGACACTGGTTGTCTTGTTCATATCTACAAAAACTTAATGGAGCACATAAAATTAATGGAATGGCACAACTCACCTAACTGCATAGTTACTAGTATCTGTTGGACCTAGCCCATATTTCTTCTGTACCTCCACCTCATTCTTTCCCTGAATGTATCTCCCTCATCTAGTCCAGACTATTACAATTATATATCTGTGCATTGCTTCTTTTGTATTTCTCTTTTCTAGTAACCACTGTTTGGTGCATTGTACTTGTCTTGTATATACCACAGTAGTTGCTGATTGATCTTTTTTCTATTAAAAAAAAAACAACAAGAAAGGTAGTCCCAGGAAAAGCCTAATTGAATCAGTTGGGCATTTACAGTAATCAGTGCTTATGATTTTTAAGTTCAATAAGCTTCTGGTACTACATGAATGCAATTTCAGTTTGTAATACATGTCGGGTAGGCCCTTAAACTGCAGAACAAAGCAAGCTTTCTGCTATAGATTATTCAATAGAGAGTTAGAATCATTGATACTTGTTGTACGCCTGTCTTCGAACATTTAGCACAGTAATAGGTGATTATGTAGATACATCATACAAATTTGAAACAATTACACTAAGAAGAATCATATTCAATTTTAAGATGCCATGTGTCTTACTGTATATAGATAAATATAAAAACTAGTGTGGCTGGTAATTTGAGCAGGCAGGGGATAGATGGGTCACACATGCACCTACATACATACATGCATACTGTCACACCCACACATTCACAAGAACATACATATGGATACACCAACCAGTCACAGCACACACTACTACACATACATGAGTACACACATGCATGCATGTCTGCACCAAAATAAAAAATAAAATAAAATAAAAAAAAACACACAGGGCCCCAGCAGTGATCCCACGTAGTGTGAGGGAAGCCTCAGAAGTTTCCAGAGGGTTTGGATTGCTGCTTCTTCTCATTGCCTGACCTGAGAAGACAGCAGTCCCTCACTTGTCACTGAGTCGGATGTGGTCAGTGAGACTGCTGACCCCTACTCACTCCATGAAGCGGCGTCACTGATGGATACTCAGTCCTGGGCACTTCAGGGTTTAAAAATGAAGCACCCAGGTCCGAGTCTATCATTGACATGCCCTACATCACGAGGGGGAGGTCATCAAACACTTTGCCTGGCTGAGGTCACAATCATGCTCACAGGGCTGTGAAATCCTCATTCCAGCTAAGTTCAGCTCTTGCATCCAGGCCCCTGCGCATTTAGTGCATAGATGGTCCTCAATGCTTTACTGGAACATAATGAGTGTAGGTCAGGCTGACATTTGCTCAACCTGACAGACTCTCTTAATGTTTACAAAAAGATGGAGACTGGCCCCCGCTATCATTAACGACTGGCCGCACCTGTATAAAAGGAGTTATAACTCAGGCCCTGGTTACAATTGAGAAGAGGATAACATTTCTCTCCCAAATTATTATTCTCTTTTCAAATAATATGGGATTTAAGATTGAGCATAAATTGCAACTTTCGGCAGTTGGGTGGAAATAATATGACAAAATCTGAGCAGTGGATATATTTCACAAAATACACCTCTGCGCACTCGGGAAGTAGTGATATTAAGAGTAAGTTCTGCAGAATTAGCCAAAGATGGAATTATCACACTGGGCCAACCGCATTTAACACGTGCCCGTTCGTGATTGCAGGTCACTTCCTACTGGGCCCCACTGCGCTTAGATTTATATTGATTCACGTCACATTTGTCTCAGATTGTAAGTAAACGTCTTTCTCTTTACAAAAATAGATTAATAGTTCATGTGTTTTGAACTAAAATAACCAAATTGTTTGTCTTTAAAGTCTTATTCAAGTAAGTATTGTGAGTAGACAAAGTTTTGTACTCATAATTTCGATCTGGATATAGTAAAAGGGGAAACACGAAATCAACATTTGAAGATATTTTGAAGGGGTTTTTGAGGTTCGTTGACGATACTCACTTGAAAATTCATACTGCTATAGTGCAAACCGAACAGAGCTTTTTAATGTACGTGTAATGTGTAAAGTTAACCCGCTACACATTCATTTACGGTAAGTGTTTTTTTGTTTGCTTCATGTTTGAGGAAAAGAAAAATGATCTTGAACAAGATGTCTCAGTAATCCATGCTGCAATTAGGTACGACTCATGGGAAATATTTTGTGGTATTTTATTGGCATTTTAGAATTGTGTACCTTCTGTGAAAAAAAATAAATAAATTGCTGTCAAACAACTAATGTGATGAGAATTCCCAAGAATGGAAAAAGACTGCAATGGCAGGATTATGTGAATTAGAATTAATAAATCCTCTTATTTGATACAAAATGTTCGTGGTTTACTTTTGATAAATGCATTTTAACTGAAAGTTTTAGAGTGCAGGATAACGAAAATAAATGGAAGCTAGTAGGTGAGTAGACATTTGAAAGAACAACCTTTATAGTTGTGATTCATTCTTACGATCTACATATTTATTTATATTAAAACAGAGTCATTAACTATTTAAAAAGGAAACAAAGGAAACAGATCACATGAAAATTATACAGCGAATTAGGCTTTAACATAGTGTAATTACCCCATTTGTGACTCTTCTTTTGTTTACTAAAACGTACTTACAACCAGTATGAAAAGCTTAACAATATATATTATTTTTTGTTGTATACAGTCGAGATTAGAAAAGCATTGTTGCTATAAAAAAAAAAAAACGTACCTCTTGCGGTCACCACTGCCTCCTGCTGTGTTGCTCCTCTTCCCTATATGTGGTGTTTCAGCGTTCACTGGGACACCACCACAGGCTTCCCAGGAATCCTGGTGCTGCTTTCATGATAAACATAGCAAGAAAGCAGCATCAGGATTGGTCGGAGTGGCTTAGGCTGCCGCTCAGACACAACCCTGAGGTTTGTGCAGTTTCTCCATCTGAGCTGTTCAACACAGTTGGGGCAGAGAAATCTAAATGCACTTGTGTTTGGCGGCCAGAGACGGCTGGCTAAGCACACATGCACACTTAGGTGCACTCTCTCCTCCTCCCCGCCCCCTCTCCCACTCCCTCTCTGAGGCCCAGCCCCACCCCTACCTGATCACGCTGCTGGCTGAGCCAGCAGCTGAAAGATAAAACAATAATGAAATATTATTTTATCTTTCAGATCCTGGCTCAGCCAGGGGGCAACACTCCTTCACCATTGCAAAGTAACCGCCCCTGCACTCAACTAGAAAAGTATCTGCTGGCACTGGAAGAGGACCTTCTATTGAACTACATCCAATCTCCATGTTCATGGTTGAATCCATATTTCTATCTCAGCCACAGTTAAGTCAGTAGCATTGGTTCCTGTGTTTAATGGTCTGCAGGGTCATATCAGTGCTATAGCCTCAAAGTTGTGCAATGTCTTACTTAAAAAAGCATTCTTCACTGTAATAATGGGATACAGACCTTAAATCTATGATACTGGAGAAATGAATTATGAGGAATTTAGTAGGCTGTTCCACATGCTTAGGAAAAAGGTACAGTGTGCACCCTAAACATCTGCCACAGATTATCGTTATGAAACAATATTATGGACAAAAGTTTAGAAAAACATATTAACAGGTAAGTAAGTCTGGATTTTTTATACCCAATGCCACATATATTTACTTACACTGTACATATATCTTCAAGGTAAGTAGATGTGGAGTTAGGAATAGTAAGTCTATGCTTCTTTTACCCTTGGATGATTCATCCCTTGATATTCTGCCCCAGTGTTGGAAATTGGATCATACATATTGTCTCTAAGATGGAAGAATTCTTTCAGTTGCATAGTAGGATCTCCATGTAGGACACAAACCAGATAAAAAGTGACAAACTTTCATTAATTTGCTCTAAACACTGCCTTTTCTTATACAAGGCCCCATAAAACATGATGAAGCGGAAGGCGGCCTGGAGGTCTAAGGTGAGAGAGTGGATATGGGTGATTCTTGCACTTCAGTACCTATGACCACCCTAGTTGAGATGTTTACTGTGCTTCTTCTCATGAGTGTGAAGCGCAGGCAGAGAGCAACACTACTACAGCAATCACCACCTGTGTCTCCACAGAGAAGTGATGAAGTGAACTTCTTTCTCACCATAGACAAATTAGAAAGTGTAGAGCTGCCATCAGATGAAGCACTGCAACTGGTGAGGAGAGTTAGAGTGGTATCCCATTCGAAGAATATCCTGGATTTTAGAAGGAACACTGCTCATGGCTCAGCACCAGAAGTTGAACGGAATAAGGGTCCTGGAGAGGAAAACTGGAGCCTAGATAGGAATTTGAAAGAACATTTAGGGCAATTAGTGAAGGGCATAAGTCACTGGGCACACAAATGGTGTGACTGGAAGGGGAAGTGAATACACTGTTCAGGTCACTTCATGAAGAATTCCTCATCTTAAGATGCAATATTATCCTATGGGTAGATGTTAGACCCTTCTATTTGTCTACTCCCCTCCTGTTTGCTGAAATGTGTTTTTATTGGCTTTAGAACTCTGTGCATATTACCATTTCTAACCCTTTGAAAGGGTGGACGTCAACATTGTTGGACCCCTAGGAATCTAAAACAGCCTGAGGCACTAGGTTTATCCTGGTGTTGGTGTACCAGGCCACTAAGTCCCCAGATGCCATACCTCTGAGGAGTGTGACTGCACCTGCAGTGGCTATGGCCTTAATGAAGATTTTTACCTGAGTGGGATATTCCAAAAAAGTGGAGTCTGGCAGGGGCACAAATTCATGTTTGCTTAAAAGAGTTCAATTATTTAAAGGATCAAGTACTTGTGTATGCGTGCACATAGTTAAATAGATTCTGAGCCAGGAATATATGGAAAAGAACAATTTACCTAAACAATATGTGAGTCACTGACCTACAATACCTTTTCTCACATCAAGTTTACAAATTTGAGTGGCTTCATAAACTCCATAAATTGTATTCAGAAGCAAAGTTTAATGAATTATTTTCAGTTTTTTGCAACACTAGTCCTAGTATCAATCTCTATATTTTGTGCAGTGGTGGAAGTGTTTAATTAGTATTCTCTATTCTCTTAGCAAATACTTTATTTCCATGTGTTGTCTCTTTGCTTGTTAATAAATGTTTCTTTACAGTTCTTTCTTTCTATAAAAAACATCTTTTTTTATTGATTTCCATACAAACGTGTGGAAATTTGCCACCTTACCACAACAACACAGCTTTTGACATGAGGCATTATTGCATCACTGCATACAGTTCCTCTCCCATGTGCCACCACGTTGGTCCCGATGAATCCTCTAGTCAAGAAATAGTCTCACCCAAAGGACATGAAACACAGTGGTAACAGTGTCACCCCAGTTTATCCTGTGCACCCCTATATCCCTGGTCACCCCTTCCCTTCTAGTTATGTCGTCCATGGCTTGTCTCCAAGGAGCTCACAACTTATCAAATTATTTGGGACATTTGTGTGCCTTATATACCATTTTTCATAGCACATGCACCAACCCACATTGGCTTCCCAGGTTCACTGTTGCAAGACATCTCTGCTCCCCCACAATTTAATGATGTCCCATTTAGCTAACATTAGAGCTTTTATTACAGAAGGGTAAGATATGTTTTTCTGAGGACCCCTGAGAGCTGCCACCCCCATAAGAAGCTCAGGAGGAATGGACATTCCCATGCAGTATGGAATAAGGTGCATCTCCATCGACAGCCTCCCATGCAGAGTCTGCCTTCCCCATTTGGAACAGTCTCAATCTGATGTAATAGGCCCTATAGAGCAGTTTCAGCTGTACCAGCTGAAAGCTGTCCCACATTGCTTCCTCTCAGGGGAATCTGTATGCTGCCCCCAGTCATGATCCTCCAGTCTGCCCAAGTCCCCCTCCCACTTCTCTCTGAGGCAGTACAGTGGTGCCCACTAGAGAGTCTCCGGGTGTTCCTCAAATGTCTCTGCAATGTCCCCTGGGGTCACTACTGTGGTCTCCCAGAACCAGCTGATGTACACTATGCATCTCTGGTCTTTCTCCTTTCTGCCAAGCCATGTCAACTTCCTGCCTGTCTTTTTGCCAACTTCATTTAGCTTACCTTGCTTTGCCCAATATAATGCCCTACCTTCCTGGTGGAGTAGGTGCCTCAGCTCTTCCCTCCCTGTCACTATCTGGCCAGCTATGGCTGGAATGGCATCATGGACATAGTCCACCGCCCACTGAACCAACTGTGCCTCTAGAACCTCCACCTCTATGTCCCTCTCTTTTTTTTTGCCTGCTGCGTGTGCTATGAGGCATCCCTTTTGAATGGTCTTGTATTCTTCCCATAGACTAACTTCCAAGTCAACTGACCAAGAGTTTTTGGTAAAGTATTGGGTTGTGGACTCCTTCACAAGCTTGCTGGTCTCCCAGGCCATTAAGTTCCAGGGGTTCAATTTCCATTCTCCCCTTGTGCTTGGTATGCCTGTGTGCAGGAGTATTGTCTGTGTGGAGTGGTCAGAACATTCCCATGCTTGTATCTCTGAGTATCAAAAATGTGCAACTTGGTGTTTTTAGAAGCAAGGAGGTAGTCTAATCTAGATAATGAGCACACTAGAGAGTCTACGGATATTCTGCACACCATAGTTCTACCACCCCATTATATTTAGAAAGGTCTCCAGAAGCAAATACCGTTGTGGAGCATCCGCAGAATTTGTTGTTCTGTCCCAGTCACCACAGTGTGTTAAGTTTAGGTCCTTCCCAATAAGCAGGAGTGAGTCTGGCACTTCTGAAAGCCACATTCCCATTTTTTCTAGCCCAATCATTTGTAGGCCTGGGTGGAAATACCAAGTGGCCAGTGTCAGGGGCTACCAATTCCACTGGTCATTCACTGCAGCATAGCAACCCTTCTCATCTGTCCATTTATATGGCACACTAAGGGGAAGTGATTGTTGAGCCAGAATACCCACCCTTCCTGACCCCTTTGAGTAGCCTGTGTGTACCAGCAGATGTCACAGTGCAGCATTCTACAAGTGTTTCCTGTGAGATGCATCTAGTGAAGTAGAACACTATCTGGGTTCAGTCCCGTCAGGTACCTTCACAATTTATCCCTCTTAAGTTTGCATCTCATCCGATTTATGTTCCAGGATAATACCTTTAAAGTGAGACCCGGGTGTGTTAAGTGATATGTGGTCATTGTCTGTGGTGTTTGGCCTGGACCAGTGGTGGGCCTTTGTGTATGTTCCTCAGTGTGCCTCTAGCTGTCCCTTGAGCTCCCTCGACCCCCCACCCAACCTCCTGATGCTGCTGATTCTAAACTACCCACCCCCTAATGACTGAGGTATCGGTACCCCCAACAACAAAAACAACATTATATTTATAACTTACAAGACCGAGCTTAGGAATTGAGCCCAGGTTAGCAGAGGGTATGGGCAGACCTAACCCTTTAGTAAATTACTTTCAATGTCTTTCCAGCCCACCATGTCTGGCTAGTTTTGTAGGCAGTTTTGCGGCCCCTTCTCAGCCTCCCTGAGCAATCACCAGTCTCAGATAATTGTGTTTGCTGTCTTTGAAATGATATATGGTCTACTTGTTTCTACTGAGCCATCTCTTGAGCCCCTTGAGTCACTGGCATTTTCCAGGAGTCGACGGACAAGGCCTCACATTTTCTGCTTGTCCCTTAGGATTTATCTTTTTGGATATCTGCTACCACCTTGGTTTATTATGTCTCTGTGAGAGTTTCAACAGAGCCGCTGTTGGGTACCCCGCTTTCTCTGCCTCTTTTTCTGTCACCTCCATTCATGATCAAAATGATGTGTGTCTTGGTTCAGTAGGGGATGGCCCTGCCACTTCAATAACTCCCATGCCTCACTGGCTGTTTGGGAGAAATGTGATTCTCTCCCTGTGCACACCTTCAGTTTCTCCTAGAAGAACAATGTGTGTTTGAGCTTCAGGGTGCAGAGGTGTTGTTTTACCTTGTGGAACATCTCTCTTTGTTTTTGGAACAAATTGGTGTAGTTTGGGTAGATGTCCACACTGGTGTCATCCATTTACCAGGGCCTATGGTTTCATGTCACGTAAAGTAGGCAGCTGTGCCACTATCAGATGGGCAGTGCCTTAGGTACCAGGGCTGATCAGGCACACTGTGTGCTCATTTGATCATGAAGATTTTGGACACTTTGCCCTTGAATACCTCCCTAAGGAGCCAGTCCTGCAGTAACAGTTCCATGCTTGGACCTTCCGTCAACTCTGGGATACCCACTATGTGTATGATGTTCCGCCTTGAATGCCCTTCTGCATCTTCAACCTCTTCCTCGAGACGAGATACTGTTTGTAGAAGAACTTGCATGGCCTTGTCGCCATCCTGGAACTCGGGCTCCTGGTCTCCCAGGACTCGCTATGTACCATCTACTCTCGCCTTCAGTTTTTGATTGCCCATTTTCAGGAGGCCTGGGTCCAGGGCTAGGTGTCTATCTTATTTTCCAGGGTGAACTTAGTGTCCGTGGTTATTGCCAGGATAGTGGCAGTGTGGTTCTCCAGGCCTTGAGGTTCTTCATGTGAGTTTTGTCCACCTTCATCATCATGGAGCCATGAGGTTCTGGCAAGGAGCCCATCTTCTTTGATTTGGGGTGGACCATACTCGCTAGGTCTCAGGAGCACCCTGGGCTGTCTGACCTTGTAGGATAGTCGCAATCTGCAGGCCAGCAATGTGGTTTCCTCCATCTCAGGGCATCCGTATGCAGGGAAAGTGCGAGCCCTCTGTCCCCACTCGGGCCACTCCTCACAACCCCCCATTAGGGTCAACCATGCAGCAGTAATCTTTATGAGTCTGGCCCCTACAAACAGACAGCCCACATTCTCCTGCAGATACAAGCACCCTTTGTCTATCTCAAGGTGGCAAAGTTTTGGGGGTGTATAAGTCCTAATTCCAGCTACTGCACTTTCCGATGGAGCCCTTCCTCTAAGTCTTGTGTTTTATGTCTGGCCCTTAGTGGGCAGCACATGTTGGGGTGCTGCTCTCTGTTGCCACCATGTTCTCCAACTCCCTTGGTTAGTCTCCATCTCACACCCATAAGCACATGCGAATGGTCTTGCCTCCTTAATTCCCACACTAGGGGTCTCTTCTTGGCCACATCCAGCTTGGGGTCACCCCCCAACGTCTTGGGGAATTTATGAGGTCTCCACTGGTCTCTTATGTGCCCCCAACATATCCAGGGCTACTCAATCCCTCAGGCTGCACAAAACAATGGATCACTACCTCTCTTTGCCTTGACTCTTGGACTCCAGAACTCTTCTATGTCACCTTAGTCACCCCAATGGACATTGAGTCAGTGAGGGCTCCAATCCTCGCTTCCTCACCTCATGCCGTTCCCTAGCTCAAGCCACATGTCTGTCTGGCCTACAGGAGCCCCAGGTAGCACAACAGCTCCTTGTGCCTTGGGATGGCTTTCAGCCCCAGTTTCCAAGCTCCTGGTCTGGCCTACCTGTGGTGGCCTCCCCTGGAGCCGATCAACACCGAAGCTGCATGCTCACCAGGCAGCCCATACCTTAACTGCATATACAGCGGTCCCTGCCGCACAAAGACACCGCCACAGCAATGGCCTTCATGAGTCCTTTCAAGAGGTTCATGAATGCCGGGGACCACTCACCGCCCCATAACCAGTCCAGGGGTTTCGCACCTCCAATGTCACCAAGAATCTCCCAGGCAGGCTGTGTTGGCTTTACTGAGCCCTGATACCACCACCCACCAATGTATTTGGAGCCTCTCCCCCACTCTGGGGGCTAGTCACCGACTGGGGCCAGTCAAACCAGGGTGATAGTCCAGGCCACAGACGGGCCTTCTTAAAACGCATCCGTTCCAGCCACCAACTTGGCTATGCCCCTTATATACAGTTCTTTCTGAGAACTTCAAAGCCTTAATTGACCTCAGCCACTTTTAATCCCAAAAATTTACTTTAATCCACTATCCACATCTACATTGTTTAAAATGATACCATATTTCAAAAAAGTAACATTGATTATAATGCTGATATATTTAAATTGTAACAAAATGTATTGGCTTTTGTGCAATTCAACACACTATGGATTTATCAACTACATTATAAAATGAAACCTTTGGGGAAGTGGGAAAGCAGAACAGAACAGAAGCAAAGAATAAATTATGTCACTAAATAATGAGAAGGCATGCACAAAATATGTAGACGTCCTTCCATAACTATATAGAAGTACACAAGTTTGTTCTCCCTTTCTAAAGCTGATCAATCCACAAACTATAACCAGAACCAATCTGTCTTTCAGTTAGAACCTCATAAATGCACCTCCGCATTACATCTTTACATCACAAGCAAATGTCTCTGTGTCTAAAATTTAAACTTTTACTCATTATCTAAATTATTATTTTAAACTGTGTGTCACTATGATAATTATCAGGTGTTAAGCTTTGACATCTCTGTGGCTGAACCTATACACTGCTTGAACTTTCAAAGATGGTGACCATATGCAGGGTGTTTAGGCTCAGTAGGACTTGTCTCTCTTGCATTATAGTTCAGAAATGTATTAGGATGTCTTCAAGAACTATACCTCAGGTATATCTACATTTAAACATTGTGGTAAAACTCCTGGGTAATTTTTCAAGTGAGGCTTAATAGAAAGAATAAACAATTTCAAAGTTGCATACACAATTCAGGTAATGGGTCATGAAATATATGTATTCATGTACAGCCATTTAAATTCAAATACTAACTCTTCACTGACTGCTCACATCAGTCAGATTCCCACAATTTCACTTTTGCATGGTATAAAGTGAAGCAAGATGGAATGCACAGGCCTGTCTGGATAGGACCCTATGGACAGTAGTCTTTCTTTCCTGAGCACACACTCTGCATCTGAAATATGGTTAACTCATTTTCTACGTTGTAGGAATGAGGTCTGAAACGTTTTGATCCTGCAGGTTTGCAAAGCTCTTCACAACCAATGATGTAGAAGCTACTACTACTACACCAGTGAAACTAGCAATAACAGTCAGTTCAAAGTCAACAGAGCCTTCTCGTAGTAGCTTGACGATAGACAACATATATATTGCAGTTGAGTTAGAAGTAGCTTGTCTTTTTTATCATTTCCAGCCACATGTTATATTCAAGTATAGAGTTGGGCTTGTGCACTTCTGATAACGGACACTAAACCTTGACTTGTGAAGAGCTCTTATCATGAATTGCAATAAGCACATATACTTCCCTCCTCTCCAAGAAATTCACAGCTTGTACTTCTTTGCACTGCAGCACATCTCACTGACCTTTTTGGAGTTTTTCACAAACAAGCTCCTGGGGGAATAATTTGCAGTGACTTTGAATTGTACCCCAATCCACAAGGCCATCATTGTCCAGTTCACTGGATAGTTGTACTCTTGCATAGAAATTGTCTCTGTAAAGGTTTTAATCTTCATGAGAGAGTGATTGTTCAAGATCCTACACAATATTGTCGCTAATTCCTAGTATGAAGCTATAAAAATAAGAATTTATATTAGAAACCCCCAAGTATACCCTCTTAGGCTTTAGGCGTTAGGCATTGCAGGTGGAGCTCTTACACATGCACAGCTTGCTTCATATTTACTGCCTGAACAACAAAAATAGAAACAGCATCTGCACAGGATCAAAGATTCATCAACTGCTATATTCTTCTCAACAGTATAAATCTTAGGAGTCTTGATAGAGAATTATTCAATGGCAGGTTAACTTTTGAACAAACTGCCATGGCTTAAATAGTCCCATGGCAATGCTGCAGAGTCATCATTGAAATGCAGCATATGCTGCAGAATAAAAACAAAATATCTTCTAATGGGATGTTGTCTATTGCCCAAACTCTATGAGCAGACCACTTAGACTACAGCTGAGCAATAATCCCCTGTGCATTAAAAGGCCACAATTATTTCTAACTTAACAAGTAAAGTAGGAGTCTATGGATGTGCCGCCAAATGAGGTGTCAGATTGTTTCCAAGCACCTTGAACTCAGGTTTGACATGCAACTTCGTTTACTGCACAATTTCTTCATGGAACATGTAATCAACAAAAAGTTAAGAATAGTCAATATGCCAAAAATGAGCAGTGTTAACATTACATCCAGCATTTCCATAGAAAGGAAAAATTAGTGGTTGGAATCTATTGGGGGCTGAAATGTAAGAATTCTTCCTGTGCTCTGTGCCATACTTGGCTGATTATACTACATTATCTTTCAGAGTAAGAGTTTGCACTTGTAAAGTAAAATCACGGCTGCCTGACTGACCTGCACTGACACAATCTTCAGGACCACTTCAGAGGAGCCATCTTGGGATGGGACTCCGCAAACTGAAAAATCAGTTCTAAGTTCTGATCCAGGATCCACTCCCTCAGATACAGTATTAGAACAAGCTTCAGAGCTCTTCTCTATTAGACCTAAGGCCTCCGGAGCAGTCAACCAATAAAAAACAATGCCTGCTTCTAACCTAAATCCTTTTCCCACCAATACTGTGTGCTAGGTCAAATGCAACATAATCTTGGAGATGTTAATGCACTTAGAATGATTTTGGTGTTACACAAACAGAAATTCAGAATGCAATGCAGTGCAATTGTACGGTGTACAAAACGTGATATAGAGAGGAATCCAATGGCTCAGTTGCATAAAAGCCAGAAAAGCAAACTACAAGAGAAGATAAAGAATAGTTCAACTTGCAATGCACACATCGAAAATAGAATCACTGGGGTTGACCACCCTTGCTAAAAAAACACTTCTCTTGCCTCTAATGTTAAAATCCTCCTCAGATATCATGGTGCAACCATAAATTCCAAGCAGGGGTTCTTCCAAAAGAGGTACCATTGGAAAGGGAAGACTCCCGAATATCTAGGGGGGGCTCTCTTTACAGTATTTTTGGCCAGGGGCAGCTTAAGGCCCCTGGGTGCACAACACTTTTTAGAAAATAGCAGTTTTCCCCTCCTGAGAAGGACAATTGAGTATCAGGGGCACAATCTAACTTTAGCCCCCTTAAGAAGGTAAAACATAAAATTTCAATTTGATGCATGGAGTGATGGTTCCTTTGCCAGTGAGTGACTGTAGACTAGCTAACGTCTAGAGGAACATGATTCCAGGGGCCATAAGAGCAAGCAGTTAGCTCTGTAAGACAGCTTTAATGGAAAACTAGGAGAATGGGAGAATTACAGTTATTTCAGTACTCAAGGTTATTCAGGCAGATAGTTACATCTGATAGTAAAAGACACATTTCAAAGCCAGAAATGCATGTAATCAATGATCACAGGCTTATGGATTACCTGTCCGTGTAGTATGATGCTGCTGTTCTTGTAAGAGATGGGACACTCTGTAATCAGTTATCTGCTAATACACTTTCTTTGAACCCCTTCATGATAAAAGTGGTGCTATTAGCAAGCAGCAGGCCTTAAAAAAAAAACAATTGATTGATGTAATACTGACTGTTAGATATGGGGTCTCTAGTTGGCAGTCGGTTTGAATGCTGACCCTCACTTTAGCCAGGAAAAGGGAGATACCCACGTAGATAACCCCTGCTCACTCCCTGGGTAGCTTGGCATGAGCAGTCAGGCTTAGCTCAGAAGCAATGTGTAAAGCATTTGCACATAGCACACAGTAATAAGTGAAAGCACTACAAAAGGACACCACACCAGTTTTAGAAAAATAGCCAAAATGTATCTGTATAAAACAAGACCAAATACAATATATAAAATCCAACATACAGTGATAAAAATATGAATTCTGCAAGATTTACTCCAAAATACAGTTCCTTGAAGTTGATACTCCGACCTGGGGCTATCATGGCGTTGTGATCAACAAAACCGTCAGTTCAGGCGGGCTGCGATGTCACAGGCCAGCTATGGTGTCAGGAAGTCCCGCAAACAGTACCTTTGGAATAGCAGGACGTCGTGATCCTCGCAGTGAGATCCGGACAGCGGCGTCGCTGGTGTCGGTCCCGGAGGTCGGAGTGAGGGGCGTCGGGCCCTTGAAGTCACACGTGTTGCAGGTCAATCTCCAGGCTGATGAAGTCAGGAGCACTGGCGTGGATGGCGTCGGGGCTGTGGTGCCAAGTGGGTCGATGCGACGTGCGGTGCCCACAGATCACAGTGCAGGCAGCAGGTTGGGGATGGCATGCAGCAGCGTCAGTGAGACCAGGGCTGCGGTGTGGAGTGGGGCGGTGCGACGTGGGGTGTCACCAGGTCAGGGTGCAGGCAGCAACGTCATCGTTGCTGAAGCACTGTCATCGGTAGGCCCAAGCAGGTGGTGCGGGATGGGACGGTGCTTTGTGACCCTCACAAGTGGTGTCCACAGGTCACGGTGTAGGCAGGGATGCCTGATGACAACACTGGAGTTGATGGTGCTGGCGTCGGTGGACTGGGGCTGTCATGCGGGATGGGATGGTGCTTCGTGTACCTCACGAGCGGTGTCCACAGGCCACGGTGCAGGCAGCGGCGCCAGTGTCAGCAGGAACGGCATTGCCGGGGATGCCCAGGCTGCTGTGTGAGCAGCTGATGCCAGAGTGCAGGGCCCACAGGTCTATGGTGCAAGCAGAGGTTCGGTGAAGTCGTCCGATGATGGCGTGAGTAAAGGGTTGTGGTGCGAAGCGGGGCAGCAGGTCACGGTGCAGGCTAGCAGAATCCTTGGCAGCATCACAGTGTTTTTTTCATCTTGAACACCACAA
Organism: Pleurodeles waltl; assembly: GCF_031143425.1. Taxonomy (NCBI): domain Eukaryota; kingdom Metazoa; phylum Chordata; class Amphibia; order Caudata; family Salamandridae; genus Pleurodeles; species Pleurodeles waltl. The sequence continues at coordinate 1,503,613,068 of NC_090440.1, forward strand.
AACACACAGCTCCCAGTGCTGCAAGTCGAGGAAACTGAAGTATTTGGTGTCCCTGAGACTTCCAACAGGAGAAAAGCTCTACTCCAAGCCCTAAGAGAACTTGCTAAAGTAGGATACACAGCAAAGTTCACCCTTTGCACTCATTTAAGACAGAAGCAGCAACGGAAGTCCAATCCAGCAATACAACACAGCAAAGAGACAGTACTCTTCCTCCAGCTCTTCAGTTCTTATCCTTGGCAAAGGTTCCCCTTGATCCCAGAAAGATTCCACCAGTCTGGGTTTTGGGTCCAATATTTATATCCCTTTCTGCCTTTGAAGTTTTCAAACTTCAAAGCAAAGTCTCAAGTGTTTATAAGATCCTTCCTTGTCCAGGCCTGGCCCCAGACACACAGCAGGGGGGTTGGAGACTGCATTGTGTGAGGGCAGGCACAGTCCTTCCAGATGTGAGTGACCACTCCTCCCTCCACTCTAGCTCAGATGGCTCACCGGATGTGCAGGCTACACACCAGCTCCATTTGTGTCACTGTCTAGAGGAGAGGTGTAAACAGCCCAAGTGTCAAACTTTCCCAGACGGGGAATACATAAACAGGCATAGTCACAGAATGGTTTAAGCAAGAAAATGCCTTCTTTCTAAAAGTGTCATTTTCAAACTCACAATCCAAAAACAAACTTCACTAAAAGATGTATTTTTAAATTGTGAGTTCAGTGACACTAAACTACATATTTCTATCTGTCTCAAAAGGAAATTGTACTTTAAAGTTATTTATAAGCAGCCCCCATGTTAACCTATGAGGGACATAGTCCTTGCAACAGTGAAAACTGACATTGGCAGTATTTCACTGTTAGGACATGTAAAACACACCAATACATGTCCTACCTTTTAAATACACTGCACCCTGCACATGGGGCTACCTAGGGCATACCTTGGGTGTGACTTACATGTACCAAAAGAGAAGGTTCAGGCCTGGCAAGTGGGTACACTTGCCAGGTCGAATTGGGAGTTTAAAACTGCCCACACACAAGAGCCATGTTTACAGGGCTACTAAAGTGGGAGGCACAACCAGTGCTGCAGGCCCACTAGTAGCATTTGATTTACAGGCCATGGGCACCTCTAGTGCACTGTACTAGGAACTTACCCATAAATCAAATAAGCCAATCATGGATAACCCAGTCACCAATACAATTTACATAGGGAGCACTTGCACTTTAGCGCTGATCAGCAGTGATAAAGTGCTCACCAAACAGCTGCCAGGTCTAACACTGACCCAGTGCTAAGGGGTAAATACATCGTGTGTGTGAGTAATGCCAGTCTGAGAACAGCCCCTAGACCCAATACTGGCTGAAAACTGAAATAGTTTCACTTCATTAAAAGGTTGGTACAGATGACCCTGTAAACTATTGTTCGATAAGCTGCTAGATAATGACCCACAATATGTTCTATGCATTTTATAAGTCAGACTTGAAATCTAGAGCACACACAACAATACACAATCTTGGAGATTTACTGCATCAACCAGGCATTTTTTTGTTGTGTTTGTTTTTGGAAAAATATACCTCACTTACAAAAGAGTTGTTGTATGAGATGTTCATTTTTGATAATTTCCCTAGGTATCTCCATTGGATTTGTATGAAACATTTCGGTGCTCCACCTGACCTGCATAGCATTCTGTTAAGGCTAAGTGATGGAAACTATGAAACAGAGCATAGAGGGCCAGCAGAGGAAGTTACATAAACAGTCCATAATAATAACAGTGTAAGATAATATTGCGTAGTTGCTCCTCTGCTATTTTGCTTGTTCATTAATAAGGTGGAAGAGCTCCTGAGTACTGGTGTTAACAATTCTCCACTGGTAGGTGGCTCAAAAATGTCACTACTTTTATTTGCGGATGACACTTTATTGATACTTTATTGGTCTCTAGGACGCTAAGAGAGTCTCAGAACCTATTAGATAAACTTGATGAATTCCCAAAATGAAAGGAGTTAACCATTAAGACAACTAAATCTAACTTAATGACTTAAATCACATAATGGATTTAGGGCTACATTTGGGTTGGACAGCTCATCCCTTGAAAAAGTTCAAGATTTTTGATAACTGGCTGTAAAATTATCATTGTACATAACATGGAAAAATCAGATCATGAGGCTTTCCACAAATCTTCTGGCACATGCTAGGTTGCAACTGCATGGTGGGCTGACGGTCTCCTCTGCCAACGAAGTATGGAGCTACAGTAATGTTTCACCTATTACCACTTGAGGGAATGCTTTTGAAATAATGTTTGCACCTGCCATACTACAGTATCACTGATGCACTGCTAATGGGCCTGGTATTGTTGATAAATTAACATTATACAAGTTAACACTACTTTTGTATTGAGCTCAAATGTTGAGGACAACTGAAACGAGTATTTTTAAAGATAGTGTGACAATATGAACATACTAGATGGATGGTCACTTGGTTGGTTTTAACATGTCAGGATACCAACCAGACATCCAAATATATGTAGATTGTCTTGTGGTAGATCAGCCCCCAGTCAAAGTTTGCTGACACTGGAGCAGCTGAGTGTCCACCACTAAGAATCTGGTACTATGGTCACCTCAAAATGAGGAATGTCAACCACAAGCTTGACTGGGTGAGAACGCTGCCAATGCGTTTTTGCCCTCAGTATTTTTCCATTACATTGCAGGTCATATTTTGTGATTCATTACATTGTCAATGTTACACAGTGTGTCCTTACATTACAAGCTTTTGAAGCTATACTCTGAAGACATTTTTTTCCCAAGTAAGTTACTTTAAGATTGAAATCACATAACCCTAATATATGATGCTGAGAAGCTGTACTATGTGTCATTACAGAGTGAGATCACTGTTTTTATCGGAAAAGACCACCGAAAGAGACAAGAAAAGAAAGGAAGTACACCCAATAAAAGCAGCAATTGCGAAATTGACAATAAAATTAAATCTTAACACAAAAAAAAAAAACTTTCTTGAAATTAAATTAATGAGTGGTGAAAGATAACTTCCTTAGAAAAATAGTGGCTTGAGAGTATTCACAATACACAGCTAGAAAGAACTCCATCAAGTATTACCTAATGAACAAGTATGAAGCAGAAACGGCTCTTCAGATGGATGCTAAGGGTGGGCAGCAAACTCCTCTCCACCGGTGGAGTTTGTGGAGTTTTGCCACTCTGCTTGGAGTGCGGAGTTCAGCAAAAATTCCACTTACCTTCGGCAGAGCTGAGTTTACCAGCGCGCTCGCAATACAAGCAAAAAGCAGAAGGGCGAGGTCAGCAGAGCTTCCGGTACTATTTGTTTAATAGGACGATGAAGACTGTCTGGGTTTGGGGAGTTTGAAAACCAAGAGGGAGATAGATCAGATGGCTTTCGGTTTTCTTGGTCTGTGCCAGGAAATGCCAACAAAGAACAACGCTTCAGTTTAAAGGATACCAGGGTTCTGGGCACTGCTGTACTAGGTGTGTACATAAATGTGTTCTGGGCCCTGGCCCCTTAGCTGTAGGTAAACATGTAGCAGCACAACAGGGCTTGGTTGTAAACCTGAACTGAAGCCAAGAGAGCAGTAGAATTCATCTTGCTGGGGATTGCCAAAACTTGCGCAAAATGGGATGCTGCTCTCTTCCATTTTTCCCCCAATCCAAGATGGAAGTCAGGCATCCCATCAGCCAGGGGCTTAATGGAACAGTGTCCGACTTGAAAGCCAGGCATTCCAAATGGAGGATTAAGGTGGTGGTAAAACAAATCCAGATTCACTGTTCTGGCATCCTCTCTCAGTATGAGAAGTAGGCCATGAGTCTAGTACTATCATATTGCTCTATAGCAAACGTTGATAATACAGGAACCAAAAAGATATTTACAGGTTTTGAAGAACATTGAAATTGATTACGTTTTATGCATCCAAACCAAATGAACTGACAAAAAGACATACTACTCTGATATCTTCTCGTCTCCTTACTAATAAAGGCATTAACATTTTTCATTCTTTAACAGAATTGGAGATTGAATGCGAGGGACTGGTACGACATTCACAAATATGGAGGTATTGAATGAATTGAGATTAAGAGTTGATGAAATAGTAGTTAATGGACTTAGAGTGAAATCTGCATTTGTTCTGAACATGCCAGGAGTGGCATAGATGGATTTTGATCTGCTGTGGTGAGAGAATCTGAGAAATATAGATTGTATATTTCACAAAGCAGGTTCTACGCCATGAACTGAAAGTGTTACTCTCATTTGCAGTTGACAAGAGTATACTATTTAAGCCCACAAAGGAAGGGGCAACTTTGATATTATAGACACTGAGATATACTTAGAGAAGGGTAAAAGGCATCTGTGAGAAAATGATTGTTACTGCATAATTCATAATAAATCAAACAAATCATGAACACTATGCTAGTTTGATGGACTATGGAGATTGCTGTCAGAATGATCAGGAAGCCTACTTGTTTCTAAAGAAAGACAATCCTGTGATCCCTGCAATCTATTTTCTCCCTTTGATCCATAAGAACCTGACACATCTGCCAGGGAGACCAACAGTAGCATCCATTGAGAGTCTAGTTAGAACTTTTTTGCGCAATTGATGAAGAATGATCATCTTGCATCAAAGATATCACTGATGTTTTATCTAGAAAAGAAGGTACTCCTTCCAGCATCGTGCATGAAACAAATATTATTGCTTGTAAATAATTTTTGAAGACTCAGCCATCACACTTACTTGAGCATACTAACATGTTACAATGCATAGTAAAATTTTGTCTCACCAATAACAACTTTCTTTTCCAAAATACACTGTACAGACTGTGCTGGGAAACTGCAATGGGTACTAGTTTCATACCTAACTATTCAAACCTGAGATGGGGATTGTGGGAGTAGAAATTACAATTGTCACCTATTAGCAGAGCATACTGACAATATCGCACTATAAGTGTGCTATGTAACTGATATTTGTAACCTTGAATGGAAGCAAAGAGTCAATAACAGGCCTTAAAAAAGATTCAACAAAATGACATGAATTTGAAGCTCACCTATAAGATCAGGAAGATAGAAGTGAAATTGTTTGATGAATTGGTGAAGAGGGAACAAGGTCAACCACAGAGTAATTCTGTAAATCTTTTTTAGCATGGCACATGGATCAAGCCATCATCTCACAGATCTTAAGTGGAGCATCCCTGATATAGAATTACTACATGCATGCAGAACACAGATTCTTCTTATAATAAAACTGAAAATTAGATGCTCATGAAATTTAAAGAACAGGGTTAACTGGAGAGTGTACTCCAATAGGCAGTGGAAAAGATCAAACACAAATGTAGACATGATCTACATACTTCAAAGATTTGTGAGGAACAGACTGAAAAAACACTGAGAGTCATAAACTTCAACATAAAGGCAAATTCCGTTATATTGATAATTCAAAGTAATTTGTCTGAACCCAAAAATCTTGATTGCAGCAGCAACCCAAGGCTATATGACAACATACCCACTTTGGACATCTCCTGCAGCCTTGCCCTGCTGAACTTTACCTTCTCAGACACTTTTTCTAAGACAGTCCAAAGGTAAGCTCTGAGTGGGTCAAATCCACTTTGTGTATCCAAACCGTGCTTCATTGTGGTCAGTCATAGTTCGTTTTTACTAAGAAAATTAAAAATACATAACTCTGGTTCTGCAGATTGGATTTTTGTTGATTTGATGTCAAATAATGTAATAAAAGTTAAGTTAAGCAGGACTGATTTTTTTGCCAAGCTTACGAGGGTCAAGCACACTTGAATTTAATTATGAGAAATATTGTTGTGCATAGATTCATACATGGAATTAAATGAGAGCCTTATTTAGTTGCACAAATTGCACAAGCTTGTAGCCGCATTTTTTTGATTCTCCTATCTATGCAAATAAAATTATCACATCAGTAAATGAGATGATGACCTTGAATTCTACTTTTTCTTGTTTGCATTCACAAGATTATTTCTCTGGTTAGTAGAGTACATAGGGCCAGATTTGTGCATGCCTTGCGCCATTCCAACGTTAATGTGACGTTGGAAGGGGAAAAGCGCTGTGCCATATTTACAAAGTGGTGCAATGCTTGTATTGCCCACTCTGTAACCCCTTGCTCCACATTATGCCTTCGCCAGGCATAATGTATTCAAAGGGGGCTTTTCGGCTCTATGAGATTCCTTAGCACCATTTTTATTGGCATTTTTTAACGCCTGATAAATGTAGGCTTTAAAAAGAGGCTCCCATTGATTACAATAGGCCTCTTGGTGCTTTGTAGGATTGGTGTCATAATCTTTGACTCTAATCCTGGAAAGTGCCAGACTAGCATAAAAAATGATGACGCTAGTCACCCTAACTACCCCCATGATGCGCTGTATTTTAAATACAGCACTACCATGGTGGCGCTTGGGGGCACTACGGGGTGCAAGGAAAGTGGTGCTGCACTAGGTGCAGTGCCACTTTTCATAAATCTGTCCCTTAAAGTTTAAATACTCTAGTGGGTTTTAAATTTGAAATCCACCATTCTTTAAGTTGATTGGGTCAAAACACATCAGTTTTACATGTAACTTGGTAGCATTACATTTTGCATTTCAAGCACTGAGTGGAGTGCCCTCTCTATGTTCTCCTTTGTTAATTGTTGGCTGGTACAGTGGTACCTAACTTTCGACGAGCACCTGATCAAATAGGCGGTGTCCTGTTTTACTAAATGTTTATATACATATGAAAATCGAAGCTAATGTGACATTATACTTAGGTGTTGAAATGAGATAAAAACTAATGTTTAAAAATAGAAAGACCACTGAAATTCGCAAGTTTAATCTAAAGAGATAACTATAGCGTGCAGTGCATCATGTATCTTACATATTACATCACTGATCAAATGTTAAATTACATAATTCATGACATCACTGAAGATATTTTATTTCAACACCTAACTGTAACATCACTTTAACATTTGCTTTTAAGAATGAATTTTTTGTTTGTTTTAGATCCTATTCAAACTTGAGAATTCTGCCCTCCACCCCCCTCAGGTGACCTGTAGCCATGCCCCTGCATTCCACCAGGCCCTGTGCCTATCCTCTGGCAGGTTCCCAAACCACATTTTCTTACCTTTTTTACAATGTTTTTTGGAGTACCTCAATATCCAAGCAGGATAACTGATAAGCAAGCTTCCACTCATTGTACTGTGGTACTCAGCAAGCTTTCCATGATACTATGGGGTTGACGCTTGTGGGGTGGCTCCCAAAAGAGTACTGTGCTATTTTACTGGAGGGCCACACTGGGTTCTGATGTAGTATTGCAGTCCCTGAGGAATAAGTATTTTTTAATAATAATCTCTGGGTGGTCCATCTCGGTCCCCCACAAGGCCCTGGAGCACGGTGTCCCCACCCTGCCCCTTTACACCATTTTTCACAATATTTTTCAGGACACAGGGTCATGTTGCTGGGCCCTCTAACAGCAGCTTTTACGTTTTCTTCAGGGTTGAGGCCAGCCAACTAGATGGTTCAATCCTGCAGAACCAGTCTTGGGGTACCAAAATAGCTGACAGGAGAAAAATCTCAACATCCAATCAGATGGCCCGACATTTTTTTTTACTGTTTGGTACCAAGGGATTTCTGCAAGACCAAATGTCCTTATATACCTAACTTATTAAACCCCTTATTGACTAATCTATTCTGGCTTTCTAACACACCTGGTATCATTTCATGTAGCATTTTTTTCTGTATCGGAGAGCCAAGCTTGTTAAGGGAATTAATGTGGGAATCAATCTTTGGGGATCCCCTTTTTTCTTGCCCCACCCTTGATGGATCAACTTGAAACTTTCTATGAATGAGCTGATACTGATTAGCTACTTTGTTCGGGAAATTGTGTACAGATTAGTGAAATGGTGTCAAATATATTAGCAAAACAAAAAGAAATTCTGAGGATCTTTCTGACACATTGCAGAGCTCTGTGAACAGAAATGATAGAGTAGTGGAGGCAGGGGTCCCAACACTTAGGTTTCTGAATAGTATTTTGTAGTGCAAGAGCAACACTATTGTAGTACTACTTCATATACTAAAAAATGCAGTTTGTGAATCGGGCTGTATTTATGGGATGCACAATTTCCACACAGGATTATACAGCTCTTGTTGTGATCCCCTAAGCACGTTATTGGTCTTGCATCCATCTTTTTAGTTACTATGATTCCACACTTTTTTCAAATTCCCTACAAGAACTCTCTTCCCCAAGGCAATTGTAGATGTATTTCTTATACTTGTAAGTCTCTGGCAAAAGAAGGAAGATTCTTATTCTAGGAAAAAAAGTATTGCTGCACCCAATGCAGTGCCATTTTTCTTGCGTCCCCTAGGGCCCCCCTAATGCCACTGTGTGTGTGCAGTATCTAAGATAGGGTGCACTTTCGCAGTAGTTAGGGAACTATCGTCAACATTTTTAACGCTAGTTCGGAGCTTTGCAGGATTAGCATAAAAAGTTCTGACGTTAATCCTGCAAAGCCCATTGATGCCCATTGTAAACAATGGTGTGCCTCCTTTTAACGTCTGCTCTGAGTAGGCGTTAAAAGTGACGAAAAAATGCCGCAAAGAAATCTATTCGATTTGCTTGTGCCATTTTTTTTATTCCCCTTAACGGGGTACCACCCCCTTTACATGGACTATGCCTGGTGCAGGCATAAATTGTAAATTTTCTTGCTACAATTTTGGCCTCGTTGAGCCACATTAGCATAAAAAAAATGATGCTTATGTGGCACAAGGAAGCGCTAGGGGCTCTCAAACCCGCCCCTATCTCATTTTGCCCTTCTGTTCATGCCTTTAGAAAAGGTTACTAAAGCATTGTATTGCTGCTAATTCATCTCTCCACCATTTTGTTTATGCATTTCTGTCCGTCCCCATCTTCTCATTCCTATTGATTTAGACATAAATGATATCTGTTTCACCAAACCTTCATATTTCTTTTCGCTCTGTACTAAGACCTCAACAAAATCACGCATGTGATTGTTGAACTAACATATCATACATATTAAAGCTGTTCCTGGACTGGGCTTGTTGGCTTTTATTTGCTGAAACGTGCTTATCAGTTAATAAAAGGTACCAGTCACCCAAGTCATTAAAGAAACACTTTTTCAGTCCCAGGATGTCCTTTGACAAACCTACTGCATTGTGCAATATGTAGTCCTGGTTCATTTCAACTGAAAACAATGTTCTGTAAAAGGAAAGTGTGGCACTGGGACATGATGTCCAAGATTTCAGGTACTGTGATGTAACTATCAAAATGTGTGATAAAATGTCTAGGAGCAGTCAAAAAACAAATAGTGAATATGATCCTTCTGGTTTTGTTTTACAGTTGTACTTTAAAAAATAATATTGTTTTGAAACGAATATTAGTTGCCATCACTTACAAAAGGAGTACCTGAATTTCTGTTCACACTTTTCCTCTTTTAGTTTTTTCTAAATTCAGTTAATAAGTGTCTTTGTACTTCGCTATGATAACGTGTTAATTAATGTAAACAAAGTGTGCAGTATAGCTAATCCCTGTGAAACCTGTTAAAATCGAGATGTGTCAAATTATTTAAAGTCAGGCTGAACAGCCTGCGAACGACTTCTTTTTGTCAAGGTTTTCTGGAAACCTTTGGATTGTTAAATTTCTTGCCTTCTTGAGTAACTGCATTTAGTTTCACAAAATGCATACATTTTAGGAATTTACATCCATCGTCTTGGATGAAAATGATTGCATTGGACAAAACATTATTTCATCGACTTATTGGTCTTAGTAGTCATCAGCAAATGTTCATACCCTACCATTATCATCATTCATACTCTGTATGCGCAAGACACAATGCATCAAAAGCAGTACATTCCAATTGAGACGAGTGGACACTTAGGGATTTGCAGGGCTACTTAACTGTTGCTGAAGTGTGCATGAACTGGCACACACAATTGACTGTGGTATAGGCCTTTAGAAGTAAAAGAAAGGAACTGACTACGAGTCCATAGTTTCTCATACTAGCAAGTCACTTATCAACATACCTGACGCAAGCAGCAATAAATTCTGTTAATGTGCAATTACATTCTCTGATTAATAAGGGCTTATGTTGGAATTGTGTTAGCCATTAGCACAGGTCAGGAATTTGGGAAGGCCCAGATAAAACCTTTGTCCCTTTATCTGTTATCAGCTTAAATTTATGCAATTACGTTTCGTTTTTTAATTAATCTTTACATATGTTGAGCATGCCAGATCAGTTCAAGCCTAAACAAGTAATATAGTATAAATATAAATATATATTTTTTTTCACTGAAAAAAACAAAGGTTACATGATCTTTATAGTTAGGTTCTGAATTTACTCGTACAAATCCATCAAAATTCAGCAGCTATAGTTTCCTGAGCTAACTATAGCTGGCGCTCCCGTAATGCACTGCTAATGACCTCATCACTTATGGCATGGTCAGTAACATCACTGATGACATAACTGCATATTACAATGAAGCCCTGGGGAGGTGGCAGTCCCAAGGTTTAGAGGGGCCCTGCTCCAAAAAATAATGGGCCCTGGGGTGGTCCCTGGGGCAGCGGGAGGTGGCCAGGAGAGCCCCCCTGCTTCTTTTTTTTCTTTTTTTTAAAGTCCCTGGGCTTGGCCCACCTGGGTGCATTAGACTAGCGAAGCGCAGGAGCCTGTGCTGAATTTTGTTTTTATTTTACAAGGGGATTAGCGGATCCACCCCATCTCCACCCGTAAAATAAACAAATGCTTCTTTTTAACCTTTATTATGGTTCTCGGCTGAAGCCGAGTCCCAAGATGTCTGACAATACTGCAACAGCTTCTGATGTTGAAGTGTTATCAGCCAAGCAAATCTCAGCAGGAGATTAGGGGTTGCAAATCCTTTGTGTCCATAGATAAACACATGTATTTCACCAAAACCAAAAAACAGTGATCCTTCTGGACCAGGACCCACCTTTCTGCCAAATGTGGTGTAATTCCGTCCAGTAGTTTGTGCGCTATCTCTGTTCAAAATTCCTATGGAAAAATGAATTGGGAAAACATGTTTTGGGACCCCTGCATTTTCCCGGTGCCCCCTAACAGATCACCCCAAAACTTTTCAGGCTGCAGCTGATGGAACTGGCAAATGTTTTTGGAAAGTTTTGTGAAGATTCGTCAAGCGGTGCGAAAGATGTAGGCAAGTAAAAAAACTCTTTTTGTATAGAAACATGATCCTACTTATAACTACCTAGTGGCAATCACCATTAGATTATTTATATATATATATATATATATATATATATATATAAATATATATATAAGCCCACCATTGAGGGAACACATTGGCCCTCATTGCAAGCCTGGCGGTAAAGAAAATGGGATCACGAGCACGACACAGCCACTTTAACACTCTGACCGCCATGGGGGTAGCAAGGTAGCAACAAACACCGCAGCGGTCACTGCCAACAGCCAGGCGGAAGACAATATACCGCCCACCCAATCACAGCCCGCCAATCCACCAGATTTTCCGGGGCAGTACCAACGCCATCAAAAGCACGACGGAAACAGTGTTTGGAAGGGAAAGCACACACCTCTCGACATTTAACGAAAAACCAGGACGTCATGGAGCCCTAGTTACAGGTCCTGTCCATGATGGTCTACCTCCTCATTTACCAAAAATATGAAAGACGAGGATGGCGATGACCACGGTGAGTACTACACCTAGGAGACAGGGGGGGGGGGACGAGAGTGATACACACACTCAGCACGCAACACCCCCAACCCCACCCTCACCCACAACACCATAAACACAAACACATGCAGCAACAGTACATTTACACCCTGTAACCCCCTGGAAGAACTCAAGGACAAACAGAATAGAGTTAAATCAGTGTAATTTTAGAAATAGCAAGATCTACATAATGATAATTAAAACAGTATCTACAAAAATATATAATATGTACATAAGGCCGTACATTGTCCCTTCCAAATGTCCGTGGGCCACTGGGCCAAAAATCATGGGCCAAGCCCACATTTGACTCCTGCCTCAATATGGAGAGAACACTGCAGGGGCATCAGTTTGAAAACACACAGGCACCTGAGGGGGACTGGGAAGAGGGGGCACCTCAGCTGGAAGATGGAATAACGCCACTTCTCCTCGAAGGGGCTCCATGCCCACTGCTTGGTCCTGGGGAGTGCAAAGCCACAGTCTCTCAAGTGGGTGGTTTGCCCACTGCTTGCTCCTGGGGAGTGCAAAGCCACAGTCTCTCAGGTGGGTGGTTTGCCCACTGCTTGGTCCTGGGGAGTGCAAAGCCACAGTCACTCAAGTGGGTGGTGTGCCCACTGGTTCTGGAGGGAGCCTTGTGCCCAGTCTGCTCCATCCTGCCAAGGATTCGGTGAGTGGATGCCTTTCTCCACTGGTTCTGTAGGGGGCCTTGTGCCCAGTCTACTTCATCCTGCCAAGGATTGGGTGAGTGGATGCCTTTCTCCACTGGTTCTGGAGGGGGCCTTGTGCCGAGTGATGCAGCACTTGGGTTGTGGCAGTTCACATTCCCTCACCTGGGTGTCTGAGGCAAGGGATTTCCAGGGACTAGGTTGCATGATACTCCATGGAGGCAGGGCTAGACTCCATGCTGCGGTGCCTAAGGCTGCAAACTGGTGGTGTTGGTCATTTGCAGGGGTTGGTGGCATACTGGCTGGCATGACGGGTGCCCCCTTTGAGCCTCTGGGAGTTGGACGTACCACAGCAGATGCCGACTTGGTGGCTGAGGTGCTGGCCTGGGTTCAGAACACCCTGGCCTGAGGCGAAGGATGGGGGGGAGGGGTAGGGAACAGGTCAATGTTTCCCAGGAAAAGCTTTTTAGACACAATGGGGTGGGAGGAGGGAGAGGGTTTGGGAGTGGAGGAAGAGGGAGTGATGGTACGAGGAGTCTATCTGATGAGTTTGGGTGAAGGTGCATGTGCTGGATGCTGTTATGAGGTGGATGGCTGTTGGGTGGGTGGGCGCTTGAATTTGTGTACTTTGGGAGGAGGGGTCACAGACACACTGGGAGAGGACACAGTGAATGTGTGAATGGATGTGGGGGTGGTGACTGCCAGTGAGGGGTGAGTAGTGATGCGTGTGCTGGTGATGGAGGTAGTGGATGAGGATTTAGTGCATGCAGGTGTGAGTAGAGACGATACCGGGAGGGAGGTGGACGAGGAGGAGGCGGGGGACACAGTGGTGGCAGTGGATGTTGGTGTGTCTGCATGGGTATGGTGCTTGTGTGAGTGCCTGTGGGATGATGTGTGGTGCTTGAGTTTGCCTGAACCACTTCTGTGTGTGCTTGGGATAGGCTGGGTTTGAGGGGATTGGGACTGGGTAGAGGAAGTTGGAGGGGGGAGGCTAGACACAGCGACAACGTCTGCCATCAGTGTGGAGGCCAGAGCCTGAAATGCTCTCTGTTGGGCCACCACGCCAGAGTGAATGCCCTCCAGGTATGCATTTGTTTGTTGCAAATGCCCTGCTATACCGTGGATGGCATTCAGTATGGTTAACTGCCCAACAGAGAGGGTTCTCAGGAGGTCAATAGCCTCCTCACTGAGGGCAGCAGGGCTGACTGGGACAGGGCCTGAGGTGTCTGAGGCGAAGGAGATGCCCACCTTCCAAATTGAGGGGGCACGGAAAACACACTGAGGGGCTGCTGGGAGGGCGTTGCTGGTGGGGGGTGGCGGATGTACCTGTTGTTGGGGTGGGCACAGAGGTGTCCACCACCGCTAGGGAGCTTCCATCGGAGATGGAGTTGCTGTCTGTGCTCTCCCTTCCTGTCACTGTCGTGGTGCTCCCCTCACCCTCTGTCCCACTAGTACCCTCACCCTCGGTGGATTTGGCCTCCAGGCCCATGCGGGATGCAGCTCCCTCCGTCGCCGATGCCTCTGCTCCTCTGCCAGATGATGCTAACGCACACAGAGACAGGGTGACAAAACAACTCTGGATAGGCCACCGCCAGGATGCAGAACATCAGGGGGGTCATGGTGCGATGGGCACCCCTTCTTCGTTGGGAGGCCAGCCCCAGTTGAGCCTCCGCCGTCTTCTTTGCCCAGCGGCACAGGTCCTCCCACCTCTTGTGGCAGTGGGTGCTCCACCTTTCAAAGACCCCCAGGGTCCGCACCTCCTTGGCGATAGCACGCCAAATACCCTTCTTCTGGTGGGCGCTGACCTGCAGGGAAAAGACAGCAGATAAGGGAATTAGTCAACCATCCGGACCGTCAGACTCATGACCCACCAGCTTCCTCCCATCGCCTGGCGCACAAACATTGTCCACCTTACATGCTGCACTCTGACCAGGATGCCTCTGCCCCCCCTACATGTGGCTTACATACACAGCACTCCATACATTCACAGCCCACACATCATGCTCACAGTGTACTCACCTGTTTGTCTGGAGGACCGTAGAGTAACATGTACTGGGGTAGGACCCCATCCACCAGTTTCTCCAACCCCTTTGCAGTAAAGGCAGGGGTCCTTTCCCAGACACATGAGCCATTGTTGCTTCCAGACACAGGTCACAGCAGCACTTGCAGTGTAGGTCCTCTCCTGTTGAAGGTCAAGTAGCAAGTGAGTGGATAGATAGAAAATGGCGGTCACGTCCGTGGCAGTGCGTACCATCACCACCGGCGTACATCGCCATTGGCTCCTGGAACCCATAGGGCCCAATGATAACCAATGTGAAGTTGTGCCGCGGTCTTCGACCGCCTACCATGATGGAGCACAGCGCCAGCGCATTTATCTCATTTCCACTCGTCCATCCTCACAGGTCAGGCATCATCCATTTCAGGGGGTCACAGGGCATGGCACCGAACTGCGTCACAGCAGACACTGGCTCTGCAACTGACAGTCAGGTTCAAATTTTGGTTCTGTAAAGAAAACAAATCATCATTAGTGCAATAGATGTGGGAATCTGACCCTCTGCTCACTGTTCTCTTCCATAGGCTTCAATCACTGAGGCTGAATATGAGATGGCGGCATCCCCTGGTGTACAGGTCCCTGGTGGACCTTGCAACAATGGAGGACAGACACATTATCATTACATACAGACTTGATCGTGCCACAAATCCAAGAACTGTGTGCCCAATTGAAGCCAGACCTGATGTCAGCAATCCACCAGCCCACAGGTATCCCCCCTCTAGGGCAGGCCCTGTCAGTGCTCCATTTCCTGGCAAGTGGTTCCTTCCAAACAGCAGTGGCAATGGCATCAGGGACGTCTCAGCCAATGTTCTCAAACGTGTTGACCAGAGTGTTGCCTGCCCTACTGAAACACATGCGCAGCTACATCGTGTTCCTCCAGGTGGATGATTTGGCCACAGTGAAAGCTGACTTTTATGCCCTGGGTTATATCCCCAACATCATTGGTGCCATTGATGGTACACATGTGGCATTTGTCCCCCCACGGAGAAATGAACAAGTTTTCAGGAATAGAAAAAGCTATCACTCTCTGAATGTGCAGATGGTGTGTTTGGCGGACCGGTACATCTCCTGTGTGAATGCCAAATATCCTGGCTCTGTGCATGACGCCTTTATCTTGAGGAATAGCAGCATCCCATATGTGATGGACCAACTCCAGAGGCACCGAGTGTGGCTAATAGGTGAGCTAAAGGTACCCACACACTATGAGTAGGTGTATGGGTATGGGGTTGTCCCTAAGGGTTAGTGTGTGTCTAACAGTTGTCCCTCGATATTTGCAGGTGACTGGTTACACCAACCTCTCATGGCTACTGACTCCAGTGAGGAATGCCAGGACAAGGGCAGAGAAATGTTACAATGAGGCACATGGGCATACAAGGAGGATTATTGCAAGGACCTCCGGCCTCCTGAAGGCCAGGTTCCGGTGCCTCCATCTGACAGGTGGCTCCCTGTACTACTCACCCAAGAAGGTGTGCCAGATCATCGCTGCATGTTGCATGTTGCACAACCTAGCCTTGAGACTACAGGTGCCATTTTAGCAGGAGGATGAGCCTGGTAATAGTCTTGTGGCAGTGGTGGAGCCTGTGGACAGTGAGGAAGAGGAGGCAGAGGAAGAAGATGTTGATAAAAGAATCAACATTATTCAGCAGTACTTCCAGTGACACACAGACAAGACACTGTCACTTCACTTTACATTTCATTTTTTTTCTGTTGGACATTCTACATGGCAGCCTGATTTCTCTATGTGTATGGCCACTTACTGTACCCTTTGGCATCTCTATTTTCAGATCTCTGTGCCCCTCTCTGGGTCCTGCTATGTGTACTGCTGCCCACCAAATGTCATTCCAAAGTATATTTCACTGTACATTTGAGTTGCATTGCTTTAATAATGTTGTACTAATACATTTGTGAATCATTTGACAGACTCCAGATTAGTATTTGTCCAAGGGTGTTTATTTAAGTGCTCATAAGTAGAGGGGGATGTGCAGTTTGCTGGGGTGATGGTGGAGGAAAGTAAATGGTAGAGTCCAGTCTCTTGGTATCACAGGTGCATTGTCCAATGGGGCATAGGAAGGGGAGTAATGGCAGTTCTAGGTGGACAAGGTGACAGAGTGGGACAAAAGGGTGACAATCAGGAGAGTCTTATTTCCTGGCGTGGGTCTTGGCAATGTTCTCTGGCTTCTGCCTGGATTGCAGGGACCATTTGCGTGGTGATTTGCCTTCTGTAGGGGGTGGGGTGCTGGTGGCCTGTTGGTCCTGTGGTGGGGCCTCCTGTCCACTAGCACCGGCGGAGGTGGAAGGCTGTTCATCGGTTTGGCTAGTGTCAGACGCCCGTTGTTGTGCCACTGCCTCCCTTATGGTTTTGGCCATGTCAGCCAGCAACCCTGCAAAAGTGACCAGGATGATGTAGATGTTAGTTAGGTCATCCCTGATCCCCAGGTACTGTCCCTCCTGCAGCCGCTGGGTCTCCTGCAACTTGGCCAGTATCTGGCCCATTGTCTCCTGGCAAAAGTAGTATGTTCCTAGGATGTTGGAGTGTCCTCCCCTTGTCGCACAGCAGTTCTCCCAGCTTCCCTGTTGTCCTGTGCCTCAGTCCCCTGAACCGTGTGCCCACTGCCACTGACCCCAGGTCCCTGATCATGCTGTGTTTGTGGGGTTGCCTGGGGTCCCTGTAGAGGTGGACACACTGCTGATTGACGTGTCCTGGGGACAGTGGCATGGGCCCGCTGCATGGGTACTGTGCTGGTGTTTCCTGAGGGGGGAGGCTCTGTGGGGGGTTGGGACTGTGGCTCAGTACCCGACTGTCCAGACGTCCCTGATGGGCCAGGTTGGTCATCCTGATCCAGGCGTGCAGAGCTGATGTCATCCCTGTGGGTCTCTTCAGGGGGGGACTGGATGTAGCTGGCGCCTCCTCTCTGGTGACATTGAGTAGGGGTTCTGTGGGGATGAAAGTGCTGTGTTATTGAGTCTGAGTGTGCCATCTTGTGCATGGGTGTGTTTCCCTGAATGATTGTGATTTCCTTACAGCTTTGCCTTGTGTGAGTGGTGATTTTTTGGGCTGGATGCGTCTCTCTACTGGACATGCTTTGGTGATGGGTGTCCAGGCAGGTCTGTGTTGGAGATCCATGCTTTGGTGTTGCATGCAGGGCTTGGTATTGGGATGGGTGGTTTGTGATGGTAGGGTATATATGAGGTGGTGGAGTGATGAGGGTGAGGGTAGGGGTAGGAGTTTGTGATGGCATGCAGGTGGGGGGATACGGTAGTGAAGATTTGACTTACCAAAATCCAGTCCTCCTGCTACTCCTGCAAGGCCCTCAGGATGCATTATTGCCAAGACTTGCTCATCCCATGGGGTTTGTTGTGGGGGAGGAGATGGGGGTCCACCGCCAGTCCTCTGTACAGCTATCTGGTGTATTGCAACCATGGAACGCACCTTCCCCCCTAGGTCATTCCACCTCTTCCTGATGTCATCCCTTGTTCTGAGGTGCTGTCCCACGGCGTTGACCCTGTCCACGATTCTCCACCATAGCTCCATCCTCCTTGCAATGGACGTCTGCTGCACCTGTGATCCAAATAGCTGTGGCTCTACCCAGATCATTTCCTCCACCATGACCCTTAGCTCCTCATCAGAAAACCTGGGGTGTCTTTGGGGTGCCATGGATGTGGTGTGTGTGATATGTGTGAGGATGTGTGGGGTGATGTGTGGGGTGATGTGTTGGGGTGTATGCTGTGAGGTGCGTCGATGGTGTATGGGTGATGGTGTTCTGTGGCTCTGATTGAGTGGGTGCTCCTGGCTTGGGTCTCTCTGTGTAGGCAATCTTTTTTTTTCATTGAAAGGGTTGTAGGTAATGTGGGTGGGTGTTTTATAGGGGTGTGAGTGTGTGGGTGTGGTGTGTGTATGTATGTCAGGTGTGTGTAGTTTGAATTGTCCAATGTGGTGGTGTTTTGTAAATGTGTGTTTATTTTGAGCACGGCGGTATGTACCACCAATGGTTTACCACGATTGAAAGACCGCCGCAGTGATTCGTGTGTCGTGATCATGTGGGCATATTCCTTTTGGCGTGACGGTGTGTGTTTGGCTATCACCAGTTTATCACTGACCTTTGGTGTGGCGGACCTGTGTGGGTATCTGTATTGTGGTGGATTTCTCTGTGTGGGTCATAATACTCGTAGTGGAATACCGCCGTGGTCACAGTATGTTGGCGGCCATCAGTACGGCGGTAGGCGGCATTTACCGCCACGGTTGTAATGAGGGCCATAGTTTCCTGCACCCACACAGTATTACTGCAGATGTGCAAGGGCAATCGGGTGTCTGGAGGTGCACTGATAGTGTTTGATACAGGAAGTGGTGTATTGGTACCTCTCACAAGAGAGCACTTTAGGACAGTTAACATGATCCCAGATAACTCCTCAGGCATCTACTCAGAACTAGTACAATTTCACACTGCACCTACCGGGGATCTGTGCCTCTTCTTTCAACTGAGTCCTCTCACTGGGATTGGTGGTTTGAAACTGCTGGTCCTGTCTTTCATTAATAGTCTGTCCCCCCAGCAGGCTTGCTTTTCCACATACAGTAGGGATAGAGCACATTTGTAATTAATCAGGCACTGCTTCAGTCTCCTTGGGTGCAAGGGCTGTGAACTGGATGAGCTAATAGATCCCTAGGTTCAGAAAAAAGAAACATACATGGCTGTTACATATGTTGATGTCCACTTAAGTTTATCCTTTAGTAACATTTTGATAACATGTGTATGTTAAGGGTATGAGGAAGACATTGTTATAATTTACATTATATTCAAACGGGGTGTATACGCTTTGTAGATATTTGTGGGTTTTATAACTATTTTTTACATAAAGGAGAAACACTCCCAGCTTTCAGAAAAACGTGGCTAAGACAATAATAGTAATTTTCACTTTTTATTCAGAAAAGTAAAGTTGCTCTTTCATTTGCAAAAGTAGTATTTGTAAATGGTGAAAGTGTTGCTCTTATAGACAGAAGTGATTAAATATTGCAGATCAGTTCCTTTGCCAATGTGTAACTTACCTGCTGGGTACTTTTGCACAGTGGCCTCTGATCAAAACTGTTGTGTTTTTGACTATCACTTTAACCTGGGTCAGTGTTTTACACCAAAAGCTTTACTGCTGAAGAAGGGCATGTGGTCTTATAGGGACTGAGTGTACCTAAAAGGAGTACAAGATGGAGCATAAACCAGCTTAACAAAGAAAATACAGTCTCCATTGCACGTACCATTTCAATGATCTAGCTTGTGTACAGAACGCAGAGGGACAGATTTACAAGGCCCTAGCACCATCGGAGCAACTTTTTTTGTGATGCTTTGGTGCTGCTGTGTAGCGCACAACATTTACAAGGTTGCGCTAAGCCACTTTTTGTGGCTTAACGCTGCCCTGTAAATATGGGCTCCTATGATGCAGTTTTCTGTGTCAGAGGGACTTGCAATGGGTGTTGCTGTGGGTGTTTCACTGCAACACGCATTACTTTTGATGCTGCCCCAGATTTACAAGGAAAAGTAAATCTGTGGCAGTGCCAAAAACTAACACCACCCCAGGGGTGGCGTTAGATGGAGCAATGAGGAGAAGTATTTTTATTCTTGGTCTTTTTTTTTGCTTTTTTCCATGTGTGCTGCATTCTGCAGCACACAGAGAAAGTCCAAAAGAACCCAAATGGTTGTTTGTGTGCTAGAAGGTGTCCCTTCCTGCACATAAACAACCATTTAATAATGGCGATTTGGTACTTAGTGCCAAATCGCCATTGTAGATTGTTTATGTGCAGGAAGGGACATCTTCCTGCACATAAACAATCACTCCCCTCAATGCAGACTCCATTGCACTATGGGCAAGGATGCCTGCATTGGTGCAGGCTGCTTAATTTAGCACCGGCTCAGGGGGAAACGGAGGGGTGCACTGTATTCTTGTAAATACGGTGCATCCTTGCATTTAAAAACTGGTATGGCACTGCTAATTTTGGCACAGCATCGCACTGCACAAGTTTCTTGTAGATCTGGCCTAGAGTACCACAGAAAATTGGAACACTGGCTCACCATTTGACCCTTGCCAACAGCATATGACGAACCCACAATGGTGTGTGCGGTCCTTGGCCACAGGGAACTCAGCAGGGAAGTATGTAAAGTGTGCAACCTGTTGTGATGTACACATTTAGGGGTATATTTATAAAAGAGTTATGTCACCCTTGTGCCACCCAATGGGGTGCAAGAGCAATGCAACTCTTAACTTAGTTGTTTCAAGCCATGCAAGGCCACCTTATGTGGCCTTGCCTGACATAACTCTAGAGTGACACAACACAGTGCAAATCACTGTGTTGCGTTACTCTGCCCAGGGAAGGCATTCCTTGGGTGGACGTTGGATGTTCCCACGCATCCACTCATGGATTTTGGCACATTACTAGGTTTACCATTACCGGTAGACTTGAGAATGATGATTCAAAAATCGTACACGTCTCCATGTGAGGTGTAACAAGGAGAAATATCTGTATTTCTCATTGTTACTTCTTCTTTCTATGTGTACTGCATTCTGCCTCTCAGGGCTGTTTTGTGCAGGAAGGCACCCCTTCCTGCACAAAAACAGTCCAGCTTACAACACATATACCTGTGCACCATGGTGCAAGGGTGCCAGTGTTGGCGCTAGGCAGCACATTGTGGCCAGCACAGCAAAAAGATGAATGTGTCATATAATTTTAAGTAAAGTGCATTACTGCCCTTTTCCTATCACACAGTGCTGCACAGTAAGGTCACTTGCTGCGCTGCATGGCGTTTTATTAAATATGGCCCTATGTGTGTCTTCAGGGCTTTTTTACTCATTGACATGCTTAAATAATATTGAGCAGTCACACAGTAAAATATTAATGAGTAGAGCATCTATTAGTGGTATGGCTTAGTATATAACAATGTTTGAAGGAGATAGAAGTTTATGTAAAATGATAAATAAAATACATGATTTGGAAAGGTCTAATCAATAATCCTCCCATATAAACCAACATAATGTGTTCCTAAACACTGAAAAATGCAGTGGAAAACCATGTAGTCATAATACCAATTATTATTAAAATTGACCAAAATATCCCATTGCTAGTTTAGCAGCAGTGATGTGTATCACACCAAATTGAAAAAAGTTCCCAGTAGAGTTGGTGATCACACAGTGAATAAAAATATCATCAAAACAAAAGGCTATCTAATGTGTATCCAAGGAAATAACAAGTC
Source organism: Pleurodeles waltl (assembly GCF_031143425.1). NCBI lineage: Eukaryota > Metazoa > Chordata > Amphibia > Caudata > Salamandridae > Pleurodeles > Pleurodeles waltl. Next base: position 1,503,634,721 of record NC_090440.1, read on the forward strand.
CCAGACCTATTAAGGTAGCACATAGTTGCTGACCATTAATCATAAGTCAAAATTATGATCTACATAGAATTTGTAGCATCTGTGGTGTGGGTAGTCGATGGCATGTCAACCTAAACACTATTTGTTAGACCTGGCATCCTTGGCAGTGTCTCACCTGTCATTTTAGCCTCTACTTCCTATGTTGTGACTCCGTGCTGGACTCTGTTTTTGCTGTTTTTGGTATTCTGGGCACTTTACCACTGCTGACCAATGCTAAAGTGCAAATGTTCCAGTGTAAAATGTATGTGTAACTGAATTTCCCATGAATTAAATGTCTGATTTACTAGTAAGTCCCTAGAAAAGTACACTATAGGTGCCCAGGGCATGTAAATCAAATGCTAGTAGTGGGCCTACAGCACTGGTTGTGCCACACACATTAGTAGCCGTGTAACCATGGCTCAGACCTGCCACTGCATTGTATTGTCTGTGTGTTCGGTTTTAAACTGCCAAATTTGACCTCACAAGTGTAGTCACTTGCCAGGCCTTAATCTTCACTTTTGATACATGTAAGACACCCTTAAGTTAGGCCGTAGGTAGCCCCATGGGCAGGGTGAAGTGTATGTTAAAGGTGGGACATGTACTGATGTGTTTTACATGTCCTAACAGAGAAATACTGCTAAATTTGATTTTCACTGTTGCAAGGCCTATCTCTCTCATAGGTTAACATGGGGGCTGTCTTTAATATTTTTAAAGTGCAGGTTCCCTTTGAGGGCAGATAGAAATGTGGAGTTTAGGGTCTATGAAACTCTCAATTTAGTAATCCTACTTCAAAGGTCAAAATGGGAATAAGAAGGGCACCCAAAACCACAGACTTGGGGCGTGGCCTGGGCAAGGCAGGATCTTGTGAACAACAGAGACTTTCCTTTGAAGTTTACCTACTTCAAATGCAGAAAGGGGTATACATAGCAGACCCAAAACCCCAGATTTTTAGATCACTTCTGGAACCTAGGGGAACCTCTGCCAAGGAGAAGAGTTGAGGAAAAGTGTTGCCTCTTCCTGTGACTTTGCTTTGTTGGGCTGCTTCTGCCTGTGAAAGGGGACAAAGACCGTACTTTGTTGTGCATTCCTGCTTAAAGAAGAATCTCCAAGGGCTTGAACTGAGCTTGCCTCCTGTTTTGAAGTCTCAGGGCCATCAAAGACTTTCTCTGCCAGCACCTGGACTCTCTGCTGAGACTCCTGCCCAGTGGTGCCCTTTCCAGTCCCTGGGCCCTTGAAAAGTGAAGTTGGCAGAGCAAGAGCTGAAATCCACACACAGAACGCCATACGGGGAAATTTTCAACACCCCATCTACAACGTGGCTGATAAACAATGTGCCACCTGCTTCACGGCACAAATTGATGCTCCACCTGCATCGCGGCTGGGAGATCGACGCATTGCAACTGGAGAAACTTCGCAACACTTGCTTACGGCTGCTGATAACAATGCAAACCCCACACAGCGTGGTTTTCTAACTCCGTGCGACCGGATTTCTCATGCATCGTCCCTGGGTGTCAAAGTCATTATAAATTGGCACGGATCTGAGGTGCCCTGACCGGAAATCGACGCATCTCTCTCTTGCAAGGGAGAAAAACATCCCATTGCGTCCAGAGAAGAAATGACACACGACCTCCCTTGCGAGTAAGATATTGACACATCACTGACTTTTCTGACGCACGCTCACCCGTGCAGCTTTATTTTTGATGCTAACCAGGTACTTTGTGTAAAATCAAGTTTTCCATTGTTTTCTATGGAGTAAGACTCTTATTCTTTTGAAAATTCATATTTTGACTTGTGTATGTTGGACTTTTGTCCTTTTGGCCTTGTTTGATTTAGACACACATTGTCTTTGAGATAAGCCTGACTGCTTGTGCCAAGCTACCAAGGGGGTGAACAGGGGTTATCTAAGTGTGTGTATTTATTGCCCTGACTAGAGTGAGGGCCCTTGCTTAGACAGAATGCAAACTGACTGCCAAACAGAGGCCCCATTTCTAACACCATTACATGACCATAATCTGGACAAAACGAGGTTCTGAGTAATAGTACTTGGTGCCATAAAAAAGAAGAGGGTATCTATCTATCTATCTATCTATCTATCTATCTATCTATCTATCTATCTATCTATAGATATATACCCTCTTCTTTTATATAGATAGATATATAAATATTTCTAAATACATATATCTATCTATATATATATATATATATATATACATATATATATATACATATACACATATATATATATATATATATATATATATATATATATATATATATATATATATATATATATATGGGACTTAATTAAAAAGTGGAATTATTAGATTGTTGATTAACTGATCCCGAATATGTGTGGGTTGAGCTAAACCACAACCTATTTATTTATATTATAATTAGAGGTGGGTGATGAATTCTGCTCCTCCGGCAGAGTTTGCAGAGTTTTACCCACTCCACACTCCACACGGAGTACGGAGTACAGAAAAAACTCCACGAAGTGAAGTAGAGTGGAGTGTTTTTCTCTTGCTCGCCAATGTTAAGTTGGTGAGGGCAAGTGAGAGAAATCGCTAAGTTGGGGAGCGTAAGCGTGATTTCTGAACATGAGCGGTCGGGGTGGGCCGTGACTGTTTGCAATGAAAAAGCTGCCGCTAGCATTGAGGAAGCGGCCTCTCAAGTAGAAAATCTACTGAGTGGCAAAAAGAAGATAGCGCTCTACAGCTCTCCGAGTGATGCAGTTTGCGCTGATTTTACAGCACGGAAGAAACTCTGGCATTGAAAATCAATGCAGAGAGAGCACCTTACCCAAACTCTGCCGCTCGCAGAACTCCACGTAGTGCTGTGGAGTTTTTTCAGCACTTCGGGCACTAACGCGTAGCAGAACTCCGCGATCTCCACCCAGGCCTAATTATAATTTCAATATTTTGAAAACAATATTTTGGCAATCGATATTTTGTACTTTACATAATGTGTATGTCAAATATATGTTTTGTGGTTGATGTTACTCACAATACTTTAGTACCTCAATATTTGTGTGGGCAGTATTTTTCTATATAACCCATTTCTTGCGGGGAAAACAGGAACCTGCACAAAGATTGTCCCACTTACATGTCCCAAGAAAATGTATGTGAATTTGCAAACACGATTCATTTCCACACAGAAGAAAGAGTACATTAAACTTGGAGGAAGTTGTTCTAATATATCCTGAAACCATGTAAATTATCCCCTTTAGCTGAGAGAAAGACCGCCGCCTTTAGCCAACTTTATTTAATTGCATAATATATGTGCTCTGTCAGCCACCCATGTCACTCATCTAGTTGGGAAACACATTTCAGGTGATGTGTGCCATGTATCAAAATCGACATTGAATATTTTGAGAATGTAACTTTTCGTTAAGGGGCTTTTATTTTAAAAAAATAGGTGAGCAGCCCGTTTCTTTTGTTTCTGAAAGTGCATCGTGTTTAACAAGATCCGTAATGTGTGAGAATATGGAAATATGTAGCTTCTACAAACGGTTGCTCCTTAAATTATTTTTTTCCGATGGATGACTGCCCATGCAAATCATAACATGAATATTCCTGAGGATTTATATTGTGCTTCAAACCGAGTAGCAGTGCAGATTTTCCAACCTCATTTTAGTGTCTAATCTGCTGCTGTTTTCAACACGATGCCTTTTATGAAACGCTGCAAATTTGTTATGGCATTATTCTGCCAACTGTGTCTGTGGTATTTCACCATTGTGTAAAATTATGTCGAACAAGATCTTTCTCAGTGTATTTCTTATTACAAAAGTTTGCACTTATAGGGGTTGCCTTAGCCCATTTTCTGAGCTTTTTGTGCACTACTTAAATACTTATGTTACATGTAACACCTATTTTAATTTAAAAACGCTTATTGCAGCATTTTCTTCTCTCCTTTGCCCCCATACACGTATCACCCTTTCTAAAGAATGACTGTGGACCCTCTCTGAAAGTTGGCCTCATACTACTTCTTAAACCACAGGCCATTTTCCATACTACATTCTCACTGGGAATCCCTTTTAGAAAACTATTACACTCATTGGATGATCACAAAAACAAACAAGCATTTACAATCCAGCAGGTCTCGCATTTCGTCGAGTAAGAGCTATTAGCGTTGTAAACTCCTAACCTTTCTTGTCACATTAATTAGAAAAAAAACGAGCGCGATGTGTAAAACCCAGCGCGATAGCGCTGTGAAATAAAGAGAAAAAGTAGTCCAGAAACCATACTGAATACACAGAGCCTCGTATGTTTTCAGTAGTTGGTTGGTGTGCTTGAGGAGGGCTAAATACCGGAAAAGGCATGGCGTATGCATGCCTTTCACAAATGAAAGCAAGCAGATTTTAAAAGGCATGCCAACGAACCAATGAAAGTGACTGACGTAACATGGGCATAGTTAGAAGCCCAAAGTGAGATTACAGCAGGATCGGAGCGCTTTGCGCTTTACTCTAAAGAGGAGGTGCCGTTCCTCTAGATGAAAGAAAAAAGCAGAGAAGAGCATAGGTTGAATGTGTACAGTTAGGGAGTCCTCATACTTGAGAATTGATGCCCTCACACCCATAAAGCTTTACCATAGGCGGAGCTCCATGTCCAGTTGGGCTGCAATGCCTGACCAGCTCCGGGAGAGGGCTCTTTGTCGGTGATCTTTTCATATTGGTGTTGTTAACACCTCCCTTTATGACTAATTTACACACTTTGGGACTCTTTTTAGGCCAATGAATCTTTTGACCGTGATTGAAGACACCTTAGGACGAGATAGCTAATCAGCATGTCAATCAATATGTTAATAATGTCATCACAGTTCACAGTAATGTGACAATTCTAATTGATCAAAGACATTTAATAAAACTCGGAAACCACCATGACCTTTCAGTCATGAATGACCACACCAGTTCAGTATGATTTTTTGAGGTTTATTCCCTATTGATTACAATTCTACTAATAAGTGTATTAATCTCAAATCCAAGAAACACATTAGCATAGTCACAATATGGCAACTCTGATAAGATTTCATCAAAGCAAGAGTCACGAATAATATAACATAACACGGCGTCAACATATGTTATCCTTAGCCGAGTAACGTTAGCGCATTATTCAACAAAGCATAGATTCAGTTATTTGTCTATTTGCGTCAGTTTAGTGAATACCTCTCCTAACCTCAAGTTAGCATTGGCATGTTGGGCTTCATGCAAAAATTTTTAGTAACATCAATTTAGAAAAACATCTAGCTATGATCTCTGTCAAAAGAAGCAGTTGGTACCTAGAAAAGAAAAGCAAAAAGACGATCACAATATCATTGTCATATAGTTACCCTCCGTATTGGGTCAGCACTCAGGTTCAGTCTTTGTCCTCAGGACATCAGTTGATTCGCCAACGGCCAGGAACTCAGCAATCAGGTAAAAGGGGGCACTTCCCTCATAAGGAGGTAAAGTGTAAACGGGCAATATAAAGGCAAGAATGATTTTAAGAACCAAACAGCAAAGTCTCTATGCAGAATGACGTGTCTGGATCATAGCAAATCGCATCAGCATCTCCCTAACTAACTCTCCTATTCTCTCCTGTTCTCTAGTCTCCAGTCTCCTGTTCTCTTTTACTTCCTGGTGTCAAGGGTTTTTATCCCATTTTTGTTGTACATTCCCCTAAAATTTGGTTGGACAAGGGGTTGCACCCCACTATCTTTATCCAATTGTCTTCACATTAGCTCATCGAATTTGTCATCCCGGAACAGTTCTCACGTATTTTATTGGTCCTTATGATTGACGTCTTTAGCGGGTGGAATGTCCGGTATGATTTCATACTCTTGTGGTCCTTTGCACATCTTCAGTCAGTGGCTCCATTGTCTGTACCGGTATAGGCGACCTTGTACCTGCAAGTGGTCTACAGTGTTGCATTCAGCTAAAATGTTTCTACAAGCAAGCCGAATTTCAGGAGAACGGATCTACTACAGTTACATTCAGCTTCTAGTTTGGAGGAAAACAAGAGTTCATGTCCTTTAGCAAGTCAGCACACTGCACGTTAGAAAAACACATTTAATATGAGAGTCAGGCAGCTAGGCCTCGGCTCATACTAACTAAGGTCTAATGATTTATTAGCAAAACTTTAGCATATAGGTTTTCAATATCAATGCAAAATCACATTTTAATAAAACATTTCATAATTATTAGTCAGTTTCATTAGTCCCCGTGTATATTGGCGGCCACTCCCGTGGGCACATTTCAAGCGCACGTTTTAGCAAAAGATATTAATACATTTTCTATGTGGCATTATTACATATTAGTTCATAATCATTTCATGTTAATATTGATTATATAGGCTACGCTCTCTCAGTCCCTCCTCTGATGACACTTGTCATCACACAAACCTTTCCCTTCTCAACCTTTCACTTTCTGCATTATGCGCATTTCAACATCTTCCCCTTTGTGTGAGCTTTCCCAAATTTCATTAAACATTTTCTGTCTTTCATTTTCTTCATTTCTTTTGTTTTGTTTTGTCAGATTTCTTTTTATTCTTTCATTAACTTTGCATGATAACCATAATCCCAATAAACAAATCAGGACAATCAATAGACCCCCTAATATTTTAGCAAGAACCCCATTCCAAATATTACTAAACCAATTCCCTACTCTGGTAATTCCTCTTCCAACTTTCTCCCAAACTCCAGGTTCCTTCAGCTCCTTCAAATCTGCACTATCTCTTGTTCGGTTAGTTAGCATACCTCTAATCTTTTTGCTGTTATCTGGTATGAACGCACAACAATTGCGCTCATTAAGCATCTTACAGAATCCGCCACTGTTTGCTAAAAGAAAGTCTAAAGCAAGCCTGTTTTGAAGAGTCATAGCTCTTTCCGCAGCAAGCTCAGTATCCATCAGTAGTATAGCCCATGTGAAGTTTGTCAGCATGTTATCCACAATAGTAGACAACTTTCAAATCTTTATGGAGTTTAAGATAACCCCTACTGAAGGAATTATTGCTCCAAATATGTCACCAACGACAGCAGCCGCTGGCTCTCTCTTTTTTCTAGTATGTTGTAATTCAGACATTTTAGTAATTTGCTTTAAGTCATTAATCTGGTAGATCTTTGGGAAAACTATTCCCAAATAACATGTCCCATACCATCCTTTAGGAAGACGGTAATAAGCATTAAGCCCACATATATATTAGATCTCAGGGATCGCTGGATCCTGTCCATTTAACACATGAATGTCCATTTACTCTGAAATAAAAACACATGCCTGCACTCACTCATTCCCACAAATAAAGTGTCATGCTCAGATTTCAGCCTATACATACAAAGCCTACCTACATGTAATGCATCTATAGCTAATTTGCCCTGTGTCTTTATTGCGGTGTAAGCATAATCATTTGCAAGCGTGCGTTTTTCTAACCCTTTTTCTAGCCTTTCCTTTAATGCCTTTCGACCATCATCAGTGTGATCTAAGAAGCTTTTCTCTACAGGCATTAGTAAGCAGGTTAGATTATTGCGGTGTGCATAAGCTGTTCCAAATGTCAGTGTCGGCTCAAAGAAACCCCTAACTCATTTTATGCTGTGTTCTTTAGCTAATTTGTTTAGAAACTCAATCACAGGCGCAAAAGAAAACACTACATCTAAGTCAGAGTAGATATATTGCACATGTTCTTGATCATAGAATCTTGTTAACAGCAAACTACAGCTTATCCCATAAATTAGTGGCAGACTATGGTAAGTAACCCCTTCTTGTACTGATGAAGGAATCTTTGTGCATACATAACAATTCTTTGCATCCATTGTGTCAACATACTTATTCAGCAAGCGATAAAAGACATTAGTAGATAGTTCCCCTTTTGAATTAGTTCCTTCATGTAAGTATTTTGCATCCTGCTCAAACTTCTCCCATGGTGTTAATGTAGCAGTCTCAGGATTTGAAGCATTGTTAGTCACTTTCTTATCCATCCATGGCATTCCCACAATCACACCTATAATTATTATTGCACATACAATACTTAGAATGGCACTCAACCAACCACACATCCTACCCTTTTTACTATCACTTTTAGTGTAACTCATGATCTGTAAAGAATCAGATAGCATAATAATATAAAGCAAACAATCAACTTGAGGACGATATAAAAGCTTTTTTTTTTTTTCAATGCAAAATCTCTTTTTCTTTTTTTTTTTTTCTCAGCAATTATTTACAGTGTTTCACTTATTCCAGTACCCTTTTGTCAAATCAGGTTTAGCAGCTTGTCATAATCGGTTTTTCAGAGTCAATTCAGGTTATCAGTGTCACATCTGGTAATTTATCAGTCTCTTTTCAAAGCTTTTCAGCTTTCAATTTCAATTTAACACAGTCTCTTTCTAAAGTTGAATTCAGGTGCCGTAGTATTGACCTGGTACCTCCCGATCAAAACGGAACGCCAAGAATTCTTGTTGCCATTCAGCTGATGTTGCATACAGGACCTGCGTACCTTCTGTTTGTGACTCTTTTTCTTTTCAGTTTGCGTTCACTCTGCAACTCTCCTTCACTGAGATCCTCTTTTCTGGTTGTGTCAACTTCTTCCTCTATTGTTTCACTAGGGACCACTTTCTCTATTTCAGCTTGTGGCTTCGGCCAGTTATCTCCTATGAGTGTTTTCTTCCTGCTTGGCCTTTCAGAACGTTGAACAATGCCCTCCTCTTGTGCTATGGTGTTTTCTCTTGATGGACCTGCAAGCGGCTCAGGAGGAGTCAGTGCACTTTGACCTCCCTCTGCTTCTTCCCCCTCACCTTCAGGGTCTGTTACGGGCTCAACTTCAAACCTGTATCCGCCTGCTTCTGGGGAAACCTATCTTTGCGTCGGTTCCCCTGTTACCTTGGCTGAGATAGGCTCACTGTCATCCCTCTGGAACTCACTTTGAGTGACTAAGCTGTCCTCAGTGGGCTCTCCTTCAGTCTCAGTTCCCCTTTGAATACTCTCCGGCCCTGAGACTTCCTTCTCTGCAGCTGTTGTTTTGGACACTTCAAGTTCCTCATCAGTTGGACACGTCACCTTCTTTGTGTGACTGGCATGTATCCAGTTTGGAAGGCCTGCACATTTCACAGCAGTGGTTGTTGTCAGTATTACTTGATATGGCCCTTTCCAACGTGGCTCCAAACACGACTTCCTCACATGTTTCTTGACAACCGCCCAGTCACCGGCTTTCAGGGTGTGACCTGGATCACATATCGGTGGAATTGTGGTAGCCTCCACCTGGTGAGAGAAAGAGTGGACCACATCAGCCAGACTCTTGCAGTAGTCCAACACTATATCATCCGTGATATTCACAAGAGCATTTGCAGACACTACGGGCAATCGCATAGCTCGACCCATCAGAATCTCATGTGGAGATAGTCCTGTTTTCTTGTCAGGTGTGTTTCTCATTGACATCAGTACTATGGGAAATGCATCTGGCCACTTCAAATTGGTAGCTGCACACATTTTTGCCATTCTTGACTTCAAGGTACCATTCATCTGTTCCACTAGTCCTGATGCTTCAGGGCGATAGCTACAATGCAGCTTCTGCTCAATGTTAAATGCAGCACACAAGAGCTTAATCACCTCATTGTCGAAGTGTCTGCCCCTATCTGATTCTAAAGAGATCAGGAATCTGAAACGTGGTATTAACTCCCTAAGCAACAGCTTTGCTACTGTGAGGCTCTCATTTCTACGTGTAGGGTAAGCTTCAATCCAGTGACTGAAAACACACACAATCACCAACACATACCTCAGTCCTCCACACACAGGCATTTCCATGAAGTCCATCTGCATCCTGCTAAATGGACCGCCAGCTCTCCCAACGTGGCTCATATTTACCACAGTCCCTTTTCCTGCATTCATCTGCTGACAGATGATGCACCAGTGACAGATAACCTCTGCAGCTTGCCTGAATTTTGGATTGAACCAGTCGATTTTGAGCAACCTGATCATTGCGTCTCTCCCAACATGTGCCTGACCATGGTAAAACCTTGCAAACTGTGACAAAAGACTGTTTGGCAAAACCATTTTCCCCTCTTCTGAGACCCATAAATCATCAGCTCTCTGTACACATTGCATTCTCTGCCAGGAGCGTTTCTCCTCTTTGCCGGCACGTCCCTGCAAGGATTTTAGCTCATCTAATGTGTCAACCACCCTTAATGCAAAGTTTAAGCATGTTTAATTTTCAGTTTCAGGAAACAATTCCCACTGGTCTCGGAACAAAATACAGTTCAATGCACAAAGCCTTGCGACTTGATCTGCATATCCATTTCCCATTGACACAAAGGGGGTCATTACAACATTGGCGGTAAAAGCTGCTTACCGCCGTGCAGAAGACCGCCAATACACCGCCGTGGCTGCGGAATTCCGCCACAGCTATTATGACCCACAGCTCGGAATCCGCCTAAATTCAGACACCCACACAAGTCCGCCACACCAAAGGTCAGTGATAAACTGGCGAAAACAAAACCTCCACCGTCACGCCAACAGAAACACGCCCATGCTATCATGACCCACGAATCCACGCGGCGGTCTTTCAACCGTGGTATTCCATTGGCGGTACACACCGCCGTGATCAAAATACACACACATCTCCAAAACACCGCCACATTGGACAATTCGAATTACACACACCTGAGACACATACAAACACCACTCCCACACACTCAATACAATATAAAACACACACCCCCATCACCCACAAACCACTACGACCAAAAATTAGAGACGAAGGCGACAGAGAGATAACACAGCAATAGACAACTCCACCACACAGAGGCACACAACACCATCACCCATACAACATCCACGCACAAAACACCCCACATCACCACACCTATCAACACATACACCACCCCAGACATCACCTACACCACCCCATGTCACGCCAAAGACACCCCAGGTTTTCCGAAGAGGAGCTCAGGGTCATGGTGGAGGAAATCCTATGGGTAGAGCCACAGCTATTTGGAGCACAGGTGTAGCACACCTCCATAGCCAGGAAGATGGAGCTATGGCAAAGAATCGTCGACAGGGTCAACGCTGTGAGACAGCACCCAAGAAATCGGGAGAACATCAGGAAGAGGTGGAACGACCTACGGGGGAAGGTGCGTTCAGTGGTCTCCAGGCACAACATCGCGATTCAGCGGACTGGCGGCGGACCCCCACCTCCTCCCCCACAACTAACAACATGGGAGGAGCAGGTCTTGACCATCATGCATCCAGAGGGCCTCGGAGGAGTCGGTGGAGGAATGGACACTGGTAAGTCAAATCTTAACTATCATATCCCCCACCCTACCTGCATGCTATCACACACCCCCACCCTCACCCCCTCCCCTATCACTCCAACTCCTCACTAATGTACTAATAACACAAACCACACATCGCAACACCAAGCCCTGCATGACACAACTAAGCTTGGACACCCAGCACCAAAGCATGCTCACTGCACATACCCATAACAACCCCCCAACCATCATCATACAAGCCCCCACACAGGAATGCTTGCACTGGGGTACACGCACACCCACCCATTGCACACCATGACACACACACATGCAATAATTATGCACTTATACCCCTGCAGGACCACTACGTAACGTCACCACACAGGAGGGTCCAGACATCTCCACCCCACCCACAGACGACAGTCGGTTCCCCTGGCACAGGCACAGCCCAACACTGACCTTCCACCCTCTGGTAACACCAGCACAGCACCCACCCAGCGGGCCCATACCTCCGTACCCAGGACACGTCAATCAGCGGTGTGTCCACCACTACAGGGAACCCAGGGTAACCCACCACCCCAACAACAACAGGGACCTGGGGGCAGTGGTAGTGGGCACACGGTCCAGGGGACGGAGGCGCAGGAACACAGGGGAACTGGGAGGGCTGCTGTGCGACAGGGGGCGGACAGTCCAAGGGAACCCACTCTCCACGAGGCCCTCTCCTCCATCATGGGAGCATGCCACCACTCCCAGGAGACGATGGCTACGGTCCTAGCCAAGTTTCAGGAGACCCAGCGCCTGCAGGACGAACAGTATTTGAGGTTCAGGGAGGAGCTCAGAACCATCAGCTCCGCCCTGGGCACCATCGTAGGGGTGCTGAAGGACATACAAAAGACCATGAGGGACACCGTGGCGCTCCAAGGGGCCCCTGACACTAGCATGGACGATGAACTGCCCACCACCTCCGCCGGCGCTAGTGGACAGGACGCCCCGCCACAGGACCACCACACCAGCACCCCACCCCCTGCAGACGGACAACCACCCTGCAAGCGGTCCCTGAGATCCAGGAACAGGACAGAGCAAGATGGCAAGACCCCTGCCAGGAAATGAGACCACCCTGATTGTCCTCCCACTGTCTCACTTTGTTACCCTGTCCAGATTGGAACTGCCCCAGCTCCACTTCCTATGCCCATATGGGCAGTGCGCCTGTGTGACTAATAGACTGGACTCTGCCATGGACATTCCTCCACCATCACCCATCACCATTTTGCCACCCCCTCCAATAATTAGCACCTCAATAAACACCCTTGAACCACAAAACAATCTGGAGTCAGTCTGTGATTTTGAAAATGTGTATTAGCAATGACAGTGACAAAATGCGTTTTCAAATGTAATGCCAACATACCTATGTCACACATCACAAGTCCATGAAGGATGCAAGCAGATGACACACGTTGGTAACCACACCTGTGAAACCGTAATGGAAATGTACAACTCAGTTACCATATACTGGTTGAAATCGACAGACAGGATAGAGGTAGAAGTGTGAAAGTGAATGTAATAGTAAAAAAATTGTTCTCACCTGTGTGTCACTGGAAATATTGCTGTATGACTGACTCCCTGTTGTCTATGTCTTCTTCCTCAGCTTCCTCCTCATCACTGTCCACAGGCTCCACAGGCTCCACAGCTGCCACAACACCGTCATCTGGACCATCCTCCTGCAGAAAAGGCACCTGGCGTCGCAAAGCAAGATTGTGAAGCATCGAGCAGTTGATGATGATCTGACACACCTTCCTTGGTGAGTAGAATAGAGAACGACCTGTCATATGGAGGCACCTGAACCTGGCCTTCAGGAGACCGAAGGTGCGTTCGATCACCCTCCTAGTCCGCCCATGGGCCTCATTGTAGCGTTCCTCTGCCCTGGTCCTGGGATTCCTCACTGGGGTCAATAGCCATGACAGGTTGGGGTAACCAGAGTCCCTAATAGCCACACACGGTGCCTCTGGATTTGACCCATCACATACGGGATGCTGCTATTCCGCAGAATGTAGGCGTCATGCACTGAGCCAGGGAACATAGCATTTACCTGCGAGATGTACTGGTCTGCCAAACATACCATCTGTACATTCATGGAATGATAACTCTTCCGGTTCCTGTACACCTGTTCACTCCTGCGGGGGGGACCAGAGCTACATGTGTGCCATCAATAGCACCTATGATGTTGGGGATATGTCCCAGGGCATAGAAGTCACCTTTCACTGTAGCCAAATCCTCCACCTGAGGGAAAACGATGTAGCTCCTTACTTGTTTCAGCAGGGCAGACAACACTCTGGACAACACGTTGGAAAACATAGGCTGGGACATCTCTGATGCCATGGCCACAGTTGTTTGAAATGAGCCACTTGCAAGGAAATGGAGCACTGATAGCAGCTGCACTTCAGGGGGTATTCCTGTGGGATGGCGGATTGGTGAGATCAGGTCTGGCTCCAACTGGGTACACAGTTCCTGGATTGTGGCACGGTCAAACCTGTAGGTGATGATCAAATGTCGCTCCTCCATTGTTAACAGGTCCACCAGCGGTCGGTACACCGGAGGATTCCGCAATCTCCTCAAATGTCCCAGCTGACGGTGCCTAAGAAGGACAACAGCGACCGCAGAGTCAACAAATTCTCAGGTATGTACCCACAGCTACACAGAACACAACACCAAATACTAAACTCCTCCTGTATGTGTGTTGAGTGTAGGCCTAGGTATGTGTGACGCAGTAGTAAATGAAGTCATGTGGGCCCCTGAAATGGCGGCTGCCTGACCTCTAAACTGGGACAATGGGATGTGAGGTAACTGCGCTGGCGTTGTACACCGTCGCGGTAGGCGTTCGTAGACCGCGGCGCAATGCTGCATTGGTTATCATTGGACCCTATGGGTCCCAGGAGCCAATGATGAATTGCACCGGCGGTGATGATACGCACCGTCGCTGACGTCACCGCCGCGGACGTCACCGCCATTTTCTATCTGTTCAATCACTCGATACCTGATCTTCGACAGGAGAGGACCTACACTGCAAGTGCTGCTGTGACCTCGGTCTGGAAGAGACGATTGCTGCTGCGTCTGGGGAAAGGGCCCCTGCCTTCACTGCTCAGGAGTTGGAGAAGCTCGTGGACGGGGTCCTCCCAATGTACACGCTACTCTACGGTCCTCCAGACCAACAGGTAAGTACACAGGGAGCACGTTGTATGGGCTATGCTAGGTGGAGAGGGCTGGATGTCAGTAGGAAGGGGGCAGAGTTCTGCGACCATTAAGGACTGTGAATGCATGTGCCACCTGGCAAGGGTAGGGATGGGGGCCAGTCACTTCAACGGTGCAGTTGGTAATGACTTCTCTTCTTCCCCTGTACATGTCATGTAGGTCAGCGCCTACCAGAAGAAGGACATTTGGCGTGCCATCGCCAAGGACGTCCGGACCCTGGGGGTCCACCAGAGATGGGGCACCCACTGCCATAAAAGATGGGAGGACATTCGCTGCTGGAGCAAGAAGACGGCGGAGGCTCAGCTGGGGATGGCCTCCCAACGTGGGAGGTGTCCCCGTCGCACCATGACCCCCCTGATGTTCCAGATCCTGGCGGTGGCCTACCCTGAGTTGGATGGGCACTTGAGGGCATCACAGCAGACACAAGGGGGTGAGTACACTCTCATTCTGCTGACTTAGCGCGCAGTGGAGGGGTCTGGGTGGGGGAGGAGGGCTGTGGGTTTCCCTAGGCCAGGGCGAGTTCCGTAGGCTAGGCCCCTTCGTAAGGCGTGGCCCCCCACCCCACCTCTGTAGAGTGCCAAGTACAGGTATACATGCCCCTGTGTCATCTATGTGGACAGATGACACTTATAGCCATGTAGGCCATATCCCAGAAATTGCATCTGTAGAGGCCAAGAGCACGGCGTAGTGCAGGGGGCTGCTGTGTCTGTATTGTCCGCCAATTGTAGCGGTAAGCCATGCACTCAACCTGTCTTTCTTCTGTTTCCCCACCCCTTTTTGTGCTCTCCCTGTTCTTCTGTGCATCAGCATCATCAGGCGGAGGTACAGTGGCACCGGAGCACGAGGGAGCTACATCCCATATGGCCATGGAGGGCCAAACCACGGACTCCGAATACACCAATGGGACGGAGGGCTAGGGAAGCTTCACGTCGGTCACCAGATCAGCAACCAGCGACACGGACTCGTCCTCCGATGGGAGCTCACTTGTGGTGGTGGCACCATCTGTGCCCCCCACTTCTACAGGTACAGCCGCCACCCCCCCTACCAGCACCGCCCTCCCAGCAGCCCCTCAGCCTTCGCTCCGTGCCCGCTCACCCAGGAGGGTGGGCATCACCTTCGCCCCAGGCACCTCAGGCCCTGCCCCAGTCACCCCTGCTGCCCTCAGTGAGGAGGCCATTGACCTCCTCAGGTCACTCACTGTTGGGCAGTCTACCATTGTGAATGCCATCCAGGGTGTAGTAAGGGAGTTGCAACACAGTAATGCATTCCTGGAGGGCATTCATTCTGGTCAGGCTGCCCTTCATCGAACCCTGCAATCTCTGGCCTCAGCACTGATGGCAGCCATTGTCCCTGTGTCTAGCCTCCCCCCTCCAACTTCCTCCACCCAGCCTATCCCAAGCACACCATCAGACCAGCATGCACACACCTCAACACCCAAAAGTGGCTCTGGCAAACATAGGCGCCACACATCCCACAGGCACTTACACAAGCATCACCCACATACAGACACAGCAACATCCACTGCCTCCACTGTGTACACTCTCACCTGCATGCACTACATCTACAGGAACTAGGACTCGCACCAGAACACCCAGCACCACACCCCGCTCACCTGCACTCACCACCCCCACTACCATTTACACGTCCCCTGTGTCCACTCCCAGTGTGTCTGTGATGCCCCCTCCCAAAGTACACAAACGCGGGCACCCACACATCCAACATCCATCCACCTCACGACAGCCTCCAGTACATGCACCTGCACCTAAATCACCTAAAGTTACACCTCCTACAACCACCTCCTCTTCCTCCACTCCCAGGCCCCCTCCAGCTACCCATCCCAGTGTTCGTCAGAGACTCTTCCTGAGCATCGTTGACCTCTTTCCCACCCCCCCCTCCAATTCATAGGTCCCGTAGTAGCACCTCAGCCAAAAAAAGTCCGGTACCAGTGGTGCGTGTTAAAGGTCTGTGGAGTGCACCGGCCACCAGGGCAGCCAGTGTGACATGGAGCCAAAGCACTGCCAGCCCACCCCCTGTGAAGCACCTTAAGTTGGAAAGTGCCCGACGGGAGAGGGTGAAGACTCCTGCCGGCAAAACAGCTCACAAGGGTCCCGGGGGGAGTGCTGAGTCAGCTGTGACTCCTCCCAAGGTGGTGAAGGGGCAGAAGAGGTCTCCAAGGTCTGGTAAGAGCAGCACGGCAGAGAAGGCCGCCATCCTCCCCACCGGCCGGGACGCCACCGGCAGCAGTATCGTCACTGGTCCAGAGACCACCAGCAGAGTCAGTGCCCTGGAGGGCAGCAGTATCGTCACTGGTCCGGAGACCACCGCCAGAGTCAGTGCCCTGGAGGGCAGCAGTATCGTCAATGGTCCGGAGACCACCGCCAGCGTCAGTGCCCTGGAGGGCCCCGGCAGCCACAGCCCCGCTGGGCACTGAGGGACCGTCATGCCACACACCGCTGCACAGGACAGAGACAGCTAAGTCAAGCACCACTGAACAGGGCAAAGACCGCCATGGTGAAGACCGCTGAACAGGGCAAAGACCGCCATGGCACTGCACCGCTGAACAGGTCAGAGACAATCAAAACAGAAAAACAATGACAGGTAGGGACAAATTCAATCCTAAGTTGTAAGAACAGTCCTTAATTCTGTTACTTATGGATTTATTTCTTTACATATTTATTTAAAAAAAAATTAATGTAGCAAAAAGGATCTATGGTAAACAAATATGATTTAGTAAACATCACATAAATAAGTATACATACAATATTACTCACAATGCACGCACAATCGACCACATACAAGATTTAAGATTTGACAATAAAAACCATCCTAAGATGGTGCCCTACGCATTACAATAGTGGTCACTATAGTGTAATTCCACATGTGATCCACTGCTCTTTGCTCAGGTACTAGGCTTTTCGTACACTTAACTATCAACGTATTGTGTTTTTCTTTCACACAAACGTGATATCGTGTGTTTCAAGTGTTTGCAATCTAGTCCATTATTTGACAAGCCCAATAACCTTGCACTACAGGGAAGTCAATGCGTTTCGGCCTACTGATTTAGGGCCTCATCAGGACTGGAGAAGGGCAAAAAGTGGTTCTAGAAAAACAATCAAAAAACAAACACTTACAAAAATGCATTCATACATGTGAGAAATAAATCAATAGAAAGGTGTATGTTACATGCCACCAGAATATTCTATATTACAAAAAACTTTTTTTTTTAAATATATCAGCTTAATTTAGAAATATTTTCCAGTTTACGACCACCCGTAAAGTGATTTTGTATCATATACTCTATTTTTTGTTGTTGCTCAGAAACAAAAAACAAACAAAGAACCTGCCTTTACCTTAGTTGTAGGAACAACGGAGGAAACAAATCCTGTATGTCATTCTCGAAGAATTGAAAACGCTGGCCCAGGTTGCTTGTGTTTGTTACCTCAAAACCATACAGTGCAGCTCGTATCGGCACCTTAGTAGGGGAACAACACGAAGGTCAGAGCTCTCCCCGACCTTATTACCCCTACGGCACTCGAAGTGATGGCAAAACCCCAAATCACCCGTGTGTAATTACCGTTTTATTAAATCTGCCGCGTCCTACTATTGCTGACACTGCAGCGCGACTCATTCAAGACGCGTCTTCCGTATCCGAGTTGTTGCTAAGCGGCGTCATGCACAGAGGGCGTGCTGGCGTCTTAAATAACAAGCCCTACCGGCTTTAAAAACAAGTGGCATAGTGGGTCATATATCTAACCACCGGCCCGTGTCGGTAGCATCGCGGCCATCTTCAAGCCAGTTAGACAGTCCTTACTCCGCAATTTTATAAGTGTCTATTTCATCCTGCAGTTTACCAAACTAGTATCAACCTTAATGTCGGTGTAAATATTTAAACAACAAATACACTAGAAATGTTGTTGGAGCATAGATGTTGTACCCACTTCAAGAATTTGGAAATATTTGACTGTGTGTTTAGAACTACAATATATCATGCTTAATAATTTTCAAAGTATTAGATAAAATGGATGATTCTTGAAATGATATATATATATTTGTACCATCTAACCAACAAGCATATATATTGGTGATTGTTTGTCTCTCTTCGATAAAGATTTATAATATGACCTATAGTTGGAAGGTGATGCTCCCAAAGATTGCCTGTGATAGAAAATATGGGTAAAGAAGGGACACTAAAGATGGCCGAAACGATAACATCAGGAGGCCATTTGTCCAAGTAGTGAGTCTGTAATTGTAACAGACGAGCAAGGTAGAAGCAAGTTGATCTATGCTCCAACAACATTTCTAGTGTATTTGTTGTTTAAATATTTACACCGACATTAAGGTTGATACTAGTTGGGTAAACTGCAGGATGAAATAGACACTTATAAAATTGCGGAGTAAGGACTGTCTAACTGGCTTGAAGATGGCCGCGATGCTACCGACACGGGCCGGTGGTTAGATATATGATCCACTATGCCACTTGTTTTTAAAGCCGGTAGGGCTTGTTATTTAAGACGCCAGCACGCTCTCTGTGCATGACGCCGCTTAGCAACAACTCGGATACGGAAGACGCGTCTTGAATGAGTCGCGCTGCAGTGTCAGCAATAGTAGGACGCGGCGGATTTAATAAAACGGTAATTACAAACGGGTGATTTGGGGTTTTGCCATCACTTCGAGTGCCGTAGGGGTAATAAGGTCATGGAGAGCTCTGACCTTCGTGTTGTTCCCCTACTAAGGTGCCGATACGAGCTGCACTGTATGGTTTTGAGGTAACAAACACAAGCAACCTGGGCCAGCATTTTCAATTCTTCGAGAATGACATACAGGATTTGTTTCCTCCGTTGTTCCTACAACTAAGGTAAAGACAGGTTCTTTGTTTGTTTTTTGTTTCTGAGCAACAACAAAAAATAGAGTATATGATACAAAATCACTTTACGGGTGGTCGTAAACTGGAAAATATTTCTAAATTAAGCTAATATATTTAAAAAAAAAAGTTTTTTGTAATATAGAATATTCTGGTGGCATGTAACATGCACCTTTCTATTGATTTATTTCTCACATGTATGAATGCATTTTTGTAAGTGTTTGTTTTTTTATTGTTTTTCTAGAACCACTTTTTGCCCTTCTCCAGTCCTGATGAGGCCCTAAATCAGTAGGCCGAAACGCGTTGACTTCCCTGGAGTGCAAGGTTATTGGGCTTGTCAAATAATGGACTAGATTGCAAAGACTTGAAACACACAATATCACGTTTGTGTGAAAGAAAAACACAATACATTGATAGTTAAGTGTACGAAAAGCCTAGTACCTGAGCAAAGAGCAGTGGATCACATGTGGAATTACACTATAGTGACCACTATTGTAATGCGTAGGGCACCATCTTAGGATGGTTTTTATTGTCAAATCTTAAATCTTATATGTGGTCGATTGTGCGTGCATTGTGAGTAATATTGTATGTATACTTATTTATGTGATGTTTACTAAATCATATTTGTTTACCATAGATCCTTTTTGCTACATTAAATTTTTTTGAAATAAATATGTAAAGAAATAAATCCATAAGTAACAGAATTAAGGACTGTTCTTACAACTTAGGATTGAATTTGTCCCTACCTGTCATTATTTTTCTGTTTTGATTGTGTATTTACCCTAGGCAGGTTAGGGTTATAGGGTTTCCCCTGGTTTTACGCAGAACAGGTCAGAGACAGCAAAGGCAAGCACCGCTGAACAGGGCAAAGACCGCCATGGTGAAGACCGCTGAACAGGGCAAAGACTGCCATGGCACTGCACCGCTGAACAGGTCAGAGAGAGCAAAGGCAAGCACCGCTGCACAGGGCAAAGACCGCCATGGCAATGCACCGCTGAACAGGTCAGAGACAGAAAAGGCAAGCACCGCTGAACAGGGCAGAGACTGCCATGGTGAAGACCGCTGAACAGGGCAAAGACCGCCAAATCAAGCATCATTAGTCCATGTGCAGCTGGGACAGTGACGGAACTGGGACCGTCACGGGGAGCGTGATGCACTCTGGGCACCAGTCCCCCTCCAGAACCAGTGGAGACCTGCATCCACTCCGTTTGTCCTGCACAGGATGAAGCACTCTGGGCACCAGTCACCCTCCTGAACCAGTGGAGACTGTGATCCACTTGAGAGACTGTGGCTTTCACTCCCCAGGATAAAGCAGTGGGCAAACCACCCACTGAAAAGACTTGTGAGACTGTGGCTTTGCACTCCCCAGGATGGTACAGTGGGCAACCCACCCACTGTAGAGACTTGAGAGACTGTGGCTTTGCACTCCCCAGGATAAAGCAGTGGGCAAACCACCCACTGAAAAGACTTGTGAGACTGTGGCTTTGCACTCCCCAGGATACATCAATGGGCATGGAGCCCCGTCGTGGATCTGGCGTGGTGCAGTCATCCGGCTGAGGTGCCCCCCCCCATTCCCTTCCCCCTGAGGTGCCTGTTGTATTTCTATCTGATGCCCCTGCAGTGCTCTCTCCGTTTGTGGACAGGTATCTAGTGTGGGCCTCGCCCATGCATTGTGGACCCAGTGGTCCACGGACATTGATATGTGCATACATGCAGTACTAATCGTGACGTATGATTTTTATAATGTTGATATATATCTGTATATCATTGGTTACTATATTTTGATACATTACAAAGTTTTAACTGATTTCCTTTTGTCTTTGCATTCATCCGGGGGGGTTGTGGGTTGTTACTGTGCTGTTTGGAAATGCATTGGTGTGTGTGTTGTAGTGGGTGAGGGTCGGGTTGGGGGTGGGATTGTTGCATGTGTGTGTCCGTGACTTTTGCCTCCCCCTCCCCTATGTTGTAGGTGAAGTACTCACCGTTGTCTTCGGCGCCTACGTTGCTGGTGTTCATAGAGGAGCAGAAAGACAAGAGCAGGGAGAATTTGTAGTTCCGGCTCCATGGTGGCCTCCTTCCTCCTGGAGTGTTTAGAGGTGAGCATTTTCCCTTTGAAATGGCTGTTTCCGTCTTGTTTTTATTCACGGTGAATCCGCCCCGGAAAAGGTGGTGGATTGGCGGGTTGTGATACTGTGGGCAGTACATTGTCTTCCGCCTGTCTGTTGGCGGTGACCGCCGCGCTGCTTGTCTGTACCGCCGTGGCAGTCGGAGTGTTAAAGTGGCTGTCTATGTTGGCGGTTTCCGCCACGGTCATAATTCCCTTTTTTTCAAGAGGTAACTGAATCGCATGCAACAAATCCTTAATCTTTTCGCCATTTTTCACTGGTGAACCAGAAGAGGTCATGAAGCCCCTTTGTGACCAAAACTGGCCAAAATCATGTACAATTCCAAAGCTGTATCTGCTGTCAGTATAGATAGTGACTTTCAAGTTTTCAGCTGCGTGGCAGTCCTTGGTAAGGGCAATTAATTCAGCCACTTGAGCAGAGTACACTCTTTCGAGCCAGGAAGCTTCTAAAATACCAGTGATTGTACACACAGCATATCCGGCTCTCGGTACTCCTACTGAGTCTCTCAAGCATGAACCATCAACAAAAATAATGTAATCATTTTCTTCCAATTGGGTATCTTTGATGTCAGGTCTTGGTTTGGTGCATAGTTCTCTTACCTCAAGACAATCATGTTCTACTTCCTCTGTATTGTTAAAGTCTGCATTTTCAATAGGAAGTAAAGTTTCTGGGTTCAATACAGTAGATCTCTTGAGGGAAACATTCGGAGACCCCAGTATAATGGTCTCACACTTTGTAAGGTGGGCATTTGTCATGTGCTGCGTCTTGGTTCGGGTTAACAGAATTTCAACTGAATGTGGAACCATTACTGTTAAGGGATGTCCCATCACTATGCCTTCACACTGTGTGAGGCTTTGACCAACTGCTGCAACTGCACGCAAACAACCCGGTAAGGCTGCTGCAACTGGATCCAAAGTAGCTGAAAAATATGCTACCGGCCAGTTTGCACCTCCATGGACCTGTATCAAGACAGACAAAGAACAAGCATCACGTTCAGGACAAAACAGTAGAAAAGGCTTTGTGTAATCAGGTATACCTAAAGCACATGCTTTCCCTCGATTCCATCAATGCCTTCATCTCTTTCTCGGACATAGCTATGGTACCTGGGTCGTCCTGAACCTCCTTAACTGTCAATTTCACCAAAGGTTTAGAGATAATCAAGAAGTTGGGAATTCACTCGCGACAGTAGCCCACCATTCCCAAAAACATTCTGACATCTCTCTTGGTTGTCGGGGATTCATCTGCAGTACGGCTGTCACTCTTTCTTTAGATATTTTTCTTGACCCTTTCTCAATCAGGTGGCCTAAGTACTTCACCTCTCCCTGACAGTATTGTAGCTTCTTTGGGGACACTGTATGCCCATTCTTTCCCAAATGGTTCAAAAAGGCAATTGTGTCATACCTGCAGTTGTCTTTTGTTCTGGACGCAATTAACAAATCATCAATATACTGCACTAGAGTCGAACTGAAAGGCAGTTCTAACGACGCCAAATCCATTTTAAATATCTGATTGAAGATGGAAGGTGACTCAGAAAACCCTTGAGGAATTCTGCACCAACTGTACACCTTATCCAGGAATTTGAAACTGAAGAGGAATTGGCTGTCCTCATGAAGAGGCACCGAAAAGAACAACTGTGAACCACTCTGCATCACACAGAACCTGAAACATGATCACAGCTGGATTTGGCACTATGGGGAAGCATTTTACCACAATCTCATTTATTTTCCTCAAATCTTGCACAGTTTGAACCTTCCCACAAGGCTTTTTCAAACCCACTATTGGTGAGTTACACTGGCTACTCAGTACTTCTTTCAAAACCCCTTGCTTCACAAAGTCTGCAATTATCTGCGCTACCTGAATGATGACATCTTGTGCCATGTGGTACTGCTATACCTAGGGAAACACTGCATTCGGCTTTACCTGTTCTTTAACCGGTTCTACTCCTTTTATAAGTCCCACTCCTTTTCCTGTCATGTCCCACACTTTCTCTGTCACTGTTCCCTGCATCTCAGGTGGTAAGTCAGTCACTGTAAGCATTGGGAATAAGGTTATCAAAGGGTATTCCTCATTTGCAATCTCCGTCTCTAACTCTAAAAACTGGCTATTGTCCCCTTCGTCATCACTGTTTGTCTGCACTTCAATCCCTTCATTTGAACAGGTAATCGAACATCTTGTTTTGCACAATAAGGGCCTGATTACAACTTTGGAGGAGGAGTTAATCCATCCCAAATGTGACAAACCAGCCGTATTACGAGTTCCATAGGATATAATGGACTCGTAATACGGCTGGTGGTATATCCGTCACTTTACCGTCACTTTTGGGACGGATTAACACCTCCTCCAAAGTTGTAATCAGGCCCTAAGTCTCTTCCCAGTAGGGATACAGGACTCGAATCACAGACTACAAATTTGTGTAATCCCTGGAAATTGCCAATCTCAATTTGGACCGGATCTGTAATCGGATTTGTCAGGAACTGATTTGCTACTCCTACCACTCTTATGGTACGCCCTGAAAGTGGCAATTTCGGAACCTCTGCACTTCTGACTGTAGAGCGTGTAGCTCCTGTGTCAACTAGGAATTAAACCTTATGACACATTACCTTTCCCTCTACATAGGGTCCTCTCTGATCTACTTCTAGGGACGCTGCAAGCCTGCACTCTTCAATGTCTGAGCAACCATCAGACCTTTCATCATTTATTCTATTCTCACCACGCAATGGGAACTGTTGTACTGTGTTATTCTGACTCATCATTTGGCCTGTGACCTGCTGAGGAAGCATCACCTGTTGCTGTCCCATTGGAGCCAATGGCATTTGCATTTGCTGTCTAGGTACCATGGGAATCTGCTGCTGTGCCTGCTGCATTTGTGCTGGTTGAACACGCAGCATTTGCATTTGCATTTGCATTTGCTGCACGGGCTGTAACCCCTGCATCTGAACCATGTTATTCTGGAAGTTTTGATTTTGGTCCCCTAATCTTTGGACCCCTCACATTTTGAAATGTACTGACATCATTGCTTTGTTGAACAACACCATCCTGCACCACCATTGGGCATTCCCGCTTCCAATGCCCCACGCCCCGCACGCGTGACATTGTGACACCTTTTTCATCCCCTGCATGTCGTTTTGAACCACAACAGTATTCAGGTCTGGACCACGGTTCACAAAACCTCGACCTCTCGGTTGTGCCTGAAACATGCCATTCCCTTGCAGTTGCTTTTATCCCACCTGCTGTATTCCGTTCCCCTGCATCCATGCTTGCGCTGCCTTAATCTGCATCACCATCACCTTCTCTTTCAACTTTCTCTGCTTCAACTCAATCTCGTCACTACAGTATTTCGCATACTGCAACACCTCATCAATCGGCTTTGCTTGCCAACAGATCAAATGATTCTTAATCATCTGACTAATCTCTGGTCTCAGCTCTTCAACAAACCTGAACACAAGATGATTCATGTCTTTCGGCTCAATGACCTCAGTGCCATTGTAATGTTTAATTGCTTTCAACAATCTCTCATAGTAGGCATGGATTGATTCTTTGGCCTCCTGTGAGGTTCGATCGATCTTCTGCCAATCAGTCACTTTTGGCGACACTTTCTGCTTCAAAAACTCAATCACTTTATGATAATACTTCATCACCTCCTCAGATGGTTCCTGTGTCGGCCAATCCACACCTCTCTTGCATTCAAGCCATAAGTGAGGTGGAACTATAATCTCAAACAGGGTATTCAAGTCCTCCCAGAGACATTTCGCAAGCTTCACAAACCTGTCCGTCCGTTGGTACCGTTCTATTGGCTTCTCCCTTAACCTGGGATAATCATTTGTGAATGACAAGATGTCTCCCCTAGACCACTGTACATGGACTAGCACTCCTCCGGCTGTTTCTCTCATTGGTAACATTTTTATTGTCCCCGTGTCCGGTGCGGCTTTAGCCTGCTTTGGTTCCGGACCATCTCCCTTTTCTTTATCTCTTTTCTTTGCCCATCTGCCTTCCCATTTCTCTAAGGCTCCCCAAATTTGCGCAATTTGCAGTATTTCTTTAAGATGCGCTTTCATTCCGGTAGACCTCATGTGATCAAAATCTTTAGAATCGAAGTCTAATCTGTAGCTTCTTTTCAAATGTTTAGTATTCTCAATATCTATGCCGTATTTGTCTGCCAGGTTTGCCAACCTCTGATGCACCTTGCCCACTTCTTTAGTGATTTTGGGGCACAGATACCTAAATTCTGCTTCTGTGTATGACTCTAATCTGTTCACCCCCATTGTTCCTTCCACTAGTTCCAGAGCTTCTACACCCAGTCTTACAAAATTTAAGTATTCATCCCTCTCTGATCTCTCTGCGGTTGCTGCGGTAGTCTGTGAAGCGTTGAGCTTTTCTAACCACTCATTCAACTGTTGCGCGGAAAAGCCTTGCAACTAAATATTTCCTGACTGCTTCAATGGTGTCTGTGTCGTATTTGTACTCATTATCTGTGGGGTTAGCACACCTAATCCTGCTTGCCTCACTGTCTCCAAAGAAGCCCCAATCGGACTAAGGTCCAACAAAGACCTGAGTCCTTCTGCTGTCTGTTCTCTTGGTGTCATTACTTGGGGAGTCCCTGTGAACCCTCCTCTTATTGCCTCTTGGGTCATTACTCCCTGATCACACACGCCAGGCTTACCCTGCGCATACAGTGGTACTGGTGGACCGACAGTAATTGGTAATGATATAGCAGCTGGTGACTGTCCAGGTCCCAAACCCTGTGGAGCATTAACTCCCATAGCTCGATTCATCATGGGTGCTGTAGTTACTGACTGCGGTCCTGCAACTGCATTGAAACTCGGAACCAGCTGTTGCTGGGGAGGCAATTGCAGAGTTGGCTCAATCTGCACTAGCTTTGATCTCGTGTATATTGGATCAGGCGGCACCATCAGACTCGTAGTTGTTTCTAGTACTGGGACATCTGGATAAATCCTTTGAATCTGTGGTGGCTGCAACTGTATCTGTGTCTCTGGCACAGTGGTTAGACTGACATAATTCTGTATCAAAACTGTATCACTTGTCTGCACTGTACATGAGAAGCCCTTACTCTGGGTCGGTTCTTAAGAGCTCACACTAGTGCTCTGTGCATTATCATTTATGGCATACGGTGGCGGGCGATCATGTAACAACTGATTGAGAAATTCTTCATCATCTGAATCATCTTCGTCTACCCAAGACCTCTGAGTCTCTTTTGACTTGCTAGAGCCCTTGTCTGTCTTACATGTGGCTTTCTTTCCCTGTGTCTCATCTTCCTGGGTTATTGCCCGAAACAATTTAAGTCTGTCAACTATTCCTCTTCTCCACATCCTGCTCTCATTGTCACATCTACCCTCCGCTAAAGTATTTTCTGCCCTTTTCATTCTTTTTTCAAATTTTTGCTGTCCTTGTCGTATGGCCATTAAATCCAAGACTTCTAATGTCTCATACTGAGCTGGTCTCGGAGGCGGTTTTTGTACACTTAACATCCACCTTAAGTTCTCTAAAATTCTTGTATTGAACGTTCCATGCTCTGGAAACGCTAAACATCCCTCCTTCTCCGTTAATTTGCGCCACTGCTTCATCCAAAGACATGGCGCGACTCCCTTTTCCTCCATTACAATATAAGCTGGAGTACCCTCAGGCGGTGTAGGCTCCCATTCACTCGCCATAATATATGTATCTCCCTTCAAAGCACTCTTTAGCACCTTGAAAAACTTCATTTTTAAATCTTTTATTTTGTTTACAATGTAATCAGAAAGTGACTTTAATTCCCAGAACACTCTTCACCCACCTTTCTCAACCAATTGCCTCTCACGGACGGCTACCAATCCGTGCGCGACCCCTCTCAGCAACTGACCAATCCCAGCGCGGCACCACTGACGTCACATTCACACACACTGCAGCTGACAAAGTCTTGCGGCTTGTCCTCCTCACACAAAACTAATGCAATATATTGCGAGCACCTTTAACAACAATAACTCATATTTGCAGGTTTACTGCAGGAAGGGTAACACAGTCGCTTCAGAACTTTACAGAGATTTCACTTGAAACCTCAGCCGCTACTCTCTCCTTCTCAGCTCCCGCACTCGCAAGCAGAATTCGACCCGCAAATCCTACTCTCGACTTGTCAATGGTTCGTTCTAGTGCACATTAGAACTTGCAAAATCTCCATCGAAGGTTTCACTCACACAATTTGACTCAAACCTGACTTGTCAACCACGCCCGACTGACCTATTAAACCGCACAAGTTACAACATAAACCCAAGTGTCTCCTACACTTGTCAATATACTTCGGAGTCTTAGACCACGACGGGTCCGTACATCACCAACAACCACGTGGATAATTTTTTGAGCACAAAGCGCCACACTCACATGAAGTTCGCCGACTTCCCTACTCTCATACTTCGGAGTACGTCCACTCCTACTAAAACAACATTACCTGGCCTAAATCCACACTAAGGTCTAATGATTTAGTAGCAAAACTTTAGCATATAGGTTTTCAATATTAATGCAAAATCACATTTTAATAAAACATTTCATAATTATTAGTCAGTTTCATTAGTCCCCGTGTATATTGGTGGCCACTCAAGCGCACGTTTTAGCAAAACATATTAATATATTTTCTATGTGGCATTATTACATATTAGTTCACAATCATTTCATGTTAATATTGATTATATAGGCTACGCTCTCTCAGTGTGATGGTGAGATGTGGTGTGTGAGGCTGTAATCTTATGTAGGGTGTTGAAGAGAGTGAGGAACAAAAGAAGTGTATTAAAACTGCCTAGAGGGGTACCAATATAGCACTTTAATGATGAGGCTCCCTTTGCAGGATTAAAAACGTAAAAAGCCACTAAAAAACACTCATGGTGCCCAGGTGGCCTATATAATTGATAAATATAGGGTCAACATGTTTTGTACTCCATGGGCCAGCCAGATCTAAAGCGTTTCTTCAGGACTGAAGTGCCCTACCCTTCATACAAATGGGATATGTAATGATTAGTACGCCCTAACAGAACCAAACATACCTATCTATTAGACAGTCCAACCTACCTAAAAGGAAGAAATAAACATAAGGGTAGGTTATATCACATTCTGAAATTTGAAGATGCCATAGGTGCAGGTGTGACTCACACTAGATGCAAAGAGCTGCTGAACTTGATTAATGATCTCAACAGGTGTTGGACTTTTCACAGGTCAGTGATTGGCATGCTGTGTCAGCTGTAAGCGCCCAAGACATTAGAAATATGGGCACATGAGAAGGCAATGGCTGTCCATTAGGACAAATAAAATGAGAAAGCAGTAAAGCAGTGAGGGCAAGGGGGGTATTCATTGGGGCACAACTGTAAGAGACAATGGATGCTTCCATTACTCACCCATTTGAGATGGAGCCCGTGACAGATTGGGTAAAAAGTTCTTCTGATATCAGGGAGGAATCTTGGGATTCCAAGGTACCTGACTTCTGCAACAGCGATACTAGGTCTCTGGTGGATGGTATCGGGGTGTATACGATATCAGAGGATTCCCTTGATCTGGGAGATACATTTTTTTCACTTACCAATGGCTCTGACTCCTCCAGTTCTAGCCCTAGTGATTTAGGTGATCTGTGTTTGTCTGACTCAGAGGATAGCTCTGATGCCACAGTCAGGCAAGTCAAATGACAAAAGAAATCAAAGAATCAATGCCAAACTTGTTTGATTGAAGAAGAGAATAGGTCCCAGTTGGCCCCAGCACTAAATTGAGATAATTCTGCAACTAAACAGGTATATTCAGAACCCTACGATCAGCAGCCGGAATTGCCCCGCTGGAAAGAAAGCAGCCAGCCTCTGCAGAAGGACAGGAGAGCCCAAGCTGAGGCTTATTTATAGATCTATAAAACAACATCAGGAAGAGCCTTGCATTGATAGCTGCAGGGTCTGGTTTGCCATGAAAAGGCTACAAGATTGGTGAGAGGATATCCTCAGGGGAAGAACATAATGGATTATTCGAAACTTGTTTGGGAGCACCCAAGGGTCAGGCTGAAGCTCATGTGTCTCAGATTTCTGACATACTATGGAAATTTGAGGAATTTGAGAATCAACTAATCAACTAAGACAAAACTCCCTGAGTTTCCTGGGCCTTGCAGAAGGTGTGAAAGGCAATAATAATAGGGCTTTTATGTTGAGCCTCCTCAAAGGGGCCTTCCCTGAATATGGAACTGGAGCTTGGAGCTCCCAAACAAATGCATCACTTTCCGCTAGAGTTACGTGCCATTTGAAGAGGAATCACAGATTAGTTGACATGTGGCATAAGATCAAAGCACTGGATCCTATCTATACCTTTTTTTTGCCCCCCCATAGGGAACACACCCATTTAAATTACTTTCTTATATCCCTTAGTTAGCTCCAAGGCTCTCAAATTGAAAAATTCCCCTGGGTCATGTTCTGATCGTAGCCCACTTGTGATTGAGATGCTGCTTGTCAGCCAAGGTAGAATTGCATAGAATTGGTCTTTTGAGAGAGGTTTGCTCACTGATGAGGAAGATGTTATTATACATATGAACAGCTAGATTTTGGAATTCTTGGAATGTAATAGAGGGAGCGCTTCAATTGGCACAGTGTCTGATGCTTTTAAGGCTGGTATAAGGGAAAAAAGTGTAAAACTGAATCATCAGAACAGACAGTATCAACTTATGAGAGAGCTGTACATGAATTTGCGGAGGCCGAGGCTCAACTCATTGTGGCTGTTTCAGTAGCTGCAGATCTTGACAGAGCTCAACATAAGCTTGCATTAGCTACAGCTGCTATTAATGACATTTTGGCAAAAAGAGCAGCAGAAAATTATCTGTCATGGAGGCAGGAGTATTATGAATACAGTGAGTGAGTTGGGTACTTCCCTGCAGTGTGCACTAGAGAATAAGTGGCCCAAGGAGAGATTGACAAAATCAGGGTTAACTGGGGTGATTCCATTGCTGATCCAAAGGGGATCTGGGCGGTGTTTCAAGTGTATTATGAGGGGCTCTATTGAGCTGAGTGGGTGCAAGTGGATGAAAGCATACCACATTATTTGCATTCAATCTTAGTAGGCAGGATAAGTTACGTAGATCGTGATTTTTTAGACGCCCCAGTTACTGTAGAGGAAATCCAGGCAGCCCTTAAAGATCTGCTGTCTGGAAAGCTGTTGAAGTTAACAAGATCCTGTTAGAATTTTATAAAGTTTCTATACCCTTTTAAGTCCTGATTTGTTTGAGACATTTTTGCAGGTATAAAAGGGGCAACAGGCACTGCACTCTTCGCACTTGGCTAATATAGTGATGTTTTAGAAAAGGGGAAAGCCCCCGCAAGACCCCGGGTCTTATAGACTAATCACATTAATTAACAGTGACACTAAGTTATGCTCTAAAGTTCTGGCCGCAAGGCTAAGTCAGATTATAGGCAAGGTTGTCTCTCCTGGACAGCACAGCTTTATATGAGGGAGGTAGACCACGGACCATACGTGCTGAGCTACTGCACTCTTTGATACAGCCTCTGATGACCCAATGGCTCTCACCCTTTTAGATGCAGAAAAAGCTTTTGACAGGATATCCTGGAGTTTCTTATGGATGGTTATGAGCTGGTATGGAATTAGGACTAGCTACATTAAGACTGTTCAAGCTGTTTTTCGTAACACTACTGCCAGGCTTCAGGTTATGGAGGGCAGTCTGCCAAATACAAATAGGTAGAGTGGTCTTCCCTACCTTTTTGCCTCTGTTTCCCAGGTTGTTGTGTGCTGGACTCTGTTTTTGCTGTTGTTGTTACTCTAGGCACTTTACCACTGCTATGCAGTGCTAAAGTGCAAGTGCTCCTGTATAAAATGTGTTTGGGGTCTCTGAGCTCACAATTTAAAAATACATCTTTTAGTAAAGTTGTTTTTAATATTGTGTGTTTGAAAATGCCACTTTTAGAAAGTGGGCATTTTCTTGCTTAAACAATTCTGTGACTCTGCCGGTTTGTGGATTCCCTGTCTGGGTCAGTTTGAAAGTTGGGCTTTTTGCACCTCTCTCTAAACAGTGACACAAAGGGGTGTATCCTGCATATCCTGATGAGCCATCTGTGCCAGGAGGGATGGGAGGAGTGGTCACTTACACCTGAAAGGGCTGAGCCTGCCCTCACACAATGCAGTCTCCAACCCTCTGGTGTGCGTCTGGGTCCTGGCCTGGGCAAGGCAGGATTTCACAAACAAGAGAGACTTTCCTTTTGAAGTAAGCCTGCTTCAACGGCCAAAATGGGTATAAGAAGGGCACCCAAAACCACACACTTTAGATCACTTCTGGACTCAAGAGGAACTCTGCCTGGAGAAGAGCTGAAGAGCTGAGGAGAAGTGCTGCCCTGCCTGTGCTTTGTGGAGCTATCCTGCAATTGCTGCTTCTGCCTTGCAGGGAACAAAGACTGTACTTTGTTGTGCATTCCTGCTTGTGCAGAAATCTCCAAGGCCTTGTCCTGAGCTTGCCTCCTGTTGTTGAAGTCTCAGGGACATCAAAGACTTCTCCTGTCAGCACCTGGACTCTCTGCTGAGACTCCTGCCCTGCCAAGTGGTGCACTATCCAGTTCCTGGGGCCTTGGAAGGTGAAGCTGGCAGACCAAGACTGAAAATCCACGCACAGACCGCCGTGTGGGGAAAATTTTGATGCACCTTCCGAGATGCCACTGGCTTTTCGGCAGAAATCGACGTTTCACCTGCATCGCGGCTGGAAGATCGGTGCACGCAGCTAGAGAAATGACGCGCAACACCCGCTGACGGAGGCTGATAAGGTAGCAACCCACATAGCGCGGTTTCGCTAATACCGTGCAGCAGAATTTTTGACTCAAAACTAGCTGGGCGCAGAAAAATGATGCAACGCCAGCCCGTACACGAGGATTTGCCAGGATCGATGCATCGCTCTCCTGCAGAGAGGAAAAACGATGCACGCCGACCCAACTGGAGAAGGAGGTACGAAGCACGGTTGCGCTTGCGAGTGAGAAATCGACTCATCGCTAACCTTTTTCGACGCACACTCACCTGTGCATGTTATTTTGATGCTACCCAGATACTTTTCAATGCTAACAGTGTTTTTACTGGTTACTAAAGGATTTAAGACTATTTTGCTTTTAAAATTAATAACTTGACCTGTGTATGTTGGATTTTTGTTGTTTTGATCTTGTTTTGTTTAGATAAATATTCTCTATTTTTTAAACCTCTGTTGTGTCATTTTGTAGTGTTTTCACTAAGTTACTGTGTGTGTTGGTACAAATTCTTTACACCTAGACTCTTAAGTTAAGCCTGCCTGCTCGTGCCAAGCTACCGAGGGGGTGAGCGGGAGTTAGCTGAGGGTGGTTCTCCTTTACCCTGACTAGAGTGAGGGTCCTTGCTTGGACAGGGGGTAACCTGACTGCCAACCAAAGACCCCATTTCTAACAGAGAGGCACAAGAATGGCATGTCCCTGCTCCCCCTTGTTTTTTCCTTAATATATAGCCCCTGGGATTCGGAAACTTGAGTCCAACTTATTAATTACACCTATACAAGTTCATGGTTGGAACACCCAGGTTCTCACTTACACTGATGACATTGCCGTAGTGACACCTGATACTGGGGTTCACTGAAGGAGATAGAAAAAAGAGGCTTAATTTTTTTGGAACTTTTCTGACTATTCTTTGAACCCGAATGAACCTCAACTGGTGGTTCATAGATGGATACAACTAACTGATACATGTATTGTTGAGAAGGTCTTGCATGTAGCGGTTAAAATAGTAGCAGATGTGGATAGGATAGTGGAATCCAATCTGGCCCTGGTCACTCAGCAAGCAAACATGGAACTATGGAAATGGATAATCTGCCTTCATCAATTGTTTGCCACAGTAATGTGGTAAACATGTTATTTTTACCTAATGGTTTGTATCTTTTCAGTTTGAGAATTGCTGGTTTAAAATAACGAATGACATGGTTTGGAGATTAACATGGTCATATGCAAAAACCAAAAGGGCTCTTAAATATATGACACTCCCTAGCAAAAGAAGGAGATGGGCTATTCCAAGTTTTAAAATTTATCAGTGGGATGCTGCGTTGCAATGCATGATTTTACCTATTGGTGGACATGTGGAAGATCACTGGGTTTGAGGAAATATTCTACCTATACATGACCTGTTACTTGGGGAAGAGGCCAGAAATTGATTTTTAAGGTTTGCGGAACCTAGTTATTACAAGAAGGTCGAATTCAAGATCCTTCACACCATGTTTAACATGTGGGCAATTCTAGGTTAAAAAGTAGTGCTGGGTAGATTTAGGGCCTGGTTTTGCAGATAGGATTACTCCATCATAAATGTTACGACTATCCGACAGCCGTATTCCGATTCCACAATATCCTATGTACATCATAATACAGCTGACAGAGTATCCATCACCTTTGTGACAGAGTAACCTGTCAGCCAAACTCTAAATCAGTCCCTAGTTTTTATACCCTATTACAGAGTATTCCAGCTCTTCCTGGAATTTTTCAGGACTCTTATGTGTTTGGTTGGGAGGGCCGGGGTTTAAGAGATTAGGGGATTTTGATAGAGGATCTTAATTTGAGGAATTAAAGGCTGATTTAGGAATCAATCATAAGGAACTTTTGAAATATATATGATCCATGATTTTCTTTTAAAAAAAGGAGGGGGCCCAAGGGTCCAAAGCTGCTTTGATGGAGCTGATAGGGAGCAGCATGGGTTGCACAATTAGCCAAATGTATGGTGCTTTGAGCTCTTTTCTACAGGATGATCTTGAGAAGCACATGGATACATGACAGAAGAAGCTGGACTCTTCAGACTGTTGTTTTTATGAATCCCTTGAGCTTGGTCGAACCTTGCTGTGCTCAGCTGGCATGCAAGCACAACACTATGGCCCTCATTACAACCCTGGCGGTCAAAGACCGCCAGGGCTGTTCTGGAGTTTGTACCGCCAACAGGCTGGCGGTACAAACTCGGGCATTACGACCCGCGGTCGCACCGCCGGGACTGGTGGTTTCCCGCCACTTTTGTCCCAGCGGTTATAATCCCCCAGGGCAGCGTTGCTTGCAGCGCTGCCCAGGGGATTAAGAGTCCCGCACCCGGCAGCCTTTTCATGGCGGTATGAACCGCCATGAAAAGGCTGGCGGAAAGGGGAGTCACGGGGCCCCTGGGGGCCCCTGCACAACCTATGCCACTGGCATGGGCAGTGCTGGGGCCCCCTGCCACGGCCCCATGGAGCTTTTCACTGTCTGCATAGCAGACAGTGAAAAGCGTGATGGGTGCAACTGCACTCGTCGCACCCCCGCAACACCGCTGGGTGCATTTGGAGCTGGCTCCCGTGTTGCGGCCGACATCCCCGCTGGGCTGGTGGGCGGAAACCAGGTTTCCGCCCACCGGCCCAACGGGGATCTCCGAATGGCCTCCGCGGCCGCCCAACGGATACAACTTGGCGGGCGTCAATGTTGTAATGAGGGCCTGTAAAACAATCTTCAACCCCTATCATATACTGGTAAAAATTGCCAAGGGCGGGGGGCTCTGTTCACATCTCCTGCCCTCAATGTCAAAGTCAGGAGGTTGAAATGATCCTCGTGTTTAGTGCATGTCTTGCATTATCAGCACTTAAGAGTGAGATTACAAAGTTCATGGAAACCAGCCTAAAGCTTGATGTTACATTGACCTCTTAGTTAATGTTTTTGAGTGTGCATAATGAGGTGGCCAGTTTTTGGTCTTTGTAGCCATGGCTGTGGTTCACATCTGTATAGTGGACTGGCTCGATTCACAACCCCAATATTTCATCAATAGATTGCATGATTGCTCTCAATGTAAATTTTGTAAAGCGCCTTGAATGTGTGTCAAGGTAGAAAAGCCTGGAAGAAAGGAAACAAATTTGGGCACCTTTCCAGGACTGGGTCAGTCCCCAGCAGTCTGATCAGTTGGATTAAAGGGGCAGCTTACAACTTGGAGGTTTCATGTAAGGTTTTCTGAAATGTTGGAGAACATCCCCTCCTGCTGTCTTAATCTTTCAGTTTGGCATTACCTACTCAGGAATAGCAATCCTGCATTCTGGAAGCACGCCCTGCACTCTATTGCCTGGATGTGCACTTTTTTCAACCTTGGCTGAATTTGAGAAATGTCAGGGGTACATTTTGCAATTTAAGCTGTAAACTACACTTTCCCCTCTCTTTGAATACCAATGGTTTAATATGGGATTTTGAGATTCGAACATACTAGAATGAGGTTTAATCCATATTTTGCACTTTATTCTCTGAATGGAACTGTATCAGGTTTCATAAATTTTGAGTAACATATTGAATAATTTGAATCCACCTAATATTATTTTGAGCCATTTTATAGCTATGGTATCTGTTATCGCAATGATATTGAAGCACGCCCTGCACTTTACCACTTGAATTTGAATACTTCTCAATTTATATTAGTTGAATTTGAGCAACGTTACGGGCAGGGTTTGCATTTTAGGCTGTGACTTGCACTTTCATTTTTCTTTGAATTTCAACGCTAATAATGAATTTTGATATACGGATGTCTTGGGTTGATGTTTAATGCATGTTTTGCACTTTATTCTTCGTATGGCACTTTATTTGGTTTTTATGAATTATGACTAATGTACCTAATATTATGAATGTATTTCTTATTATGCTGAGTTGCTTTACAGTTACTGTCTCTGTCATCGCAACGGTATGTTTTTTTCTCTGTAATTCTTCTCTTGTGCTTTATTGGAAAAACTAGCAGTAAAAATAGATTGAAAAGATTTTTTTTAAAGTGCTGTTTTTTGCAGTTTTCTCATGGAAAATTTCAGGATGATCTGTGAAAAGGGGGCAGGCACAAAGGACTAGTCCACAAATGCAAAGTCTCCACACATTTTCTATAGCCTTTTTTGGATAGTGATATAAAAAAAAATGCAGAATTACACCAAACTTAGTAAGAAGCTACATCTTGGAAAACAGAGCTTGCATTATGTTTTTTGTTGTAAATATGTTCAGTAGTTTTTGAGAAATTTGGGTAAAATAATATCTGTATTTCTGAATGGTTGGGTTCAAAGGACGCTCGCAAAAGTCCCACATGCTAAACCATTTTACAATGAGCGAGTGTTTTATGTGTAGTTGTGAGGGTGTGTGAAAAGGTGTGTGAGTTGCTGTGTGAGGGTGTGAGTGGGTGTATGAGAGGTTTGTATAGACATGTGAGTGAGTGGAGTGAGAGTCTTTAGGTAGCTGATGTTACCAGTAATGTCTTCAGTGATGTCATTTCAAATGTAATCAGTGATGTCATAAGTGATGTCATTGACCTTGTTATGAGTGATGTAATATGTGAGGTCATAAGAAGTTTATTGCATGGGCATAAGTTATAGTTAGGGCTGGTAACTGTAACTGTTGAATGTTAAATCCCTGTAACCTTTGGTGGTGTCAGTGAATTTCTAATATTTTTTATTCTATTTCCTACCTATAATGTCTCTGTAACCTTTGTTTTTTCAGTGAATTTCTATGGTTTCTTTTTTTTATTTCCTATTTATAAGGTCCCTGTAACCTTTTTAGTGAAGATCTAATGTTTTCTTTTCTATTTTCTAACTATAACATCCCTGTAACCTATGTTTTTTTCTAAGTTTTTCTAAATTTGGTTTCCTAAATATAACGTCCCTGTGGGCGTGGCCAAGATGGCGGCGAGAGCGGACGCCTAAACAGGAGCTCCGCTCACGGCCCGCAAATATCCTACAATTCCTCCGTTCCAAACGCTGAAAAACTAGAACAAACACCGTCCTCAACACGTAGGAAACACTAATATTCCTGCAAAACCTCGTGAATCTACCTGTGCCGCGCACAAGCAACTAATGACATGGTCCGGCCGCAACGTGGGGCAGAGGCGGAGTGGAGTTCGCGTTGTGGAGCTGCCTCAATAACTGCACGTGCCGCTATCTAAACCGGGGCAGAGCGAGCCCGTGCTCTGCCGCGATTGGAGAGCAGAGGCCTGCATGAGTGCAACGAAGCAAGACGCACTCTCCGACGTCGTGCCTCGCGAGGTCGTGGAAGTGGGCTACTGGACCCAGGGCAGGTACCGAGGATCGCCACGGCGGGGGTGACAGGTTGCGCACACCCCCTCCGTGGGATCGATCGGCGTGGGGCGGCGGGGGTCATGGGCCCTGTCAGGCCGGGTCCCACGAGAACACAGCAAGGACCCCCTGAATTAAGAGCTGCATGTAACATGCGTGCCGTCCTCTGCGGCGTTGGGCCGCACGATGTGGGCCTACGTGTTCTGCAGTCTCCTAAACCTCCACGCTGAAGGCTTAGATGTCGTGTCAACCCCCCAAGAGATAGGAGACGCCTGTTCAGGAGCATAAATATCCAGCACACCGTTGCTGTCTCGCGTACCAGAGACAACATGGTTACAACTTCTAAAACCACCTTCTCGTCGACTACAAAGCTCCAAGTGCGGATTAGACATGTGACTACGGGTCTAGATCAGTAACAGACACTAACCTCATCAAACTCAACCTTGGATGATACTCCTGAGCAACCCTTATCCTTCAATCCCCATAAATGCTGCCAAATGAATGAAAGACCAGACATTTGTTAATGAACATATAAGCTACAGAAACGCACACCAGCCCGGACAGGAGATCCAGGCGCAGTTCAGTGCTCAACTGTAGTCTCTGTGTGACACATACAGCAACAGAATTCATTCTCCTAAGCCCATAAGCAATAAATAACATGTAATAAAACGCTAGTAAACATGGTTAAACCGAAGCCCCCGAGAGGACAATTTGAGGCAGGCACCAAGACCCCATCACCAGAGTCGACTACTGACACTGTAGCTGCTGCCCTGCGCAAAGTGACAGAAACTTTGGCTACCCACTCTATAAAGATCGACAAAGTGTTGCAGACCATGTTGGAAACCAAGACCTCTCTGGAAGCAAAAATGGACTCAGTGACAGCGGAAGTCAACATTCTCAGGGTAGAACATCGCAAACTGGCGGAAAGGGTAACTACCAATGAGTCGGCTCTTGAAATGATCCACCCCAACATTAAGGACTTGAAAGCCCAACTTCAGCGCCAAGAGTCTGAAATAATAATGCTGCCAAAACCAGCTGAAGACGCAGAGGGCCGCTCGCGCCGAAATAACATTAGATTCTTGGGCTTCCCGGAATGCATAGAACTCCCCGATGCAGAAATGTTCCTGGAGCGCTGGCTAAAAGAAACTGTACTAACACAAAATGCATCGCCTCTGCTGTCGGTGGAATGTGCTCACCGGATCCCGGGAGGCCCACCTCGACCGGGAGCTCCCCCCCGACCTTTGATTGCAAGATTTTTTAACTACAGAGACAGAGATCAGATCCTACGGGAATTTCGGGCTTTGGGCCCTATAGACATAGATAACGCGAAAACCAAGCCTACCCAGACTACACAGTAGAGGTCCAGCGCAAACGCACCACATTCGCTAAAGCAAAACAAGTGCTACGCGATAAAAACCTATCCTACTCCCTCATGTTCCCAGCCAGACTTCGAATGGTAGACGGTGAGAGGACTCACATCTTCCCGACCTCCGAAGATGTGTGTACATGGCTCCATGTTAAAGATTCTGTGGACCCTATCTTTGAACATATCGAGCAAAAAGATTGGCACATCCAGCGCCCCCGCAAGAAGAAGAGAACAGGCAATGGAGCCGTGTCACACCCGTCTAGGTCGCAAGCAGTGGCCGAGCAAATACAAGCTATAAAGGAAACCAACATGTTCTCGGCTATGCCCCCAACGCTCAATGATGAAACTAGTGTTACAGACTCGGACTCACTAAGAAGCCACAACAGTCCCCCCTCATCACCTATGATCTCTGGCCCGACGTTTACGCCACGCTCAGCCGACAATCTCTAAGGCAACATAAAAACACTAGGACACCACAATTCCTCTGGTTCTTGCGCTATAGAACATCAATAAAATATACTCTTTATTTATCTGATCTGACAATAACCGTAGCTGCATATACCTTGTGGCCCACACGCGCTCGCCGGCTCCGCCTGGAAACACGCCCGGATCGCACTGCTATAATGAATCTTATGCCACAAGCAGTACGACTTTGCTCGAACAGTAAAAGAGCTCGCAAAGGAAATGACCATATCCGAATGGGCCGGTTCCATGAGCCGCCTCAACTTATATCCCAGCTGCGCCCCCTAACCCAGAAGGGTTACCGTATGGACCTCGTCCAATTTATTGCTCATGTTGGCACCAGTTGTGCCTGGTTGACCTCAATTATTGTAAGTTATTTTTTTCTTTTTCTTTTTCCCTCTCCTTTTATCAGCTCTGTCACCATTATGTCCCAATTTCTGTCTTGCTCGCATAGTGGCTGGGGATGGGGGGACGGGCATGCTTGGGCTCTGTTCAAGGAGCACCCCGCTCAACACAATAATTACAAAACACAATGACGTCTTATAACATAATAACATGGAACGTAAGAGGGCTGGCTAATATCAATAAGGGTCGTAGAGTGCATGCTTACCTCAAACGTCATAACATATATATAGCCATACTCCAAGAGACACACCTATCCGCACATGAACTGGGTAACATTAACAAGAGATGGTCGGGCACAATACACAGCACTAAAACGTCCACTTATGCGAAAGGGGTCCTAATCTGGATCGCCCCTGGAGTCCCATACCTGGTCAACAGCACACATATAGACACAGATGGCAGATATGTTTACCTGAACAGTGAACTGGATGGCAGACAACTAGCTATAGCCAGTATATATGCGCCTAACGCGGGACAGGGCGAGTTCTACAGGACCACTTCTAAACTGCTATCTCACTACCTGTTAACATCCATTATATGGGGTGGGGACTTTAACAGTGTCCCTGATATATCACTAGATAGATCCCATCCCCCACTGGAGGGCGCCCACAGCAAGAGACTATCTCGGACATTGAGGTCCTGGATCTCAGAGAGGAGACTATACGATGTGTGGAAGGATCTTCACCCCACAGACAGAGAATACTCCTTCTATTCTCCGGTACACCAACTACATACGCGTATTGATTTATTGCTATGCACGGACACGGTCAAACATCTAATCCACAACGCTTCTTTTATGGCTAAGACCCTGTCTGACCACTGTCCTCTGATTGCCACGTTAAGATGGGGTAGACAACACACATGCATCCCCACATGGCAGCTACAGCCCACATTGCTACAAGACCCCCCTTTCCGCAAGGAAATAACAGATAACATTGAATCCTACTTCAAAATTAACAACGGTATAAGAAGGGCACCCAAAACCACACACTTTAGATCACTTCTGGATTCAAGAGGAACTCTGCCTGGAGAAGAGCTGAAGAGCTGAGGAGAAGTGCTGCCCTGCCTGTGACTGTGCTTTGTGGAGCTATCCTGCAATTGCTGCTTCTGCCTTGCAGGGAACAGACTGTACTTTGTTGTGCATTCATGCTTGTGAAGAAATCTCCAAGGCCTTGTCCGGAGCTTGCCTCCTGTTGTTGAAGTCTCAGGGACATCAAAGACTTCTCCTGTCAGCACCTGGAATCTCTGCTGAGACTCCTGCCCTGCCAAGTGGTGCCCTACCCAGTTCCTGGGGCCTTGGAAGGTGAAGCTGGCAGACCAAGACTGAAAATCCACACACAGACCACCGTGTGGGGAAAATTTTTATGCACCTTCCGAGACGCCACTGGCTTTGCGGCAGTAATCGTCGTTTCACCGGCATCGCGGCTGGAAGATCGGTGCACGTAGCTAGAGAAATGACGCGCAACACCCGCTGACGGAGGCTGACAAGGACGCAACCCACATAGCGCGGTTTTGCTAATACCGTGCAGCAGAATTTTTGACTCAAAACTAGCTGGGCGCAGAAAAATGATGCAACTCCAGCCCGTACACGAGGATTTGCCAGGATCGATGCATCGCTCTCCTGCAGAGAGGAAAAAGGATGCACGCCGACCCAACTGGAGAAGGAGGTACGAAGCACGTTTGCGCTTACGAGT
Organism: Pleurodeles waltl; assembly: GCF_031143425.1. Taxonomy (NCBI): domain Eukaryota; kingdom Metazoa; phylum Chordata; class Amphibia; order Caudata; family Salamandridae; genus Pleurodeles; species Pleurodeles waltl. Next base: position 1,503,676,149 of record NC_090440.1, read on the forward strand.
GAGAAATCGACTCATCGCTAACCTTTTTCGACGCACACTCACCTGTGCATGTTATTTTGATGCTACCCAGATACTTTTCAATGCTAACAATGCTTTTCAAATTAATAACTTGACCTGTGTATGTTGGATTTTTGTTGTTTTGATCTTGTTTTGTTTAGATAAATATTCTCTATTTTTTAAACCTCTGTTGTGTCATTTTGTAGTGTTTTCACTAAGTTACTGTGTGTGTTGGTACAAATTCTTTACACCTAGACTCTTAAGTTAAGCCTGCCTGCTCGTGCCAAGCTACCGAGGGGGTGAGCGGGAGTTAGCTGAGGGTGGTTCTCCTTTACCCTGACTAGAGTGAGGGTCCTTGCTTGGACAGGGGGTAACCTGACTGCCAACCAAAGACCCCATTTCTAACAGAGAGGCACAAGAATGGCATGTCCCTGCTCCCCCTTGTTTTTTCCTTAATATATAGCCCCTGGGATTCGGAAACTTGAGTCCAACTTATTAATTACACCTATACAAGTTCATGGTTGGAACACCCAGGTTCTCACTTACACTGATGACATTGCCGTAGTGACACCTGATACTGGGGTTCACTGAAGGAGATAGAAAAAAGAGGCTTAATTTTTTTGGAACTTTTCTGACTATTCTTTGAACCCGAATGAACCTCAACTGGTGGTTCATAGATGGATACAACTAACTGATACATGTATTGTTGAGAAGGTCTTGCATGTAGCGGTTAAAATAGTAGCAGATGTGGATAGGATAGTGGAATCCAATCTGGCCCTGGTCACTCAGAAAGCAAACATGGAACTATGGAAATGGATAATCTGCCTTCATCAATTGTTTGCCACAGTAATGTGGTAAAAATGTTATTTTTACCTAATGGTTTGTATCTTTTCAGTTTGAGAATTGCTGGTTTAAAATAATGAATGACATGGTTTGGAGATTAACGTGGTCATATGCAAAAACCAAAAGGGCTCTTAAATATATGACACTCCCTAGCAAAAGAAGGAGATGGGCTATTCCAAGTTTTAAAATTTATCAGTGGGATGCTGCGTTGCAATGCATGATTTTACCTATTGATGGACATGTGGAAGATCACTGGGTTTGAGGAAATATTCTACCTATACATGACCTGTTACTTGGGGAAGAGGCCAGAAATGGATTTTTAAGGTTTGCGGAACCTAGTTATTACAAGAAGGTCGAATTCAAGATCCTCCACACCGTGTTTAAGATGTGGGCAATTCTAGGTTAAAAAGTAGTGCTGGGTAGATTTAGGGCCTGGTTTTGCAGATAGGATTACTCCATCATAAATGTGACGACTATCCGACAGCCGTATTCCGATTCCACAATATCCTATGTACATCATAATACAGCTGACAGAGTATCCATCACATTTGTGACAGAGTAACCTGTCAGCCAAACTCTAAATGAGTCCCTAGTTTTTATACCCTATTACAGAGTATTCCAGCTCTTCCTGGAATTTTTCAGGACTCTTATGTGTTTGGTTGGGAGGGCCGGGGTTTAAGAGATTAGGGGATTTTGATAGAGGATCTTAATTTGAGGAATTAAAGGCTGATTTAGGAATCAATCATAAGGAACTTTTGAAATATATATGATCCATGATTTTCTTTTTAAAAAAGGAGGGGGCCCAAGGGTCCAAAGCTGCTTTGATGGAGCTGATAGGGAGCAGCATGGGTTGCACAATTAGCCAAATTTATGGTGCTTTGAGCTCTTTTCTACAGGATGATCTTGAGAAGCACATGGATACATGACAGAAGAAGCTGGACTCTTCAGACTGTTGTTTTTATGAATCCCTTGAGCTTGGTCGAACCTTGCTGTGCTCAGCTGGCATGCAAGCACAACACTATGGCCCTCATTACAACCCTGGCGGTCAAAGACCGCCAGGGCTGTTCTGGAGTTTGTACCGCCAACAGGCTGGCGGTACAAACTCGGGCATTACGACCCGCGGTCGCACCGCCGGGACTGGTGGTTTCCCGCCACTTTTGTCCCAGCGGTTATAATCCCCCAGGGCAGCGTTGCTTGCAGCGCTGCCCAGGGGATTAAGAGTCCCGCACCCGGCAGCCTTTTCATGGCGGTATGAACCGCCATGAAAAGGCTAGCGGAAAGGGGAGTCACGGGGCCCCTGGGGGCCCCTGCACAACCTATGCACTCTGAATCCCTACCAGACCTGCTACACCTGTTGAACTCTTTCGGGGAACTATCCGGGCTACATGTGAATTGGGCAAAATCATGCTTGTTCCCAGTGCGGCCGTCATTAGACCCACAAGGCAACATGACTACCATGCATGACTTACAATGGAGTTACACCACTTTTAAATACTTGGGTGTACACATGTACCATGACGAGGGCAGACTTAAAGGAGGGGAACTTGGAACGGACAATCAGATCCATAAAAAGCTCATTGCCCATTTGGTGCTCCTTACCACTCTCGCCTATGGGAAGAGTCGTGTTAGCCAAGATGATAGTCCTTCCTCGGTTGCTATATTATTTTGCCGCATTACCACTCGTGCTACCAAAAACTTTCTTTACACAATTGACCAGATTACTGACTGACTTGATCTGGGGAGGGGGGCGCCACCGAGTGGCCTTAACCAAAACATACCTCCCTCGTGTGAAGGGTGGGATGGGTGCGCCACAGTTCGAATTATACTATGCGGCGGCACAAATACACTGGATCATGACTTGGCTGAAAGATCCCCTCGGTCCAGAGAACAGCATTTTAAACACAAGCATAGGGCATTCAGACGTGCTGAGATGGCTTATTGGATGTGAAACTATCCTGCAACACAGCAATATCTTAATAAAACCAGCAGAACGTGTCTGGCACTGTTATGTATACGCGGGAGCACGCGTCCCTCTATACTCACCCAAAATCCCATTACTAGCCATACCGGGAGCAGACAAAATACGTGGAAGATTGGGCCTGGCAACCTGGGCCACAAAAGGTGTCCAGACAGTGGGTGACCTCTTCTTGGAGGGCCAATTCCTCTCATACTAGGCGTTGACAGGAACACACAATCTATGTAGCAGCTAATTCATTGTACATGGGGTACTACAGTGTCTAATTCGGAATACATGGAGAAATGGTAACAAGGAACCACAAACATCACCTGTCCTACATGAATTGCTATTGGGCTCAGGAATACAATCAGGTATCTCTTGGCTGTATACGACACTACAAGCCAGCCCTGAGGAAGCACAATCACAGGCCAAATGGGAAAAGGCCTTACAAACACCCTTCAATGCCCAAACATGGTCCATGGCTCTCACAACCACACAAGAGATATCACGCAATGCCTGCTTACGATACACACAGTTCAATTATCTACATCAGACATATTTAACACCGGCCAGGATACAACGCATGTTCCCGCAAGCTAGCCCTGATTGCTCAAGATGTGGTTGCCCAGCAGCTGATTTCTACCACATGACGTGGAACTGCCCATCGTTGCTCCACATATGGCAAGATATTACTAAACAGACTGCGACTTGGTCCGGGTTGTCTCCATCCCCTACCCCGAATCCTGCGTTCTGGGAATACGTAGTAGACGCAGCAGGAACAAACAGAGACACAGATGCGCAGACCTAGCGTTCATTATATTCAAGCTACTTATTGCAACACAGTGGAAGTCACCTAGCGCACCCAACACACGTCACTGGCCATCAGACCTGTTGCGCTGGGCTAATGCGGAGGCACAAGCATTGCACACACTATGCGATGGGGGTGGTGGTTAAGGGGATGGACATATGTGGCTCCTTCATAGAGCAGCTGAAGGGAAAAGATGACACCCCCCGGCCCTTACACACAACTTCAGAGCAGGTTTCGTAATTACTACCCATTAAGGTTGATAAATTCACAATACCAGCGCGATGACCCACCTAGACACTAAAAACACGCAAATACTCAGATAAACAACATGGTTGTAACAAATTGTGCTGCAAAGATCTCTCATCCCTCACACTGCTCCCCCTTGTTTTATCAGAGGCTCTGCGACTTAGCACCCTTCGCCCCTTCTCCCACCCATCCTCCTGTTCCGCCTCTCTCCCAAATGACCACTAGAATTCCACATACTTCCCCAAGGTGACCCCTACTCTCTTTCTTATTTTTCCTTTCACTTTTTCATGCATTTAAGTTAACTCACATTTGTTTTCAGTTTGAATATGCATTTGATCAGTCCATGTACTGAGATGAGTGCAGAAGCACCCACTACAAGTGTCGCAACTCGATGCATTGCTATGATAGTGTTCTGTAATCGCTGTACTGCATATAATAATTATATTAAACAGATTTAAAAACTATATATATATATAACGACCCTGTAAACTTTGGTTTCTTCAGTCAATTTCTAAGGATTCTTTTACAAATTTTTACCTATAATATACCTACAACCTTTGTTTTTTAGTGGATTTCTAAGGTTCTTTTAATTCTATTCCTTAACTATAACAACCCTGTATCCTTTGTTTTTTCACTGAATGTCTCTGTTTTTGTAATACATCGAAGAGGCTGACTGAAGGGAGTGGCCTAGGACCAGGCCCTGTGCTGAAAGCTCGGAGTGCATCCAACCGCCGTACATGCATCCAATCACACACCGAAAATAGCCTTAGAGGGAAAAGCAAGAAGAAGGCTGTCAGAGTACCTTGATTCAATTTCCTCAGGAGCAGAAGATAAATCCTCAGTCTCAACCCAGACTACTCCTAATGAAATAAAATCTCCGTTTTGAGCACCCTTGGAGGGGGAAAAGGGAATGGGATTTAGAGAGACTGCCTCAGATATGGTGTTTCTTCAAATACTCATTCTGCCATTCACTTCTTATTTTAACTGGATAACAGCACCTGCAAAATCACAATTACAATTACTAGGGACACACTATTGTAACTACATCATCCATTTACATTTACTAATGATTAATTTCACTAACAATTATATAAAACTCTCTTACCCTGAGTTCTCTGAGGATTTTATCTCTCTCTTGCTCTATTACTGTTGGATGTTGAATTAATAGGAATTAATAGTAAATCATTTTCTTAGAAGTTGTTCTCCGTTTTTTTTGAGTGAAGATTAGCTTACTTCTCAGCCTTCGTGCTGATATATATTTTGAGTTTGTTTGTATGCACGTTCATAAATAATTTTGAATAGTTGCAATATATATATATATATATATATATATATATATATATATATATATATATATATATATAGATATATATATGTATAGATATATAGATAGATAAAAGTCAAATATGATAGTATAATGCGTGAAAATTTTATTTCCTGTTGTTTGTGTTATATTAACCTTTTCTGGTAATAATAATTTGTATGCTTCTTTAAATTCGTCATGTTAATATTGTCTAGTAAACCTTTTGAACTCTGGTTGATAATATCTTTCTATTCTTTGAATGTTCACAAGAGACAATTGCAGCCGGAAACTCTTTTAAATGCTGCGAAAACCTTCTGTCACTGCATTTGCTTCTAAACAATCAAATATTACCTGTAGTTAACTTGAATAGTCCATGAAATGCATGCAATTCCAAGTTTGCCTCAGAAAACATTTACCTCACAACAAGCGCTTTCTCAACACATCTGTTTTCCTGTCAGGTCACAGTTGAAGTGCGAAGCTCTCTAGTGGTGAGCGCGTATTATAGCAACAAGACTGAGTGCAACACTAGAATGACAACTTAGCATTTGAACTTCCCATTGGCCATCTTGGATTCCTGTCTTCTATATTTTCTTTGCAACGTGTGTAGCACTACTCGACAAATTTTCTTCCAATAAGGGCATCACTTTTTCCACTGTGGATACTTCTTTGCCAGCACTCTTATAGCTTTTCCTTTAGGTTTCGCTGTTATTACATGGCACGTTTGATGGTTCTGACAAAGGCACAAAAAAACCTTGACTTTCTCTCCTTCTCACTGCTTTCTTCTTGCTCTCAGCTCCATTTTGGGAATGTCTGCTCATTGCCTTTTCCTTATTCTTACTGCTTTCTCAGTGCTCTCACCCAGGCTTTGTGCATGCCTGCTGCTTGCCTTTACTTCCTTCTCACTGCTTTCTCCTTGCTCTCAGCACACATTTTAAATGTGCCGCCTCCATGCCTTTCTGTCATTCTCACTGCTTTCTCCTTGAACTCAGCCCCTTTTTGTGCATGTCTCCTCCTTGACTTTTGCTCATCTCAATGTTTTTTTTTGCTCTCAACCTGTTTGTGCTGCCTGTTGCTTGCCTTTCTCTCATTCTTAATGGCTTCTCCTTGTTTCCACCCCCCATTTTTTGGTTTACTTGCTTCCAGCCTTTCTCTCTTTCTCACTGCTTTTACTGGGCTCGTAGCCCTGCTGTGTGCATACCTGCTGCCTGCCTGTCCCACTTTCTTGCTGCTTTCCCTGGGCTCTCTGAGCCATTATGTGCATGTCTGTTGATTGCCTGTCCTTCCTTCTCACTACTTTCCTAGGGCTCTCGGCCCTGTAGTCTGTGTACCTGCTGCATGCCAGTCCCTCCTTTGCACTGCTTTTCCTGGGCTCTCAGCCCCATTGTGTGCATGTCAGCTGCTTGTCAGTAGCTCCTTTTCACTGACTATCCCTCCCTTTCAGCACTGTTGTGTGCCTACCAACTGCATGTCTGATCTGCCTTCTCACTCTTTTCCCCGGGCTCTCAGCCCCATTGTGTGCTTGCCTGCTGCTTGCCTGTTCCTCTTTCTCACTGCTTTCCTCAGGCTCTCAACCTTGTTGTGTGTATGCCTGCTGCCAGCCTTTCTGTTATGAATGATTCACAGCTTTCTCCAGGTTCTCAGCCCCATTGTGTGCAGTGTGCATTACTGCTGCCTGCTTGTTCCTCCTTCTCACTGCTTTCCCTGGGCTCTAAGCCCCATCATTTATATTCCTGCTGCCTGCCTGTCCCTTCTTTTCATTGCCTTGCCTGGGCTACCAGCCCCATCGTGTGCATGCCTGCTACCTGCATTTTCCCCCCTCTCACCTCTTTCCCCAGCTCTCAACCCTGGCATGTTTGTGTCTGCTGCCTGCCTGTCACTTCTTCTAATTGCTTTCCCGGGCTTTCAGCCCCTTCGTGTGCATACCTGCTGCCTGCCTGTCCCGCAGTCTTTCCCTAGGTACTCAGTGCTGTCATGTACATACCATATACGTTGTGGGTGCGCCTGCTGCCTGCCTGTCCCTCCTTCTTGCTGCTTTTCACTGGATCAAAGCCCCATTGTGTGCATGTCTGCTACCTGTTTCGCCCTCCTTCTCACTGCTTTCCACAAGCATTCAGCCCCATTGTGTGCATGCCAACTGTGTGTCCCTCCTTCTCTCTGCTTTTCCCTGGCTCTTAGCCCTGTCATGTACGTTCCTGCTGCCTTCCCTGCCCTCCTTCTCATTTCTTACCCCAGGTCTCAGCCCCATACGTGTGTATGGCTGCTACCTCATCTTAACACAACAGGAGCGGTGGGGAAGGAGATTTGAGACCCCATACTGCCTCCCCTGAGCGCGCTTCAAAATACACAAAGAATATGGGATATCCTCGGTGGGACAAAATAAAGTTAGATTGTCCTGGACCGTCGGTGTATCCCGGACTTCGGGACTCATTTCTGTGCTGAGTGTGGTTCTTAAAAGGGGCTAAGGGGCATTTCTCCCTATGGACCAGGTGGTCTCACACCCAATATAGGGCCTCATTCTAAGTTTGGCTGGCGGCGGGCGCTGCCAGCCAAACGGGAACCGCCAAATGGCCGCTCCGCGGTCAGAAGACCGCGGATGCCATTCAGGCTTTCCCGCTGGGCCGGCGGGCGACCGCCAAAATGTCGCCCGCTGGCCCAGCGGGAAAGACCCTGCAACAAGGAAGCCGGCTCCGAATGGAGCCGGCGGAGTTGCAGGGGTGCGACGGGTGCAGTGGCACCCGTCGCGATTTTCACTGTCTGCAAAGCAGACAGTGAAAATCTTTATGGGGGCCCTGTTAGGGGGCCCCTGCACTGCCCATGCCAGTGACATGGGCAGTGCAGGGGCCCCCAGGGGCCCCACGACACTGCGTTCCTGCCATCCTGTTTCTGGCGGTGAAAACTGCCAGAAACAGGCTGGCGGGAAGGGGGTCGGAATCCCCATGGCGGCGCTGCAAGCAGCGCCGCCATGGAGGATTCCCTGGGCCAGGGGAAAACCGTTGGGAAACCGCTGGTTCCCCTTTTCTGACCGCGGCTTTACCGCCGCGGTCAGAATGGCCCTGGAAGCACCGCCAGCCTGTTGGCGGTGCTTCCGTGGTCCCCGGCCCTGGCGGTCATGGACCGCCAGGGTCGGAATGACCCCCATAGTGTCATGCTTCATCATCTGACCACCTACCCCTATCCACGTAGGACAGTACCACCTGGACGGACTTAACCTTGTTGTTAAAAATAACTTGGGGGGAGTGGGGAGATAAAGATTATCTGGATAGTGTGAGGATCCAGTTGTACTGTGGAAAATCTAAAATCACCTAGTCAACCACCTGTGTATTATTACACCTTTATTTGCGTTGATTGTTGGGGAGATTAAAAACACAAAAGGATGCTTTTAGAGAATAATGACTCAAAGAGTCACCAATGTTTCACTGGCCAACATGTTTCTGCCCTCTAAATTAAGCCAAAGAAGGTCTGGGGCATTCATCAGGGCTGAGGATCCCTAGGTTCATGCACTGAATGGTCATGTATTGGAAGGGATGCCTGATCTCAATAGGAGGTGGCTAGATTTACGTAATAAGAAGGGCCTACCTGTGGATTGCTTAAGAAGGGAGGCCTGTAGATGAAGGAGAACAATTAATTAAATGTCATATGCAACTTACATGTACCTGAGGCTAGACACAGCAAACCACTGCACACAGAAAGTGATATTACATGCTGAAACAGGCAAATAACCATGCAATACATCAAACCAGTCACACTAGGTTATCTGTTAAGTCGGACATTGGCCCACAAGTTGCAGGAAAAAAGTATGGTCTCTTACCCTGTCATTGCAGGGCAAATAGCCCCTGGTCTGGGGGAGGGGAGTGTCCCCTTGTAGTCACACACTATATAGGAGAGAGCCAACAGAAATGGAAGAAAACACACTCAGTGCGATAGGAGGCAGGTGAACACTGTTAGCATCTGAGGAAGGACGCACTAAAGAACCAGATAAATGCCCAGATGAGGGCCTAAAGGATACCATAAGTTGATAGTCCAACGTATTGGCCCAGAGAGTTGGCCACTGGCGTTCTGCCAGCATTGATTACGGCTAATATGCTGCATAAAAAAGGGGGGAGGGGCACCAATTGTGGTGGGGTCCCCTCCATTCTAGACATCACAGCGAGAGGTGTGAACAGCAAAGTATAAGTATACACCATATCTGTCGGAGCACACAAATGAGTCCCAAAGTCCGGGATACACCGACGGTCCAGGACAGTCTAACTTTATTTTGTCCCTACGTGATACCCCAAACTCTTTGTGCATTTTGAAGCATGCCTGCTACCTGCCTGCCCCTCCTTCTCACTGCTTTCCAAAGGCTTGAAACCCCTTTGCATGCCTGTACTTGCCTGTAAGTCCTTCTCAATGCTTTCCCTGAGCTCTCAGTGCTGTTGTGTTGTTTCTGGCTGCCTGCTTGTAGTTCCTTTTCAATGCTTATCTCAGGCTCTCAGCCCTGTTGTATGAATGCCTGCTGACTGCCTGCCTCTCTCCCTCACTGCTTTACCCAAAGCTCATTCCTTGTATATGCATGCCTACTGCCTACCTTTCCCTCTGTCTACTGCCTTCTCCAGTCTCTCAGTCCTGGTATGTGCGTGCCTGAAGTCTGCTTGTCCCTCTTTTTCCCTGTTTTCTCAAGGCTCTCAGCCATGTCATGTTCGTGCCTGCTGCCTGCGTGGCCCTCCTTCTCACTGCTTTCACCAGGCTCTCAACCCTTTTGTGTGTGTGCCTGCTGCCTGTCTCCCAGTTATGAATGATTCACTATTTTCCCCAGGCTCTCAGCCCTATTGTGTGCATGCCTACTGCCTGCCTGTCCCTCCTTCTCACTGCTTTTCCCTGGATCTCACGCCTGTTCTGTGTATTCCTTTCTGTTATGAATGATTCACTGCTTTCCCCAGGCTGTCAGCCCCAATGTGTGCATTCCTGCTACATGCCTGTCCCTCTATCTCACTGCTTTCTACATGCTCTCTGCCACATCCTGTGCGTGTCTGCTGCCTGCCTGTCCCTCCTCCTCACTGCTTTCCTCCGGCTCTTAACCTAGTCATTTGTGTTCCTGCTGCCTGCCTGCCCCACCCTCTCACTGCTTTCCCCAGGCTGTCAGCCCATCATGTGCGTGTTTGCTACCTGCCTGTTCCTTCTTCTCACTGCTTCCCCCAGGATCTCAGGCCTGTCTTGTGCATGCCTGCTACCTCCCTATCTCTCCTTCTCACAGCTTTCCCTGGTCTCTTTGCTTTGCTGTGTGCGTGGCTGCTGCCTGCCTGTTTCTCCTTCTCACTGCTTTCCCCGGGCACTCAGCCTAATTGTGTTCTTGCCTGCTACCTACTCACTGCTTTCCTTGGGCTCTCATCCCTGTTGTGTGCATGCCTGCTGCCTGCCTGTTCATTTTTGTCACTGCATTCCCCTGGCAATCAGTCCTGTTGTGTGCATGCCTGCTGCATGATTTTCTGTTATGAATGATTCAATGCTCTCCTTGGGCTCTCAGCCTCAGCCTGGTTGTGTGCATGCCTGCTACCTGCCTCTCACTGCTTTCCATGGGCTCACAGCTCCGTCATGTGTGTGCATGCTGCTTGCCTTTACCTCCTTCTCGCTGTTTTCCCAGTGCTTTCAGTCCAGTCATCTATGTGGCTGCTGTCTGTCATTCTGTTTTGAATGACTCACTGTTTTCCCCAGGCTCTCAGCCGCGTTGTGTGACTCCATGCTGCCTGCCTGCCTGCCCCTCTTGCTCACTGCTTTCCACAGGCTCACATCCCTGTTATATGCGTGCCTGTTGCCTGCCTGTACTTCATTTTCACTGCCTTCCCTGGGCTCTCAGCCCAGTTGTATGCATACTTGCTGCCTGCCTGTCCTTCCTTGTCACTTTATACCCTGGGCTCTCAGCTGCTTTGTGTACTTGCCTGTTGCTTACCTATTCCACTTTCTCACTGTTTTCCTCAGCTCTCAGCCCCACTGGGTGCATGCCTGCTGCCTGCCTGTCCCTCCTTCTCATTGCTCCCTCTGTGCTCTTTTTTCCATTATGTGTTGGCCTGCTGTCTGTCTGTCTCTCCTTCTCACTGCTGTCCCCAGGCTCTGATCCCTGATCTCTGTGTGCCTGCTGCCTACCTTTTCCTCCTTCTCACAGCTTCTCGAAGACTCTCCCAGATCTGTTATGTGCATGTCTGCTGCCTGTCTCCCCTCCTTCTCTATTGTTTCTCCTGGCTCTTAAACCCATTTTGTGTGCCCCTCGTTTTCACTGCTTTCCCCGGGCTCTCTGCATGCCTGCTGCTTCACTTTCTAGTATTAATGATTAACTGCTTTCTCTAGGCTTTCATCCCCTTCATCTGCATGCCTGCTGCCTACCTGTCCCTCCTTCTCACTGCTTTCCACAGGCTATCAGCCACTTTGTGTGCATGCCTGCTGTTTGCCTCTCTCTCATTCTCAATGCTTTCCTTGAGCTCTCAGCTCTTCTGTGTGCATGCTAGCTGACTGTCTTTCTATTATGAATGATTCATTGCTTTTCCTGGGCTGTCACCTCTGTTGGCTATATGCCAACTGCCTGCTTGTTCCTCCTTCTCTTTATTTTTCTCTAGGCTCTCAGCCCTGTTGTGTCCATTCAAGCTGCCTGCCTGTGGCTCCTTCTCACTGCTTATCTCAGACTCTCAGCCCTGTTGTGTTCCTGCCTGCTGCCTGCTTGTCCCTTCTTCTCACTGCTTTCACCGGGCTCTCAGCCCCATTGTGTGCATCCCTGCTCCCTTTCTGTCCCTCCTTCTCACTGCTTTCCCTGGGCTCTCATCCCTATTGTGTGCTTGCCTGCTGTTAGTCTTTCTCTTATAAATGGTTTGCTGCTTTCCCTGTGCTCTAAGCCCCTTTGTATGTTTTTTATTGTATTGTATTGTATTGTAATCGTATTTATATAGCGCTTACTACCCCTGACGAGGCGTTGAAGCGCTTTTCGATGAGTAGCACGCTACTCTGGAACCCAACAATAATTAGTGATGGATTAGTATCGGGAAATAATGAGTACAGTTTTAGTATTATTATGAGTTAATTTGAGCTGCGGATATGAGAGTTTGTTAGTTAGATTGACTGGAGTAATGGAGGGGTGGAGGAGGAAAGAAATCCAGAAGTGTTAATTGGGAGTATATCCTTCATTTACTCAACCCAAAGGCTTGGGATGAGTAAAGGGGGGTGGAGGAGGGAAGAGTATGTGGAAGGGTTAGGGAGAGCATAGTAGCAGGGTGAGATAAATGCGGGAGAATTTAGTAGGGTTGTGTGGGAGGTCACAGTAGTAGAGTGAGGTTTAGTGAGTTAGATGTGGAAGCGGAGGGAAGAGATTAGGCAGAGTTATTTAGGAGATGAAAGTAGTAGAAGGGATTTGGGATGAGTCAGAGTGAGAATGGAGGATAGTTTGATAGAGAAATGACATATGATGATGAGTAGATAAGTGTGATAAGATGAGAGCATGGATTCATAGATATCTAGTATAACAACCCACCCAGGAGCCATGCAATGATCCACGAACATGCCAAGCACAGAAACAACATATACACATACATACATACATATATATATATATATATATATATATATATATATATATATATATATATATAAATATATATATATATATATAAACACACACACACACACACACACACACACACACACACATGTACACACACACATATGCACATACAATACATAATTAGAACCATGGGTAAAATATACTTAGTCAAACAGGTTTAAAGAGTGTGTGTGTATTTTATTGTTATGACATAGTAGCGATACATATTTTCTAAAGAAACTATAAATAAATAGAAATATACACATAATCTGAAAAAAATATTTATCAACATAGGCATATGCAGTTCATAGTTGTTTGAATATGGTGGTTATGAAGGAAAGAGCCAACTCTTGAGTAGTTTTCTGAAGACAAGAAAGTTATCTGTGGCTCTTATAGTTGGGGGTAATGAATTCCATAGTTTGGCTGCTTGGACGGAGAAGGATGTACCACCTATAGTCTTTTTCTTGTATGGTGGTGTTCTAAGGCGGGGTGCCAATCTTGAGCGGAGGTTTCTTTGTTGGATGTATTTGGTAATTTTGTTTCTGATAAAAAGCGGTCCTGTTCCATGTATAGCTTTGTGGGTGATACAAAGCAGCTTGAAAGTGCATCTTCTGGCAACCGCTAACCAGTGTAGTGCTCTCAAGGCAGGGGAGATGTGGGCTTGCGACTTTACATGTAATAGTAGCCTGGCTGCGGAATTCTGGATACGTTGTTGTTTTTTCATAACAGATAGAGATGATCCATAGTAGAGGCCATTGGCATAATCCAGTTTGGATACTACAAGCGAGATAGTAGCTTGCACCTTGTGTGGAAATCCGAGGTGGGGGAAGATGCGTCGTAAAGTCTTCAAGGTGATGAAGCTTGTTCGTGCTAATTTGTCCACTTGGGCATTCATAGTTAACTTGGAATCCATGGTGATTCCTAGGTTTTTAACTTCCTTGGATAATTGAGGAGGTGGTCCGAGATCGTCAGGCCAGACGCACAGAGGGTCATAATTTTTCCAGTCACCACATATGAGTATTTCTGTTTTGGAGGTATTTAGTTTGAGATGGCTCTAGGTCATCCACTGATCAACGGCTCTGAGGCAACTGAAGATTTGTGAGTTTTCAATATTTTTGGGGCATTCTAATTTAAGTAGTATTTGTGTGTCATCTGCATAGTTGTAGCATGTGAGATGGAAATCATTGATCAGTTCTGGTAAAGATATCATGTAGATGTTGAAAAGCAAAGGTGAGATGATTGACCCTTGGGGGACCCCTGCTTTTGTGAGGTAGGGTTCAGATGAGAAGGGGGGTGAGTGGATGATATTAGATCTTTTTTGAAGATACGAAGTAATCCAGTCGAGAGCAATCCCTTGTATGCCGTCTTTGTGGAGTCTTTGAGTTAGGGTATCATGGTCAACCGTATCAAAGGCAGTTGAGAGGTCCAAGAGAAGTAGTGCAGCAACTCCATTTCGGTCGACTGTGTTTTTAAGATCACCCCAGATTGCTATGAGTGCCGATTCAGTGCTTCTTCCTGGGCGGAATCCAGTTTGGAAGTCTGAAAGTATAGAATTGTCTTCAATGAATTGTGACATCTGGGCGAATGCTGCTCTTTCTATCAATTTGCCCAGGAAAGGTCCATTTGTTATTGGTCTGTAGTTGTTGGGGTCTTGCGGGTCTAGGTTTATTTTCTTTAATAAAGGTCGTATGTATGCCTTTTTCAGGTCTACAGGAAAAGTTCCTGAAGTCAAAGAGTTGTTGATGATTCTTCTTACAGGTGTGGATCAGAAGTAGATAGAAGAATGTTCTTGAAGATTTGTGGTGGGCAAGGGTCAGAAGGGCAACCAGAAGGTCTGCTTGCTTTGACCAAATCCATAAATTAATCCTGGGATATTTGTTTGAAGGACTGTAGAGGTTGGGTTGGTTTATTCTGAGAGGGTATTTTAGGAAAGGGGTTGGTGCTGATGGTTTTCTTCTGTTTTAAATAGGAGTCCAATGTGACTGCCTTGGTTGTGTAGTGAGTTGCCAATTTGTTTGTGAAATCTTGAGTAGTGGGATGACTTCCTTCCATGCATGTAGGTTTTCGAAATTCATTGAGAATTTTATAAAATTTCTTGGTTGTAGATTGAGCATTTTGAATTCTGTCTGAGTACTATCTTTTTTTAGCTTTTTTGATTGATGATTTGTATATTCTGTTGAGTTTGTGTAGCTACAGTTTGTCTTGACTGTTGTTTGTTTTAAGCCAGGTCCGCTGCAACTTTCTGATTTGTTGCTTTATCTTTTTAAGTTCTGTGTTTCTCCAAGGTGTTGGTTTTCTTTTGTTGTGTTTAGTTTTTCCGAGTGGTATTAGGATATCCAAAGCTTCCTGTAGCCACTCATAAAGTTTTGGCACAGAATTAATTATATCTAGATCTGTGTTTGCTGTCAGTTGTGTTTCTAAGTGATCCAAATTGAGTTTGCTCCATGGTCGATAGGTGTATGTATGTAAGTAGTTGTAGGTTGTGTTGATTTGTGGAGTTGTATGTTGGAACGTTATCATGTGGTGGTCTGACCAAGTTATTGGCGTGATGCTATGAATAGTAACTAGTTCAGGCTTAGCAAAAATGACATTTAGGATGTGACCAGCGATGTGTGTGGGATTGTGTACAATCTGATGTAGGTTCAATGCGACTAGGCCAGTGGTGATAGCTTTTGAATGTGGCATATTGGGTTTGTCAAACCAAATGTTTAGATCCCCAAGAATGCATAGATTGGAGTATAGTGTAATAAGGTTTGAGACTGTGTCTAGAAAAGCATCTGGGAATGAGGAGTTGTTAGGTGGAGGTCTGTAAAGGAGGAGAAAGTTACAGGAGGAAGTTGGAGTAGGGTGGCATCTGGTAAGGAGGGCTTCACAACCTTGTATGGAGATGTTGTCTGTTTTACTGAGGTTCAATGCCTGTTTGAATATAATAGCTAGTCCACCTCCTCTCTTGCCTATGCGGTTCTGAGTGATGGTTTGATAGCCCGGAGGAACGGCTTCGTGCAACACTGGTGCCATATCATCTCCCAACCAGGATTCCGTTATGAATAGTAAGTCAGGTTGTGTGTCTGTGAGCAGGTCATAGATGTGGTGCTTGTTTTTTGAGAGTGATTGAGCATTTATGAGTTGGCAGTTTAGAAAAGGTGTGTTAGTGGTAGTGTTGTTTTGTTTAGGAGAAGGGTAAGTAGTATAATGTGAGCTTGAAGCAGGAGTGTTGCTAGTTGTGATAACTGTTTGAGGCTCACAATAGTCTTGCTTTTCAATATAGTGTTCCAGCAGGTTAAGGAGGCATTTTGTTGGGTCTGTGTGTGTGGGTGGTGGACTTGGTGGCTGAGACAGTCACGAGGAGTGTACTGTTTTTTGTAGGGTAGTTTTATTATGTAATAGACAAGGGGATGTGAGGTTGCTATGAGTAGCATGTTTTTTATTTTGTTTGCATTTGTTTAGTGTGGATGGAGTATGGGTTAGGGGTGTATGATGTAAGGCTCTAAATTGTGCAATGGAGGAGAGGCGAGTGAATGAAAGTTACTGGGTTGGGGTGCTTGTGGTAGGTGTTTGTGAAGAGTGAGGAAGCAGGGGTGGAGATAGGATGGAATTTGTATTCTTTGTGTAGTCCTGAGGGTGGGAGTGGGTATGACGATAAGTGTAATGTAAGTTTGTGTTACTTTGATGTGCTGATGTTTGTGGTCGGTATTGTTTTTGTGGAATAGTGAGAGGGGATATTGATGTAGTTGTTTTCGGTGAGGGATTTGTATGTGAGTTAGTGCTGGTGAGTGGAATTTGAGTGTTAGATGGGGTGTTGATGTGTTTTGGAGATGAATGTACGAGCTGTGTAAGAGGTGATGGGTGTGTGTCAGGGGAGTTAGTATTAGTTGTGATGACTGGAAGAGGTAATATGTGTGGTGGAGTGAAATGTGGGGATTGTATGGGTGTGTGTAATTGGTGAAGAGAGGGGAAGAGTGTTTGTAGATGGTGTGTTTGAAGGCAGGGTTTGGGCATTGTTACAATGACAGGTGGTCTGTGTGGAGCAAACAGCGGATAGTCTTGTTGGTTAGTATGAGCAGAAAGTGTGTGTCTGGAAGGCTGAGACTGAGAGAAATGTATACTGTAGTTTTGTATTGTGTGGGTGATGGCAGGTTGTGTTAGTGGGAGTGGACAGAGTAGTGTTGGCTGTGAGAATGCAGGTGTTTGACTGTAGTAGTTATGGGGGATATTTGTAAATGTGTTGTATATAGGGTATTGTGTTGGGTGATAGGGCAATGCAATCTGTCTGTGGTCAGTTTGTGATGCATGAGTTGGATGCCTTTTTAGAATATGTGTTTGCATGTTGAGGGATGTGTAGGGGATGGAACTATTCCTGGTCCACTGAGAATTGGGCAGCATGTCTGGCCCTAGTCCCTAGTCCCTGCCTGTCCAGAACAGGCCCAAACAGGCAGCTGCCCTTGTCCTCTCCGCCCTTTGCCTCGACGCCCGGTCTGAGACGCCCTTAGTCCTAGGCTTAAATAGCCCTACTGGCCAATAAGAAGCTGGTCCTAACCCTAGCCAATCCAATTTCAAGCCCTGATTCTACCAACTAATGGGAGACCCAGCCCTAATCACCAATCATAGCTCTATTCCTGACCACCAATCACAGCCCCAGCCCTAAAACCAACAGCCAATCAGAATCTCAGCCCTAACCACCAATCACAGCCCTAGAACCAACAGCCAAACAGAATCTCAGCCCTATCCACCAATCACAGCCTGAGAACCAACAGCCAATCAGAATCCCAGCCCTATCCACCAATCACAGTCCTAGAACCAACCTCCAATCAGAATCTCAGCCCTATCCACCAATCACAGCCCTAGAACCAACAGCCAATCAGAATCCCAGCCCTATCCACCAATCACAGCCCTAGAACCAACAGCCAATCAGAATCTAAGCCCTTGAACCAACAGCCAATCAGATTCCCAGCCCTATCCACCAATCATAACCGCAGCCCTGGAGCTAGCAACCAATGAAAGACCATCTCCCAACAACCCATCACAACAACATATGCAACAACCAATTGGAACTTATATAAGGAGCAAGTTAACTGAAGTCCAGTCCCTGTGGTCAGGGGGAAAGGTAACTGCTGCTCTATTCAGAATCTCCTTGGATACAGACAGGCTGAATCCACACTTCCAAGCTAGCAGAGTCTACTTTCCAGGTAAGGGAGAGATTGTTTAAGAAACATACACTGTAATAGTGCTGGGCGTGCACTCTAAAATCGGGCTTTTTCAAAGGCAAAAATACAGGGGGGCAGACCATTTTTAAGCACAATTTAAATCACAGAAACAGATTAAAACAGTCTCCTAAAAACACACTCTGCAAGATGTATATAGCCTTTTTACTTAGAAGAGAAAAAAAGGGGGAGAGGGGGGGGGGGTGCCACAAACTAGCAAGGCAATTCACACAGTCACAGCAAAAACGAATTTCCAAAAAACACCACTTTAAAAGAGGCCAGGCTGCCTGGAACACAGAGAGTCCACAGTAAAACAGACACAGGTAGCTGAAACAAACACTTTTGAACAAATAATACTATTTACCCTGAAAAATCTCAGGGCTCCTTAACTAGGTCTTTTTGCAATCCTTGAACACTGGGCTATATCAGGACACAGGGGCGATGCACAGAGGCTCACAAAATGGAGGTGGCTGTCTTGGGCTTCCCTCCACAAACTTAAGGGGCCAGAGCAGGTTGGGGGGACGGGTCTCAGGTGCAGCAGGGACTAAGGGAGCCATCCAGCTAAGTCCAGTCCCTGTGGTCAGGGGGAAAGGCAACTGCTGCTCTATTCAGAATCTCCTTGGATACAGACAGGCTGAATCCACACTTCCAAGCTAGCAGAGTCTACTTTCCTAGGTAAGGGTAGATTGTTTAAGAAACATACACCGGAATAGTGGTGGGCGCGCACTCTAAAATCGGGCTTTTTTAAAGGCAAAAATACAGGGGGGCAGACAGTTTTCAAGCACAATTTAAATCACAGAAACAGATTAAAACAGTCTCCTAAAAACACACTCTGCAAGATGTATGTAGCCTTTTTACTTAGAAGAGAAAAAAAGGGGGGGGGGTGCCACAAACTAGCAAGGCAATTCACACAGTCACGGCAAAAACGGATAAAAAAAAAACACCACTTTAAAAGAGGCCAGGCTGCCTGAAACACAGGGAGTCCACAGTAAAACAGACACAGGTAGCTGAAACAAACACTTTTGAACAAATAATACTATTTACCCAGAAAAATCTCAGGGCTCCTTACCTAGGTCTTTTTGCAATCCTTGAACACTGGATTGTGTGCTTTTTGCCTGCCTTTCCCTACTCCTCACTGATTTCCCAGGCTCTCAGCCCTGTCATGTGCTTGTCTGCTACCTGCTTGTCCCTCCTTCTCACTGCTTTCCCTGTGCTCTCTGCCCTATGCATACATGACTGTCTGTCCACCTGTCCCTCCTTTTCATTACTTTCTGTGGGCTCACAGCTTTGTTGAATGAGTGCCTGCTGCCTACCTCTCCCTCCTTCTTGCAGTTTTTTCCAGACACTCAGCCACATTGTATGCATCCCTGCTGCCTGTCTGTCCCTCCTTCTCACTGCTTTCCCAGGAGACTCAGCCTCATTGTGTGCTTGCCTGCTGCCTGCCTGTCCCTCGTTCTCACTGCTTTCCCTAGAATATCAGCCCCTATTTACCAATGCATTCTCTAGGCTCTCAGCCTAGGTTTGTGCATGTCAGTTCCTGCCTGTCCCTCCATCTCACTGCTTTCCCAGGCTCTGAGCCCAGTTGTGTGCATGGCTGCTGCCTGCCTGTCCCTCCTTCTCACTGCTTTCCCAAGACTCTTAGCCCTGTTGTGTATGTGAATGTTGCCTGCCTGTCCCTCCTTTTCACTGTTTTCTCTGGGCTCTCATCCTTGTTGTGTGCATGCCTGCTGCCTGCTTGTACCACCTTCTCACTGCTTTCACTGCGCTCTTGGCATCATTGTGTGTGTGACTGCTGCCTGCCTGTCCCTCCTTTTCACTGTTTTCCCCTGGCACTCAGCCTCGTTGTATGCCTGCTGCCTGTTTTTCTGTTAGGAATGATTCACTGCTGTCCCCGGGCTGTCAGTCCTGTTGTGTGCATACCTGCCTGTCCCTCCTTCTTACTGATGTCCCTGGGCTCATAGCCATGTCGTGTCAATGACTGCTGCATGACTACCCCTACTTCTCACTGCTTTCCCTGGGGTCTCTACTCTGTTGTGTGCATGACAGCTGCCTGCCTGTTCCTTCTTCTAACTGCTTTTTCTCTGGCTCTCATCCCTGTCATGTGTGTGCCTGCTGCCTACCTGTCCCTCTTTCTCACTGCTTTCTCCAGGCTCTCAGCCCTATTGCGTGCTTGCCTGCTGCCTTCCTGTCGCTCCTTCTTACTGCTTTCCCCAGGCTCTGAGCCCAATTGTGTGCTTGTCTGCTGCATGTATGTCCCTACTTCTCACTGATTTGTGGAAGGTGATGATTTTGCCCCACCCCCAACTGAGGGTGGGGACCCATAAGATGATCCAGAGAGAAAGAGCACATTGTGCTAAATACTTTGGTGGTGGCCCCATCCTCCTAAGACTAACACAGAGTGAGTTATGGGCAAGCATATTAAGAAAATGAACGGCCCCACAATGCATTATGGGGCAAGTCCTTTGAGAGTAGTAAATATTGTAGTAGTGGCTCTCTGGCTGTGCCTGGGAGAGCCGTGCTAAGGTTTTCATCATTTTACATGCAGCCTCATGCCGCGTTGTTTTTGATGCAGGGCGCATGGTCCCAACTGGGCTCCCCAGAACTGGCTGATCCTGGAGGGTAGCATGGGGTGCAGTGGCACTCCCCCCATCCTCAATAGATTCCACGGGGTAAAGGGATGCAGTCCTGGGCCCTTTCCACATTCTGCGGGGGGAGCATGATGGTGCTCCCTCCATCCTGAAAATCTAAGGGTCAAGAGTACTCAGGGGTCGGGATGGGGTTCCAGCATCCTCCATCATAAGTCCTTCAGGAGGATGGGATGCCCGGGTGGGATGAGTACGAAGAGTGGGTCCCATGCACGCCCTCTTCCCAACATGAATAAACATCCTCCTTGTGCTGTCCCCTGGTCCACCCCGGAGGAAATTATTGAAACGAAAGTAGAGACCCATGCACACCGAGGGAGGAATTATGTAAAAAATCACCTAACATGAAAATGCCTAACACGGGCCCGTTGGGCCAATTTGGATGATCCTGGGCTCATTTTACTCCTGGTAGTGAACTCTACCCTTCAGTGGCACTTGCAATCATTCTCCTCAGCAGTCCTCCAAAAGCTGGTCCTCCTGGCTCCCTGCACCAGTTCTCCTCTGTGACTTTGTTGGTTGGTGCAGAAAAGTCCAGGGTTTCCCCCAAATGGTCCTCAAAGGGAGTATGGGGACTAGCTTCACTGGCCTTTGTGAAGACCCGCTGGTCCTGGGGTCAACTGAACAGGGTCCTGGGCCATGAGTTGGGATCAGGGGGTTCCTCCTTCAAGTTCTCCAAGGCAGCCTGAGGATCTAGCAGCACAGCAGGTAGAAAGTTTGCAGGCAAAAAGAAGGTCTTCTCCCTGTGTAGGAGTTTATAAAGGAGGAGACAGGCACCCCTAACTAATCCTGGGGTGCCACATCACCCTCCACCCCTGTCCCGACCATCCTGCACAGCATGTTGGGACATTCCAAAATGGTATCATCAAGGACTCACTGGTCACATCAGCTCTTGGGGTCTCAGCTCTACCCCTCTCTGACATCACTGCCGGGGACCTACATACTAGAATTTCAAAGGCGGCCCATGGTGGTGTTGCTCCAGTTGTCTGGGTGCTCACCTTTGTTCAGAGGACTTGGGCAGGCCCATTCCTGATGCAGTGTGACAGCTGGCAGATTGATACAGAGCATTACTCCCTGCCCCTTTCCTTCTCAGGAGCAAGGAAAAGTAGTGCTTATTACTCTCTTTGTGTGGTGGTGGCCACAATTCCTGCTGCTTGGAGAGAATGTAATTACTGGACACAGCTGGGTGACAACAGGCCTGGGCTCTGATCCTGAGCTGAGCCAGTGGAATATGAAAACTCTGAATGACTCACAAAATGTGCAGTTATCATTTTGGAAGTGGCAACTTTGAATTTCCTGCACAGGTTATACTTTAGTTCAAGACATCAATTGACTGTCTAGACCAAGGGGAAGGGAAACTACACTATAAGGCAGGTCCCTCCCTGGGTGTATAGTGGAATGTCACTATAATTAAAATAGTAAAACATACTGACTTTCCCTAATAGTTTATACTGTTCCCATGATGCTTATATGAGGTGAGTACCTATACCTGCAGAGTCCCCATTGTGCCAAGCTTCCTCTGGGCTGTTACTAGGCTTTGCACAACAGTAATCTCCCACATGCAGCCTGCAAATGTGTGCATATGTGTGTGCACCTGTGTTCATGTGTACCCATCCAAGTGCCCCTTACCCTTGTTGTGTAGCTTCAGCCTTATCTTAAAAGACGGGCACTGTTGGTAAGCAGGGTCAGTCTATTTAACACCTGATTACCGTGGGTGAGGCACTGGTATCAAGGCTCACCCATAGTAACAAGCCCAAAAACCAGGGGATCAAAGATGTCTGGGTGCACGGTTGGGGCAGAACCCAGTGCAACACACAGGCTCTCAGGCTTGTGGTGTTCATGCCTGCTGCCTGACTGTCCCTCCTTCTCACTGCTTTCCCCGGTCTCTCAGCTCTGTCGTGAGTGTTGCTACTGCCTTCCTGTCCCTCCTTCTCACTCCTTTTCCTGGGCTCTCAGCCCAGTCATCCGCTTTCCTGCTACCTGCCTTTTCCTCCTTCTTACTCATTCCCCTAGGCTCTCAGCATTGGCGTGCACATGCCTGCTGTCTGCCTGTCTGCCTGTCTTTCCTTCTCACTGTTGCCCGTATTTCTGTTATGAATGATTCACTATTTTCTCCAGGCTCCCAGCCCCATTGTGTGCATGCCTGTGCCTTGCTTCTCACTTCTTTTTACTGCATTCCTCGAGCTCTCAGCCCCATTGTGTTAATGCCTGCTGCCTGCCTGTTCCTCCTTCTCACTGCATGCCCCTGGCTCTCAGCCCTGCTGTGTGTGTGCCTGCTGTCTGCATTTCTGTTACAAATTATTCACTGCTTTGCCTGGGCTCTCAGCCCAATTTTGTGAATGTCTTCTGCCTGCCTATCCCTCCTTCTCGCTACTTTTCATGAGTTCTCAGCCCCGTCATGTGCATGCCCGTTACCTGCCTGTTTCTCCTTCTCATGCTTCCATGGGGCTCTCAGCTCATTGTGTGCATGCCTGTTGCCTGTCTGTCCCTCCTTCTCACTGCTTTCCCAGGAAACTCAGCCTCATTGTGTGCTTGCCTGCTGCCTGCCTGTCCCTCGTTCTCACTGCTTTCCCCAGAATATCAGCCCCATCTTGTGCATGCCTACTGTTTTACTTTATGTTATGAATGACCCCCTACTCCCTCGGGTTCTCAGCACAATTATGTGCCAGTCTTGCTCCCTACCTTTGCCCCCTTCTCATTGTTTTCCATGGGCTGTCATCCCCATTGTATACATTCTTGCTACCTGCCTTTCCCTCCTTCTCAGTGCATTTCATGGGCTTTCGGCCTCATCAATTGTGCCTGCTGGCTGCCTGTCCCTCCATCTCAGTGTTTTACCCAGGCCCTCAGCCCCGTTATGAACATTCTTGCTGCCTTCCTGTCCCTCCTTCTCACTGCTTCCCTGGCTGTCAGCCCCATCACGTGTAAGCCTGCTACCTTTCTGTTCCTCCCTCCATCTCCTTCCCTCAGGCTCTCAACATTGGAATGTGCATGCCTGCTGCCTGTCCCTCCTTCTCTCTATTTTCCTTGGGCTCTCAACCCCATCATGTGCATGCCTGCTGCTTGCCAGTCCCTCCTTCTCACTGCTTTCTACAGGATCTCAACTCTGTCATGTGTGTGCTTGCTGTCTGTCATTCTGTTATGAATGATTCACTGCTTTATCCAGGTTTTCAGCCCCATTGTGTGCGTGCCTGCTCTCTGCCTGTCCCTCCTTCTCACTGCTGTCCACTGGCTCTCAGCCCCATCATGTGTGTGCCTGCTGCCTACCTGCCCCTCCTTCTGCTGCTTTTCCGGGCTCTCAGCCACATTTTGTGCATTCCTTCTGCCTGTCCCTACTTCTCACTGCTAACCCCGGACTCTCAGCCCATCATGTGTGTCTGCTACCTGTCTGTCCCTCATTCTGGCGTGTGTGAGCCTGCTGGCTGCCTGTCTTCCTCACTGCTTTCCCTGGGCTCTCAGCCTCATTCTGAGTGTGACTGCTGCCTGCCTGTCACTCCTTCTTACTGCTTTCCCCAGACTCTCAGTCCCATTGTGTGCATTCCTGCTGCCTGTGTTTCTGTTATGAATGATTCATTGCATTCCCCTGGCTCTCCTTCTCATTTTGTGCATTCCTGCTCCCTGTCTTTCCCTCCTTCTCACTGCTTTCCCTAGGATCCCAGCCCCACTGTGTGCATGCCTGCTGCCTGCCTGTACCTTCTTCTCACTGCTGTCCCCAGGCTCTCCACCCTGTTGTGTGTGTGCTTGCTGCCTGCTGTTTCCTCTTTCTCACTTATTTTCCCAGGCTCTCGGCCCATTGTGTGTGTGTCGTGTGTCTGCCTGTCCTTACTTCTCACTGCATTCCAGTGGCTCTCAGCTCCATTGTATGCGTGCATGATGTCTTCCTGTCCTTCCTTCTCACTGCTTTCCCCAAGCTCTCAGCTCCATTTTTTGCATGCCTGTGCCTGCCTTTCCATTTTAATGATTAACTGTTTTCCCCAGGCTCTCAGCCCCATCATCTGCATGCTTGCTGCCTGCCTGTCTCTACTTCTCACTGCTTTCCCTGGGATCTCAGCCTCCCTGTGTGCTTGCCTGCTCAATGTCTGTTCCTCCTTCGCATTGCTTTTCCCAGCCTCTCAACCCCATTTTGTGCATCCTGCTTCCTGCCTGTTCCTGTTTCTTACTGCTTTCCCTGGACCCTCAGCCCCATTGTGTGCGCTCCTCCTGCCTGTCTGTTTCTCCTCACTGAATTACCCGGGGCACTCAGGCCCATTGTGCGCGTGCATGCTGCCCGCTTTTCCATCCCACTCTCTGCTCCAGTCTCTCAGCCCCGGTTTGTGTGTGTCTATTGTCTGCCTGTCCTTCCTTCACAATGCTTTCCCTGGGCACTGAGCCCTGTTGTGGTCGTGTCTGCTGCTTGTCTTTGTGATATGAATGATTCCCTGCTTTCCCTGGGCTCTCAGATCTGTTGGGTGCATGACTACTGCCTGACTTTTATTTCTTTCACTGCTTTCCCAGAGCACTCAGCCCCGTCATGACCATTCAAGCTGCCTTCCTGTGGCTCCTTTTCACTGCTCATCTTGGGCTCTCAGCCATGTTATATGCATGCCTGCTTTTCCCTCCTCACTGCTTTCACTGGGCTCATTGCTCCATTGTAAGATTGCCTGCTCTATGCCTGTCCCTCATTCTCCCTGCTTTCCTCGGGCTGCCAGCCCCATTTGTGTGCAATCCTGATGCCTGCCTTTTTGTTATGAATATTTAACTGCTTTCCCCAGGCACTTTGCCCCATTGTGTAAGTAAATACTGTCTGTCTATCCCTCTTTCTCACTGCTTTCCTGGGCTCAAAGCCCCCTCATTTGCATGCCTGCTGCCTGTACCTCCATCTAACTGCTTTTCACAGGATTTCAAACCCATTGTGTGTGTGCCTGTTGTCTGCATGTTCCTCTGTCTCACTGCTTTCCCTAGGCTCTCAGCCCCTTCATGTGTGGCTGCTGACCGAGTGTCCCTCCTTCTCACTACTTTCAGGGATCTCAGCCCTGCTCCATATATGGCTGTCTGCCTGCCTGTCCCTTCTTCTCGCTACCTCCTGCAGCCCCGTTGAGTGCACGACTTCTGCCTGACTATCCTTTCTTCTCACTGCTTCATCTGGGATCTCAGCCCTGTGATGTTTGTACCTGCTGCCTACTTGTCCCTCCTTGTAACTGCCTTCCCCAGACTCTTGTCCCTGTTGTGTGCATGCCTAGCTATCCCTCCTTCTCAGGCATTCCCAGTCTCTCAGCCACATAGTGTGCATGCCTGCATTTCCCTCCTTCTCACTGCTTTTTCTGTGCTCTCAGCTCCAGCATGTGCATGCCTGCTGCCTAACTGTTCCTCCTCCTCACTGCTTTCTGTGGGCTCTCAGCCCTGTTATGTGTATGTCTGCCTGTCCCTCCTTCAAACAGCTTTCTCTGTGCTCTCATCCTGTTCGTGTGCATGCTTGCTGCCTGCCTGTTTCTCTTTATCACTGCTTTCACCAGGCTCTCAGTCCCATTGTGAATGTGCCTGCTGCCTACCTTTCCCTTCTTCTCTCTGCTTTCCCTGGGCTTTCAGCCCTGTTGAGTGCATTCCTGCTGCCTGCCTGTCCCTCCATTTCACTGATTTCTCTGGGCTCCCAGCTTCGTTGTGTGCATGCCTGCTACTATCTTCTTCTCACTGCATTCCATGGGCTCTTAGCACAATTGTGTGTGTGCCTGCTGCCTGCCTGTCCCTCCTTCTCACTGGTTTCCACAGGCTCTCAGACCTAATGTGGGCATGCCTGCTGCCTGTCTGTCCCTCCTTTACATTGCTTTCCCCAGCCTCTAAGCCCTATTCTGTGCATGTCTGCTGCCTGTCTGTCCCTCTTTCTTACTGCTTTCCCTAGACTCTCAGCACCATTGCGTGTGGCTGCTACCTGACTGACCCTCCTTCTGATTGCTTTCCATGAGCTCTCAGCCATGTCTTGTCTGTACCTGCCTGTCCCTCCTTCTCATTGCTTTCCCCAGGCTCTAATCCCCTTTGTGTGTGTGCCTGTTTCTTGCTATCCCTCCTTCTCACTGCTTTCCCCAGGCACTCAAAACCAGTGTGCCTGATGCCTTCCTGTTCCTCCTTCTCAGTGACTTACCTGGGCTCTCGGCCCCATTGTGTGCCAGCCTTGCTGCTTGTCTTTCACTTCTTTTCACTGTTTTCCCCATGCTGTCAAACCCATTGTGTACGTTATGCTACCTTCCTCTCACTCCTTCTCACTGCTTTCTCCAAGCTCTGAGACCCACCATGGGTGTGCCTGCTGTCTGCCTGTCCCTCCTTCTCACTGCTTTCTGCTGGCTCTCAGCCCCGTGATGTGCGTTCCTTCTGGCTTTCTGTCCCTCCTTCTCACTGCTTTCTAGGGATCTCGGACTATTCATGTATTTGCCTGCTACCTGCCATTTCCGTCTTCTCACTCTTTCCCATGGGCACTCTGCATTGTTGTGAGAATGCCCTCTACCTGCCTGTCCCTCATTCTCACTGCTTTCTCCAGACTCTCATCACCGTTGTGTGCGTGCCTTCTGCTTGTCTTTCTGTTGTGAATGATTCACTGCTTTTCCCATGCTCCCAGCACCATTGTGTGAATGCCTGCTTTCCCCTCCTCACTGATTTCTCCAGCTCTCAGCCCCGTTGTGTGAGTGTCTTCTGCCTGCCTGTCCTTCCTTCTCTCTGAATTCCCCAGGCTCAAAGCTCCATCATGTGCATGCCTGCTGCCTGCCTGTCCCTTATTCTCACTGCTTTCCACAGGCTTTTAGTCCTGTTGAGTGTACTTGCTGCCTGCCCTTCCCTCCTTCTCAATGCTTTCCCTGGGTACTCAGTCATGTCTTGTGCATTCCTGATGCCTGCCTGTCCATCCTTCTGATTGCTTTCCCTGACTCTCAGCACTGTGGTGTGCATGTCTGCTGCCTTTTTTACTGTTATGAATGATCCACTGCTTTTCCTAGGCTTCCAGCTGCATTGTGTGCGTTCTTGCTGCCTTCCTTTCCCTCCTTCTTGGTGCTTTATCCAGACACTCAGCCCTATTGTGTGTGCCTCTACTTGCCTGTTCCAACTTCTTACTGCTTTCCCTGGTCTCTCATTCCCATCATGTGTGTGTGACTGTGGCCTGCCTGTCCCTCCTTCTCACTGCTTTCTCTGCGCTCTCAGCCCCGTTGTATGCATGCCTGCTGCCTGTCTGTCCTTCCTTTTCACTGCTTTCCCTGGACTCTCAGCCACATTGTGTGCTTGCCAGTTGCCTGCCTGTCCCTCCTTCTCACTGCCTGGTTCTGTGCATCCCTGCTGCATGCTTGTACCTTCTTCTCACTACTTTCCCCAGGCTGTTAGCATTATTGTGTATGTGCCTGCTGCCTGTCCCTCCTTCTCAATGCCTCTCAGCTTCATTGTGTGTAAACCGTCTGCCTAGCTTTCCCTCCTTCTCACTGTTTCCCTGGGCACTAAGCCCCCTTGTGTGCATGCCTGCTGCCTGCCTTTCTGGTATGAATGATTCACTGTTGCCCCCGAACTCTCAGCTCAATTGGGTGCATGTCTAGAGCCTGTCCTTCCTTCTCACTGCTTTACTTGGGCTCTAAGTCCCGTCATGTCCATGCCTGTTGTCTGCCTGTCCCTCCTTCTTACTGCTTTGCTTGGGATCTCTGTCTGTTGTGTGCATGCCAGCAACCTGTCTGTCCCTTTTTCTCACTGCTTTTCCCGGGCTCTGATCCCCATCATGTGCATGCCTGCTGCCTTCCTGTCCCTCCTTCTCACTGCTTTCCCCATGCTGTCAGCCCCATCGTGTGTATGCTGGTTACCTGCCTGTCCATCTTTCTCACTGATTTCGATGGGCTCTCAGCCCCATTGTGTGCATGCCTGTTGCCTGCCGTCCCTCCTTCTCACTGCTTTCCCTGGTCTCTCAGCCCATTCGTGTCTGTCACTCCATCTCACTGCTTTCCTGTACTCTCAGCCCCATCATGTACATAACTGCTGCCTGATTGTCTCTCCTTCTCACTGCTCACCATGGGCTCATCTCATCTGTATGCATGCCTCGCTGCCTGCCTGTTCCTTCTTCTCACTGCTATTTGTTGGCTCTTACCCCTGTTGCGTGCATGCCTGCCTCCTGCCTGTTCCTCCATCTCACTGCTTCCTCCAGGCTCTTAACCCTGTTGTGTGCATGCCTGCCTTTCAATACCTCTCCCTACTTTCCCAAGGCTCTCAGCCCCCTTGTGTGTGTGTCTGCCTGTCCCTCCTTCTCACTGTTTTCCCTGGGCTCTCATCCCATTACGTGAGTGTCTGTCTGCATGCTAGTAACTCCTTCTCACTGCTTATTCTGGCTTCTCAGCCCCATTGTATGCATGCCTGCTGCCTAACTGTCCCTAGTTCTCAGTGTTATCCCCTTGCTTTCAACCTTGTTGTGTGTATGTCTGTCTGTCTGCCTGTCCCTCCTTCTCACTGTTTTCCACAGGCTCTGAGCCCCATTGTGTGTGTGCCTGCTGTCTGACCTCCCCTCCTTCTCAATGCTTTCAGTGGGCTATTAGCCCCATCGTGTGCATGCTGATGCCTGTCTGTCACTCCTTCTAACTGTTTTCCCTGGGCTTTCAGTCCCCTTACTTGAATGCCTGCTGTCCCTCCTTCTCACTGATTTCCCCAGGGCTCTCATCCCCATCATTTGAGTGCCTGCTGTCTGCCTGTCTCACCTCACTGCGTTCCCTGGGTTCTCAGCCTCTTTGTGTGCATGTCTGCTGCCTGCCAATGCCTTATTCTCAATGCTTTCCCCAGGTTCTTATCCACATTGTGTGCATGCCTGCTGTCTGCCTGTCCCTCCATCTCTGTTCTTTTCCTGGGCTCTCAGCCCCCTTGTGTGCATGCCAGCTACCTTTCTGTCCCTCCTTCTTACTGCTTTCCTCAGGCTCTCAGCACCATCATGTGCATGCCTGCTGCCTTTCTGCTATGAATGATAGGAGCGACTGCGCAGCGGGCTCTCCGCTGGCGCGCCCGAGGCACGCCAGAGGCAAGCCCGTCTGCGCCCGTCTGCGCCCGTCCGCGCCTGGCCCGCACCCAGCGCCACGACCCCTGGTCCCCAGCTCTCCCAAACCCCGCTGCTCCGCTACGACCCCACCACCCTCCACGCCCTCAACCCAGGGCGCTCCAACACCTGCTTCCAAGCTCACCCCAAACGCACCCATGGACCCTTCGCCTGCAACTCCTGCAAACGCATCTTCCACCACGCAACTACCATGACCACCAGCCCACGCGCCATCAACCACCTCAAGTGCATCCTAGTCAACGCTCGATCTGACCACAAGCACGCCGTTGAACTCTGGGACCTCCTGGACTCCACAGCACCGGACGTCGCCTTCATCACGGAGACCTGGATGAACGCCTCTTCGGCCCCAGACATCGCCACTGCCATCCCCGAAGGCTACAAGATTTCCAGAAAAGACCGCACCAACCAAGTAGGAGGAGGTATCGCCATCGTCTTCAAAGACTCCATCAGCGTCACCACCTCCACCGAAGACACCCCCCTCGCCGCTGAACACCTGCATTTCCAGATTCGCACCAACCCCAGGACCACCCTCAGAGGATCCCTCGTCTACCGTCCCCCCGGACCGCGCGCCCCTTTCAGCGACTCCATCGCAGACTTCGTCTCCCCGCACGCCCTCGCCTCACCAGACTACATCCTCCTAGGCGACCTCAACTTCCATCTGGAACAAAACAACGACCCCAACACCACCGCCCTGCTCGACAACCTCGCCAACCTCGGCCTCAAGCAACTGGTGAACACCGCCACCCACATCGCCGGACACACGCTTGACCCTATCTTCTCCGCCAGCAAACACGTCTTCTTCAGCCACACCTCTGCTCTACACTGGACCGACCACAGCTGTGTACATTTCACATTCCGACGCAAGACCCGCCATCTCCGCACTCAACCCATCCCTCGTCGACAGTGGAACAAAATCCCCGAAGAGCAACTCTTCTCCGCACTCGCCGTCAACCAACCTACCCTCACCACCGACCCCAACGTCACAGCCCTCAGCCTCTCGAACTGGATCTCCAACTGCGCAGACAACCTTGCTCCCCTCAGATGCACGCATCAACACGCCACCACCAAAAAACCTCTCTGTTTCTCTGACACCCTCAAAGAATCGAAGAAAACATGTCGCGCCCTCGAGAAGGCCTGGCGCAAGGACCACACCGCCGACAACATGACCGCCCTCAAAAACGCAACCCGCGAACACCACCACCTGAACCGCGCAGCCAAAAGGAACTTTTTCACCGACAGACTGGACAAAAACAGCCAAAACAGCAGAGAACTTTTCAGCATTGTCAAAGAGTTCTCCAACCCCAACGTCAACGCCAACGCCGTCACGCCCTCACAAGACTTGTGCAACTCCCTCGCCACCTTCTTCCATCGCAAGATCAGTGACCTCCACGACAGCTTCGGACACCAGACCCAACCAAGCATCACCGAACCCACACCCCCGGCCATCACCCTCAACGACTGGACCCACATCAACACTGAAGAAACCAAAACCACCATGAACTCTATCCACTCCGGTGCCCCATCGGACCCCTGCCCTCACTTTATCTTCAATAAAGCCGACGACATCATCGCCCCGCACCTCCAGGCCGTCATCAACTCTTCTTTTTCTTCTGCTACCTTCCCCGAAAGCTGGAAACACGCCGAAGTCAACGCCCTACTAAAGAAACCTACGGCTGACCCTAGCGACCTGAAAAACGTCCGCCCCATCTCGCTCCTCCCCTTCCCTGCCAAGGTAATAGAGAAGACCGTCAACAAACAGCTTACCACCTTCCTGGAAGACAACAACCTGCTCGACATTTCACAAACCGGATTCCGAACCAACCACAGCACTGAAACCGCCCTCATCTCAGTCACAGACGACATCAGAACCCTGATGGACAATGGTGAAACAGTCGCCCTCATCCTCCTCGACCTCTCGGCTGCCTTCGACACCGTCTGTCACCGCACCCTAATAACCCGCCTCCGCTCAACCGGGATCCAAGGCCAGGCCCTGGACTGGATTGCCTCCTTCCTCTCAAACCGATATCAAAGAGTTTACCTCCCACTGTTTCGCTCAGACCCCACCGAGATCATCTGCGGCGTACCTCAAGGCTCATCGCTTAGCCCGACACTCTTCAATGTCTACATGAGCCCCCTCGCCGACATCGTACGCAAGCACGACATCATCATCACCTCCTACGCTGACGACACCCAACTTATACTCTCCCTCACCAAGGATCCCGCTAGCGCCAAGACCAACCTACAAAAGGGCATGAAGGACGTCGCAGATTGGATGAGGCTCAGCCGCCTAAAGCTGAACTCGGACAAAACGGAAGTCCTCATCCTCGGCAATACCCCGTCCGCTTGGGACGACTCCTGGTGGCCCACGGCCCTCGGCACCGCACCGACCCCCTCAGACCACGCCCGCAACCTCGGCTTCATATTGGACCCTCTTCTCACCATGACCAAGCAAGTCAACGCCGTGTCCTCCGCCTACTTCCTCACCCTCCGCATGCTCCGCAAGATCTTCCGCTGGATTCCCGCCGACACTAGAAAATCCGTGACCCACGCCCTCGTCACGAGCCGCCTGGACTACGGCAACACCCTCTATGCTGGGACCACCGCTAAACTCCAAAAACGCCTGCAACGTATTCAAAACGCCTCGGCCCGCCTCATCCTCGACGTACCCCGCAACAGCCACATCTCCGCACACCTGAGACACCTGCATTGGCTCCCAGTCAGCAAAAGGATCACCTTCCGACTTCTCACCCACGCACACAAAGCCCTCCACAACAAGGGACCGGAATACCTCAACCGTCGCCTCAGCTTCTATGCCCCCACCCGTCTCCTCCGTTCCTCTGGCCTCGCGCTCGCTGCCGTCCCTCGCATCCGCCGCTCCACGGCGGGTGGGAGGTCCTTCTCCTTCCTGGCAGCCAAGACCTGGAACACCCTCCCCACCAGCCTCAGGACCACCCAGGACCACTCCGCATTCCAGAGACTCCTCAAAACCTGGCTTTTCGACCAGCAGTAACCCCCCTTTCCCCCTAGCGCCTTGAGACCCGCACGGGTGAGTAGCGTGCTTTATAAATGTTAATGATTGATTGATTGATTGAATGATTCATTACTTTCTCTGTGTGCAAGCATCGTGCATGTCCCTTCTTCTCAATGCTTTCCCCAAGTTCTCATCCCTGTTGTGTGCGTGCCTGCTGCCTTCACCGGGCTCTCAGCCCTGTCGTCTGACCGCCTGCTGCCTGACTATCCCAATGTCTCACTGTTTTCCCCAGGCTCTCAGCTACGTTCTCTGACTGCCTACTTCCTGCCCCTCCTTTTCACTGCCTTTCCCAGACTCTCAGCCGTATTGTGTGCATGCCTGCTGCCTGTCCTTCTGTCATGAATGATTCATTGCTTTCCCCAGGCTCTTAGCCCCATCATGTGTGTGCATGCTACCTGCCTGTCCCTCCTTCTCACTGCTTTCCCCGGGCACTCAGCCCCATTGTGTGTGTGCCTGCTTCCTGACTGTCCCTCTTTCTCAATGTTTTCCCTGGGCTCTCAGACGTGTCTTGTGCATGTCTGCTGCCTGCCTGTCCTTCCTTCTCACTGTTTTCCTCAGGATCTCAGCCCCTCTGGGTGCGTACCTGCTGCCTGCCTGTCCCACCATCTCACAGCTTTCCCCAGGCTCTCAGCCCCTCTGAGGGTGTGCCTGCCTGTCCCTTCTTCACACTGCTTTCCCTGGTCTCTCTCAGGTGTGTGTGCCTACCTGTACCTCCTTCTAACTGCTTTCCATGGGCTCCCAGCCCCATTGTGTGTGTGCCTGCTGCCTGCCTATTACTCCTTTTCACTGCTTTCCCTGGGCTCTCAGTCCCATTGTATGCATGCCTGCTGCCTGCCTGTCCCTCCTTCACACTTCTTTTCCTGGTCTCTCAGCCCTGTGGTGTTTGCGCCAACCTGTCCCTCCTTCACACTGCTTTCCCCGGTCACGCAATCCTGTGGTGTGGGTGCCTGCCTGGCCTTCCTTCTAGCTACTTTCCCTGGGCTTGCAGCACCATTATGTGTGTGCCTGTTGCCTGCCTATCACTCCTTCTCACTGCTTTCACTGTGATCTCAGTCCTGTCATGCATGTGCCTGCTCCCTGCCTGTCACTCCTTCTCACTGCTTTCCCCAGTCTCTTAGCCCCATTGTGTACGTGACTGCTGCCTCCATGCCCTTTTTTCTCACTGTTTTCCCTGGGCTCTCAGCCTCATCATGTGCATGTCTGCTGCATGTCTTTCTGTTATGAATGAATCACTACTCTCTTCAGGCCCTCAGCACCATTGTGTGTGTGCCTTCTACCTGCCTATCCTTCCTTCCCATTGCTTTCCCTGGGCTCTCAGCCCTGCCTTGTGCATGTCGGCTGTCTCTCTGTCTCTCCTTCCCACTGTTTTCCCCAGGCTTACCTCTTAATCCTGTTTTGGGCATGCCTGCTGTCTGCCTTTCTTTTATGAATGATTTACTGTTTTCCCTCAGCTCTCAGCCCCGTTGTGTGCATGTCAGCCTGTCCCTCCTTTTCTCTGCTTTCTCTGGGCTCCCAGCCCTTTTGTGTGTGTCTTCTGCCTGCCTGCCCCTCCTTCTCACTGCTTTCCCTGGGCTCTTAGACCCATTGCCTGTGTGCCTGTCATCTGATTGTCCTTCCTTCACTGCTTTCCCCAGGCTCTGAGCCCTTTTGTGTGCATGTATGCTGCCTGCATGCCCTTCTTTCTCACTGCTTTCCGTGGGCTCTGAGCTCTGTTGCGTGTCTCTACTGCACACCTGTCCTTCTTTCTCACTGCTTTCCACAGGTTCTCAGCATTGTTGCGTGGGTGACTGCTGCTTGCCTGTCTATCCTTCTCCCTGCTTTCCTTAGGCTCTCAGCCATGTTCTGTGCATACCCTTTGCCTGCCTTTCTGGTATTAATGATTAACTGCTTTCCCCAGGCTCCCAGCCCTGTTGTGTGCCTGCCTGATGCTTGTCCCTCCTTCTCACTGCTTTCCTCAAACTCTCAGCCCTGTAGTGTCTGCTGATTGCCTGAAGCTGAGTCCCAAAACGGCTGCCAACACTTCCTGGTGGAATTGTTGGTAGCAAATCAGATGTCAGCACGAGATCTCAGTGAGCCACGGCCCTAAATATCTATATTTTTCCCCCTTTAATATCTTGAAAACTACTGAACAGATTTACACCAAATAACACAAAGCTTGATCAACGACCAAAAGCTACCTTTCTGCCAAATTTGGTATAATTCTGTCAAGCGGTTCTGGCTGCAGGCCTGTCTAAAGACTCTATTTGAATTAACATGGGAAAAACACTGTTTGTGACCCCCTTTTTCTTGGCCCCTGCTTGACAAACCACCCTAAAAATGTCCATGCACAACAAGATCCAATTTGCCCCTTTTTAAAATTTGTGAAGATTCGTTAAACAGTGTCAAAGATATAATCAAGTCAAAAAATACATTTTCAATGGAACTAGGAGCCTGATTAGGTCTTGGCAAAGTGAAATAATCAATGACAAACATGCCAGTGTCCCGTCTGCCCTGTTATGATCACATTATCTCCTATAGGGATCAAATTATCACAGGCAGGATATCAGTCACCATTTTGATGGAATATTCCCTTGCTCTTGACCTAAATCAGGCCCTAGGTTCTAACTATAACATGATTTGCATGCTAGAATGCTGTGCACAGGGGTTGGGGGGTAGGGTTTTAGTGGGAGGTTTAGTGCAGGGCATGGCCACCCATGGCAGGGGCTTCCATGTCGTGTGGGTTGGGTGCAGGGCCTTGTTGCGGTGTGGGGTAGGCTTTCCGTGAGGTAATAAAATATGAATTAATGTTAAAATATTCACTTAAAAGCAAAGGTTTATGTGACTTTATAATTAGGAATTGCAATTATATCATACTTTACATTAAATAAATCTTTGAAATTCACTGAAAAAAACAAAGGTTAAAATAACATTACAGGTAAGTGAAAATTTCAGTCGCAATGTAATGTTTTAAACTAAAACAAATACGGACATTCACCAGTCATACTTTTCTCCAGTAACTATAACTCAAGCCCTAAAGTAGCTATGACTCAAGCCCTTGTCTTACACTTCCCTTAGTCTTTCAGCACAATGATGCTCACTGTGGGGACAGGGCCTACTTCATTGATAGCTGGTTACCTGCTGTATGTCAGCCACCAGTGTTCCCATCCTCAAAATAACATAAGAAGGCTGTTCCAGGGTTGTAAATGTCATTTATTATCATTATTTCAAAATTAGAGAGACATGGCATGTTTTCACCTAGGCAGTCTTGAACACATGATTCCACTTTCACCAGTGAGTGCAATATATAACAAAAACAGTGCAGATAGACTAAATAAGTTACAAGTGTGTTAGACTCAAGACCATAAAATAACATGGATGGATGTCCCACAAACATCCAACCCTTGTTCACAGCATGGGGTTGGCCGCATGGCCTGGCCTCTGAGCAACCAACCCTTCACCATAGACTGCCTCCTGTAGCAATAATGGCGTTATCAAGGGGTGAGCATATCAATATATATAAGGCAGATCTATCATCTTTCTCCAAAGTCACCACTATTTTTATTTAGATCTATAGTTCAATAATTCACACAATGTGATGTTTATTATACATAAATATTGTTTACAGAACTTTTATTAAAACATATATGTGACTCCTTATTTTTACATAGTTTTTATTAGTACATTTTGTGGGCAAAGTTTGTGAATAAATAATCAAAGATATATTTTTTTCGCTTAAAAAACAAACATGTCTCAGACTCTTTAATATTTTTCATCCCAAAATTACAATCTTAAGAACAACTACTAGAGGGTCATGGGTATTTTGGCTATGTCTTCAGGCTGCACATAGGGCAGCCATACAACTAGGTCATAGATGGTGCTGCATGCTCAGCTCTACAGCAAGCCAGCCTAGGAAATGCTTTGAAAAAATATGGTAAGTTTACCTGGGGTCATGGATTCAATGTCCTAGGAGTCTAACTGGTTTATTCTAAAGTTGGTGAGGGGGCTGTAAAACATAAATAGCCCTGGCAGGGCAGTATGGGGTGCTTCTTGAAGGGGCAGTGGATAATGAATAAATAATAAAGGAGCAGAGGCAGCTCATTTATTATCCACAATTTGCTTTGTTGTTTATGTTTTTTTCTGGATGTCCCATTCCCATCTGGGACACTCACTGAGCACACACAGCCCTACAGGCTTGTTGCAAGTAGCTCAAGGCTGCTCAGGAGCCAGCTTGTTTTTATTTAAGAGGTACTTAGATAAATAAATGATAAGGGGCATCCTAAACTTATATTATTATTGAGGCCACGGGGAGCTCTAAAAGCCCCACAGCCCTGCCCACACCCTGTTCCTGAAGGGGCTGGGCTTCAGCAATATTTTTTAAGTGAGCTTCCCTGGTGTCCTCATGGTATACCCTACAGCTGGTTCCATGTTGCAGGCTGTGGGAAGAGGGCCAGAGGATCATGACCCCACAACCCTTCCAGCTCCCATGCTTGCAGCTATTGTTTGTGCAGCAGGAGCCGACATTGCTCGCACCCTGCAGGAGCAATTTCCATTTGCTCCCACAGGATGGGAGTAACTGACAGTATTTTCTCTGCCCAAAAACCTGGGCAGGGAAAACCTTTGTTTTCCCACTAGAAAGCTGACTTCTGCTTCCTAGTGGTGCCCATATTCTCAGGCAGGGAAAAGATGATGTCCTGAAAGTGGGCCCCCAAACACCATACTTGAGCCGGCTCCAAGGTATGGGGGTCCCTGGGGCCACTGAATGACGCTAAGAGGGATCCACATGTCCCCCTCCACATTTGGAGAATGCCGTCCCAGCGAATACAGGCCCTGGGATCTTTTCAAGTTCAGGAAGGTGTGCAGTATGGCCCCTTCCACCTACTTAAAATGATAGCTCCAGGGAATGGGTCTCTGGGTCCTGTCAGAGGCTTGGGAAAGGGGCCACACATACCCTTCTGCATTATCAATATGTGCGCTCGAGGTGATCGGGCCCCCTGGGCCTTTTTGGGCTTAGGGAGGGAGTGCCACACAGCGCACCTCTCCTTCAATAAAATATCAGCCATCAGGGATACTGTCCCCGGGGCCTGTTAGAGGCTTGGGAAGGAAGGCCAATAACCCCCTCCACCTATATTATATATGTGCCACCCTCATGGGCCATAGACAACCCTGGGGTATAGTTTTTATTTCATGGGAGCTTGTGTTTTTTTAATTTCATCCCATATTTGCAAATCCTCCCAATTGTTCTGCAAAATAAAAAAAAAATAAAGCATTGTTTACCGTTGGCGGGGTTTCTCTGGGACCCAACCACCAGGCCTAGGGGGTCAAGGTATCCCTAACCTTCCCCTGTGTCTTTTTCCACATCTTTTGTAGGACTCTGGACTTAGTCCTGAGTCCTAAGATGGCTGTATCCACAATGTTGTTGATATGGTGGCAGCCAATCAGATCTCTCCAAGACATCTGTCAGCCCTGTGGATCCTCAGCGGCATGATATATCCATAGATTTTGGGTGATAATTTCTTAGAAACTACTGAATGGATTTACACTAAATCACAAACAGCACTTTTCTCCTAGATCAAGAAGTAGCTTTCTGCCAAATTGTGTGTGAATCCTTCCAGGGGTTTGGGCTGTAGTTATAGTTAAAATTCCTATTTAGAAAAGAATGGGGAAAACGCATTTTGGGACCCCCCTTTTTTTCGGCCCATGCTAAAGGATTATATCAAATCATGCAAGGAAAAAGCTCAGGTGAAAAAAAAAAATAGTTGGAAGTGTTTTTAAGATACATCAAACAGCACCCAAAACAAAAGCTCTCCGTGCATTTTTTATAGGCTCCTTTAGACATACATACCAATTTTGGCAGAATGCTAGATCATTGTCCACAGACTGTGCTTTTTGTGATTTGTTGTCAATACATTCAGGGTTGTTTTTTTTAAATTAAGGGTCAAAAACAATTGTATAGTTAGATGGATGGGCTTGAAAGTGTCCTATGGGAGTCCCGTGAGAGTGGAAATTAAAAAATGGAGCCCTGTGATTGGTCAAGTGGTCCATTTTTCCTGTGATCCTTCATGTTCTCACAGTAGAGAAAGGTTTCTGCAAGTTTCACAAGAGCAAGCGCTCTGATTGGCTGGCTGTTGGAATGTTACACATCAAATGGCAGGCTTTACTGTTTACTGTGTAAAATTCAAGGTGTTGTGGAAATGAAGTGAACAATTTATAAAAGGCGGCAGCAGAAAGTCATGCTGTTCCCCTAGATTTAGAAACGAGGTATCTGAGGGATTAATACTATGATAAAAATACATTTATAATATTTTCAACTAATTTTTGTGATCTTGCAGGACTCTTGTAGGATCACGAATAGTAAAAAGGGGTAGATGAGTTCTGAATACACTCCATTAGTAGGAATGAATATACTGGTCATTGTTTTTGAGAGGAAGCATGTAAAAGATATGCATTGTGATGAATAGATGGTTAATTCCGATTTTCCAAAAAAGTTAAGATCTTGCAAGACTCTCATGGGATCATGAACAGTAGAAAGCAGTA
This sequence comes from Pleurodeles waltl, assembly GCF_031143425.1. Taxonomy (NCBI): domain Eukaryota; kingdom Metazoa; phylum Chordata; class Amphibia; order Caudata; family Salamandridae; genus Pleurodeles; species Pleurodeles waltl. The sequence goes on from NC_090440.1 coordinate 1,503,715,279, forward strand.
GGTGATCTTTGAAGATTCTGTAGTATGCACACTTTGCATGTGATGTAGTCTCTTCCCATACCCTACTCTGCATTTCCATTATCAGAGAGAGGGGTGTTAGCAGGGAGAACATTCCCTTGACAGAGCATACTATACACACCTGTCATCCAAGAGAGGGGCCCCAGTGGAGAGGCCGATTTCTCTCCCCAAACCCGTCATGTGAGACACAGTTGTGACAGAAGAGTCCAATTCATGTACACAGCCTAATACACACCTGTCATCGGAGAGAGAGGTCTGACAGGAGAATTCAGTCCATGAATATGCTGTACTATGCACAGTCATTAACAGAGAGTGAAGTCTGGCAGTAGAGGCTAGTCCATGTAAACATTCTGTTAACCACACCCGACATCTGAGACAGAGGTCTCACTGGAGAGGCCAGTCTTTCTCTATACAACCTACATGCATACCTATCACCTGAGAGAGAGGTCTTGAAGTTGAGGGTAGTCCATGTACACACCCTACTATGCACATCCATCATCTGAGACTGAGGTCTAATAGTAGAGGCCTCACATCATCAGAGAGAGAGTGGACTTAGTGGAGAGGCAGTCTCTCTCCATACACCCTACCATGCAAACTCATCATCCCGAGAGAGAGGTCTGGAAGGAGAGGGCAGCCCATATACACACCTCAATACAGACTCCTGTTATCTGAGGAAGAGGTGTGGATAGAGAGGACAGTCCATGCAGACACCCTATTACCCACACTTTTCATGTAAGAGAGTAATCTGAGGAAAGAGGCCAGTCCATCCTCATAGCCTACTATGCAAACCCAACATCTAAGAGGAGGGTCTCACTGGAGAGGCCAGTCCCTTGATACACACTATTACAAGTGTCATCTGAGACAGAGGCCTGTGTGAAGAGACCAGAATATCCCCACACCCTGCTACACACACCTGTCATGTGAGAGATAGGTCTCAGTGGAGAGGATACTGCATCCTTCATACTATTACTTCCCTACAGTGTTGCTGTGATTCCATGACACTCTTGTTAGAGTTGCTCACAAGCTTCAGGGATTGAAGCTTGCCACATGGACATGTGCAATCTCAAGAGAGGCTTGCAAGACCTGAGGGTAACTTTGAGAGCCTGCCATTAGGTGTTTTATGATTCTGCAAGCCTCTTGTGAGTCCTGCATGTAAAATAACTGGGCTTGCAACAAGGTCTTTTACTATCCTGCAAGAGTCCTGGGAGATCGTATGGAGGAAAGTAAAAAAACAAATAACCAAGGCTCAATCAATATTCACCATTCTTATTGCATGGTTGAAGAAATTCTTTGATGTGATTGGGTGTGGAACCAGAGATAGCTGAGGTTAATCTTGGTGATTTGTATGAGAAGAAAGCCTGTTAGAGTTGTGCTCAGCAGAAGTGACTGAATTTGAAACTGAGGAAGACTGGTGTTTTCAGCTATATATATATGAAACTGCTCTAGGTTCAGGTAATTCAAAATATACTTTATGAATGCTGTTGAGAAATGTCAGTAAGTGCACTACTGGCAGTGAATTGAGTGAATTGATTGTATATCAGGTTCAGGAAGTCTAAAGCTGTTTGTAGAGGTACATGTTTATTAATATAGGTTTTGAGAGGCAGGCTTTAAAATGTGGAGAGATATCATCAGGTATTGGATGGTGTGTTAAAAAATAAAATGTTCAATCTGTATTTAGTTGTAAGTAAAATAGGCAATGTTTCTGAAATTATAAAACAAAGCATCTGCAGTCTGTTAATAAAAGGCCTACGGTTTTCATGAAAATTACTGTGTACACGTTACCCCTATGAGATGTTTGAGTGGAAATATTGCCATTTCTAGAATAAAATACTGTGCTCACTGTTAGGAAAAGTGTGTAAAGAGGGTTGAGTTACTATGCAAAGTGCTATGGAATCATGTTTGAAGGCATGTTATCAATTTGTTGTGGAAAACATGCACTGGTTGAGGTTATTGCCTTCTTCAAGGAAAGGAAATATGAACAATGTGGTGGTAGAGTACATGTAACTATGTGAGAATGGCTGAAACATGTAAAACACTTTAGAGTATATGGTGATGTATTGCTAGTATCAATTTTTGATCACTATATAACTTTATTTTTTTCTTGTTTATTTTAGATGGAAAATGGAAAACAGAATGTTTGAAAAATAGAAGTATCATGCCACAAACTATATGGAGGAGAGAAACAAAAATTGTTCACTTTGGGGAAAAGATGGAAAAGTAACTGTGTTTAAAACCAGGAAAAAACATAGTTGCACAACTGATTGTTACTGCCTGCGGTGATATTTGTATAGTTGAAGAAGCTTGTTCTGTGTAGCTCTACTTGTTTTTGATGACAAAATTAGCTGCTTATTTAACTAGAAAAAAACAATCTTCATTTTGAAAAGGAGGGTTGAGCTGATGTAGATTCCTGTAATGGTGTAACACACTGGCTGTTTCTAATTTCTTGGCTGAACTCCTTTTTGCAAATTTTACTTTATCTTAGGAGACTTGTTTGCCACCTAGACTGCCAGAAAAAGCCTATTAAAGCGGATATTACTTGGCAGGCTAAGGTTGTTTAAACAAAGGAAAATAAGATCTATCCACATTAAAATCCAGTAGGCAAATGCCACAAAAAGGGGAGGAGTTGATGGTGTTGAAGTGAGGAAAAAATTACATAGATCATTTAAGTTTGTTGTTTTGTATGTTTTACAATTGTTGTTGTAGTGTGTTAACCTGTTGGGTGCCTTGGACGAGGTGACCTCGTCCAAGGCACCGGTTCCCGTGTGCCTTGGACGAGGTCAACTCGTCCAAGGCACAGGAACTGGGGGGAGCGGTAGCGCTTTCCCCGTCCAATAAACCCACCCCCCCAAGGCAGGGATGGAAGGGGAAGCCCTTCCACCCCCAACCCCCCCCACCCGCCCTGTGACGTCAGCGCACGAGTGCGCGCTGATTTCTCACAGGGCTTCCCCTGAGCTTCCAGCGCGATCGAAAGAGAAATGCTCAGCATTTCTCTTTCGATCACGTAGGGGAGGCCCGGAGAGGCTTCAAAGGGAAGGAAATGTATTTCCTTCCCTTCCCTTCCCTTTGAAGTCTCTCCCAGCGTTTCAAAAGCCGGATTGCTTGCAATCCGGCTTTTGAAACGCCCACTAGACACCAGGGATTATTATTTTTTTTTAAACTGGCATAAGAGAGCGACCCCTTGGGCAAGGGTCGCTCCCAATGGGGGGCATTTTTTAGGAAGGCCTTTTCTGCCCCCCCTGGGGGCAGATCGGCCTATTATTAGGCCGATCTGCCCCCAGGGGGGGGCAAAAACCTCTAGGCACCAGGGATCGTTTTTTTTAAATTTTTTTAGGTGGGGAACGACCCATTAGGCAAGGGCCGCTCCCCTAAGGGGCAAATTATATTTAGGCCATTTCTGCCCCCCTTCGGGGCGGATCAGCCTATTTTGATGAGGCCAATCTGCCCCCAAGGGGGGCAGAAACCACTGGACACCAGGGAGTTTTTTTGGGGTTTCCTGAATTTCACGCAAGGGGAGTGACCCCTTAGGCAAGGGTCGCTCCAGTGGGCGGGGGAAATTATTTTAGGCCATTTCTGCCCCCCTGGGGGTAGATCAGCCTATTTTGATTAGGCCGATCTGCCCCCAAGGGGGGCAGAAACCACTAGGCACCGGGGATTTTTAGTTTTTTTTGTTTTACAGATGGGGAGCGACCCCTTGGACAAGGGTCGCTCCCCTGGGGGGGAAAATTGTAGGGGAGCAGATCGGCCGATTTTTGCTACGCCAATCTGCCCCCAAAGGGGCAGAAACCACTAGGCACCGGGGATTTTTTTTTTGGCGCCAATGTCACGCAGGGGGAGCGACCCCGTAGGCAAGGGTCGCTCCGGGGGGATGGGGGGTTGGGGGGGCAAATTTATTTTAGGCCATTTCTGCCCCCCGGTGGCAGAGCGGCCTATTGTTATTAGGCCGATCTGCCCCCATGGGGGGGGCAGAAGCCTCTAGGCGCCAGGACAAAAAAAAATTTTGTGTTTTTTTTTTGTTTGTTTGTTTTTTTAGAGATGGGGAGCGACCCATTAGGCAAGGGTCGCTCCCCTGGGGGGCAAATTGTTATTGGCCGATTTTAGGTCAATCTGCCCCCAAGGGGGCAGAAACCACTAGGCACCGGGGATTTTTTTTTGGGCGCCAATGTCATGCAGGGGGAGCGACCCCGTAGGCAAGGGTCGCTCCCGGGAGGGTTGGGGGGGCGGGGGAGCAAATTAATTTTAGGCTATTTCTGCCCCCAGGGGGGGCAGAAACCTTTAGGCGCCAGGGCACATTTTTTTTTTGTTTGTTTGTTTTTTTTGAGATGGGGAGCGACCCATTAGGCAAGGGTCGCTCCCCTGGGGGGCAAATTGTATTTAGACCATTTCTGCCCCCCTTGGGGGCAGATTGGCCGATTTTAGGTCAATCTGCCCCCAAGGGGGCAGAAAACACTAGGCACTGGGGATTTTGTTTTGGCCGCCAATGTCACGCGGGGAGCGATCCCGTAGGCAAGGGTCGCTCCTGGAGGGGGGCTTGGGGGGGCGGGGGAGCAAATTTATTTTAGGCCATTTCTGCGCCCCCGGGGGCAGATCGGCCTATTATTAGCTAAAGGCCAAAATCCACAGGTAGGCACTTTGCAAAAAACACCTCTGTTTTCTGTGAAAAAATGTGATGTGTCCATATTGTGTTTTGGGGCATTTCCTTTCGTGGGCGCTAGGCCTACCCACACAAGTGAGGTACAATTTTTATCGAGAGACTTGGGGGAATGCTGGGTGGAAGGAAATTTGTGGCTCCTCTCAGATTCCAGAACTTTCTGTCACCAAAATGAGAGGACAAATTGTTTTTTGGGCCAAATTCTGATGTTTGCAAAGGATTCTGGGTAACAGAACCTGGTCAGAGCCCCACAAGTCACCCCATCTTGGATTCCCCTGGGTTTCTAGTTTTCAAAAATGCACTGGTTTGCTAGGTTTCCCCAGGTGCCGGCTGAGCTACAGGCCAAAATGTGTTTTTTAGCCAAATTTTGAGGTTTGCAAAGGATTCTGGGTAACAGAACCTGGTCAGAGCCCCATAAGTTACCCCATCGTGGATTGCCCTAGGCCTCTAGTTTTAAAAAATGCACAGGTTTGGTAGGTTTCCCTAGGTGCCTGCTGAGCTAGAGGCCAAAATCTACAGGTAGGCACTTTGCAAAAAACACCTCTGTTTTCTTTAAAAAAATTTGATGTGTCCACGTTGCGTTTTGGGGCGTTTCCTGTCGCGGGGGCTAGGCCTACCCACACTAGTGAGGTATAATTTTTATCGGAAGACTTGGGGGAACGCTGGGTGGAAGGAAATTTGTGGCTCCTCTCTGATTCCAGAACTTTCTGTCACCAAAATGTCAGGAAAATGTGTTTTTTTAGCCAAATTTTGAGGTGTGCAAAGGATTCTGGGTAACAGAACCTGGTCAGAGCCCCACAAGTTACCCCATCTTGGATTCCCCTAGGTCTCTAGTTTTCAAAAATGCACAGGTTTGATAGGTTTCCCTAGGTGCTGGCTGAGCTAGAGGCCAAAATCTACAGGTAGGCACTTTGCAAAAAACACCTCTGTTTTCTTTAAAGAAATGTGATGTGTCCACGTTGCGTTTTGGGGCGTTTCCTGTCGCGGGCGCTAGGCCTACCCACACTAGTGAGGTATCACTTTTATCGAAAGACTTGGGGGAACGCTGGGTGGAAGGAAATTTGTGGCTCCTCTCTGATTCCAGAACTTTCTGTCACCAAAATGTGAGGAAAATTTGTTTTTTTTTTCAGCCAAATTTTGAGGTTTGCAAAGGATTCAGGGTAAGAGAACCTGGTCAAAGCCCCACAAGTCACCCAATCTTGGATTCCCCTAGGTCTCTAGTTTTCAAAAATGCACAGGTTTGGTAGGTTTCCCTAGGTGCCGGCTGAGCTACAGGCCAAAATCTACAGGTAGGCACTTTGCAAAAAACACCTCTGTTTTCTTTCAAAAAATGTGATGTGTCCACGTTGCATTTTTGGGGCGTTTCCTGTCGCGGGCGCTAGGCCTACCCACACAAGTGAGGTATCATTTTTATCGGGAGACTTGGGGGAACGCTGGGTGGAAGGAAATTTGTGGCTCCTCTCTGATTCCAGAACTTTCTGTCACCAAAATGTGATGAAAATGTGTTTTTTTAGCCAAGTTTTGAGGTTTGCAAAGGATTCTCGGTAACAGAACCTGGTCAGAGCACCACACTCACCCCATCTTGGATTCCCCTAGGTCTCTAGTTTTCAAAAATGCACAGGTTTGGTAGGTTTCCCTAGGTGCCAGCTGAGCTAGAGGCCCAAATCTACAGGTAGGCACTTTGCAAAAAACACCTCTGTTTTCTTGTAAAAAAATTTGATGTGTCCACGTTGCGTTTTGGGGCGTTTCCTGTCGCGGGCGCTAGGCCTACCCACACAAGTGAGGTATCATTTTTATCGGGAGACTTGGGGGAACATAGAATAGCAAAACAAGTGTTATTGCCCCTTGTCTTTCTCTACATTTTTTCCTTCCAAATGTAAGAGAGTGTGTAAAAAAGACATCTATTTGAGAAATGCCCTGTAATTCACATGCTAGTATGGTCACCCCGGAATTCAGAGATGTGCAAATAACCACTGCTCCTCAACACCTTATCTTGTGCCCATTTTGGAAAAACAAAGGTTTTCTTGATATCTACTTTTCACTCTTTATATTTCAGCAAATGAATTGCTGTATACCCATTATAGAATGGAAATGCACTGCAGGGTGCAGCTCATTTATTGGCTCTGGGTACCTCGGGTTCTTGATGAACCTACAAGCCCTATATATCCCCGCAACCAGAGGAGTCCAGCAGACGTAACGGTATATTGCTTTAAAAAATCTGACATTGCAGGAAAAAGTTACAGAGTAAAACGTAGAGAAAATTTGCTGTTTTTTTCACCTTAATTTCAATATTTTTCTTTTTCAGTTGTTATTTTCTGTAGGAAACCCTTGTAGGATCTACACAAATGACCCCTTGCTGAATTCAGAATTTTGTCTACTTTTCAGAAATGTTTAGGTTTCTGGGACCCAGCATTGGTTTCACGCCCATTTCTGTCACTGACTGGAAGGAGGCTGAAAGCACAAAAAATTGTAAAAATGGGGTATGTCCCAGTAAAAGGCCACATTTGTGTTGAAAAATTGGGTTTTCTGATTCAAGTCTGCCTGTTCCTGAAAGCTGGGAAGCTGGTGATTTTAGCACCGCAAACCCTTTGTTGATGCCATTTTCAGGGAAAAAAACACAAGCCTTCTTCTGCAGCCACTTTTTCCCATTTTTCTAAGATATTTATCATGTAATATTCGAGTTGACAAGTTATGTGATTTGTTTTTCCTGAATCCATATTGTGTTATACATGGTGCACAATCCTTTTATGGTGTTTACTATATATATATATATATATATATATATATAAATCTACAATATGCGCAATTTGTGTTGAAACATTGTAAGAGTACACAGAAGATCAGAATTTCTAGATGCAATATTGTATGATCCTAGTATGCATTCTCAAAAAAGGATTTATATGACTGGTTTAAAATTTAGTCAGAATGTTTTTCTGATTCTCATGTAAAGGAAAGTACTTGAATAAGAAAGTTTTCATTTAATCCATCTTGATTCAGCCATCTTGAAACTTAGTCATTTTAAACTTAATTCTTAGATTGTTCATGGTTTCAGAATGACTATGCTTAGAATCATAGTCTAGTATTGATTTCAGGAGATATAATTTTCATATTGTGTGTTCTAACCTTTTTCTTACTACAGGTCTCCTTCCCAGCTGTTTCCCTTCCTAATCCCCTCTTCCCCTCTTGAACTCTCGTAGCCTCTGTGATTTATCTATCAGAGTCTTGGAGCTGTTCAGTGGTGGACGTGTTGGGAACGTGTGCAGACCCCGAGGATCTGGTGACTCTGACAACCAGCTTGAAGTCACCTCCAGCCATTTATAATGCCTCAGATACTGAAGAGAGACAGTTTCCCATTTTCACGACCAATTGTAGCCCTGGCTGTCGGTATCAGGATGCGACTACCAGCATCTCAGCCATCGAACCCTGCACGGCTGCCCAGCATCCTTGGAAAGCTGACCATGTTCTGAATAATTGGAACAGCAAGGACTGCTGCCCAGTGCCCCTCCCCCAGAGCCTTTTGTGAAGCCTGAATGAATCAATGTCTTGTATTTGTCCCTACCCAGGAAGACACAGCGCTCAACAAGTGGGTTTCCTGAAATAGGATTAAGTTAGGTGTTTACCAAGCCAGATATTTCATGGCAACCCCTAGTTTTAGTTTGCTACTCAGCCCATTCTCATTCCCAGAGAAGACTTAGAAGGAGCTACCCTCTCGATGAGTGCATCTAGAAGTCTGTATTATGTCAGGACGCCCCACCATATCTGGTTGTTGGAGCTGTCTGAGTGCTATGACAATTTTCTTTATGAAGCTGCTGTAACCTCCCAACAACAACCCTACCCACCCTTTCATCACGTGTGGGCAATGCAAAACTATCTGACCAACAATGGCCGCAAAGCCTATGTGGGGCTTGGTCCGGTGGATAAATTACAAATTGTTGCCCTCCAGATCCCCATTATAGCCGTAGCGCATCCCGTCTTGATGGTCACTGTGCCACTCTCTCTGTTCGATTCACACTTTACCCTATGTCGTCAGCTGTCACTGGTGTATCCACAGGGTCATCAGTGTCCTCTGCGTCCTCTTCTGTTGGTCCAATGTTTTTTCTGGAGTCACCTGAGTCTCCACCCAGGGTGGCCCATTTATTACCCATGGCCTTTTGTTGGCTCTGTTTGACTTTCTCCACTACTTTGGCACTTTCCAACTGCACCTGGACTTTTGTGGGGGTTGTCCTGGGCAGACTGTTCCTTCTATTGTCCTGCCATTCTCCATGTGTATTCTGCTCCAGGGTCTCTGGTAACTCACATTCCTTCTGTTCCAACTCTTTCCAGACTGTTGGCCCTGAGGCGAAGATGTGTAATCCCCCCCCCCCTCATTTGTTACTCTCAGTTTTGTTGGCTAGGGCAAAGAGAACTCCATATTGAGTCATTGAAGGTGTTTATTGACTACTGTGAACGTTTCTCAGTATTGTTGGACCACTATAGTGTAGTCAATGTAGTTATTTACTGGGTTCCTTTCAATGTGCCAAGCTCCAAGAGATCACACCATCTGGAGGATATGATCCCGGTCTCTAAAATTAGGCATATGTTCCACCATCATACCTGGTGGAACTCCTGATGCCGTGGGTCATCCCGGTACCCTTTGTACTCATTCTACTGTAAAGAACTTTGCGCCAGGCCCCTGAAAACTGTTGACAACAACATATTTTTGACAAATAGTTCGTCACAAAGCCCTGAAATTCTGATAAGGCAGACATTATTACAACTTGAATTCCCCCTGCATCATCCAATTTCTCCATGAGGGTGGTCACTTCTTTCTGCAGAACCTGCAGGTGTGCAACATTAACCATGACCAGGGGCTGGATTGGTGTGTTTGTAGTTTGGGATACTGTGCAGAGTAGGCCAAGGTCCAGTGCCTCTGCTTCTATTCTGTTCTCCAAGGCCATCTTAGAGTCACAGATCACAGCCAGTATCTTTTCGGTGTGGACCTCCACAGTAGCATCTTTACCTTCCCTGGCTTCTTCAGTTGCCCCAGGCGTGTTACCCCCTTGTCCTGTTCAGACTGCTTATGTATGAACCGCACTGTAGCCACCCGTCATCCCTCTTCTATACAGACCAGAGTCCAGTTTGGCGATCCTTGAAGTCCTCCTCAAGCTACCTCTGATCCAGGAGCCAACCACTCCTCAACTTACACAGGGGAAGGTCTCTCTGGCTACCCAAGGATCATCTGGTGCAGTCAGTATCAGGTATTTGTCTGTCCTCAGGCCAGGGGTCCAGTGATAGCAGGGGGAGGGCGTGCTCATCTGCTTTTGCCCGCCGATCTTGGGGCTGATTTAAGAGACCCTACCGCCTTCTTGCACCAATTTAGCATCCTTTTTTACGCTAATGTGGTCCAACTAGGCCAAAATTGCAACGTCAGATTTACAAAGTGGCGCAATGCCTCTGCCAGGCATAATGTATGCAAAAGAGCATTCCCCGGTTAGGGGGCTTAAAAAATGGTGCAAAGAAATCTAAAAGATTTCTTTGCATAGTTTCTTTTGCCACTTTTAATGCTTGTTTAGAGCAGGTGTTAAAGTAAAAGGAGGCATATCATTGTTTTGAATGGGCCTCAATGGGCTTTGCAGGATTGGCGTCAACATATTTTACGTTAATCCTGCAGAGCTCCGAACTAGCGTCAAAAACTTTGATGCTAGTTCCCCTAACTACCATCATTGTGTGTGGTACCTTAGATATGGTGCACACATGGTGGCGTTAGGGGGGCACTAAGGGGTGCAAGAACAGTGGCTCTGCCCTAGGTGCAGCGCCACTTTTCTTAAATCAGGGCCCTAGTTCTCTGCGTTTGCATCTCCTTCTGGAAGGAGTGCTCCATTAGCTGCAAATGGGTCTTGTCGGGTTTCATGCAGAAGTGATGCATGGACATATCTCGTGTCTCTATGCTGGCCCAGCAAACCTCATCTTGCTCTTTTTCCTCCTGCTGATAGTTTTCCCCTCTCGTAGGGCCCATTGTACCTTCCTAGGTATCTGCTAAGTGGGAACCATGGGGCCAATGTAGGTAGTTGAAAAATTGAGAGTTGGAAAAAGCGATTCAATGCAAATCACAATTTCCGACTCGCAAAATGTAATCAAGAAAAAAATGCGACACCAATTTGCGACTAGCATATGTGTCGCACCGCAATTTGCGACTTCGCTTTTAGCGAGGTCGCAAATTGCGAGAAGGGTGTCTCAAATTGCGACTGACTCGCAAATTGCCCGCAGGTGCTGCACAACAGTTTGGACATCCAGTTCCTGGCTCTTGGTGGTGACATCAGAACCAGGAAGTCATCAAATACACCTGGGAGGAGGGAGGACCTAACCCTTTCCAAACTGCTGTGCAACACCCAGGAAAGAGGAGCTGCTGCTACAATGGAGGAGACAGGCAGTGCTGGAAGGAGAAGGAAGCTCAAATTTTCTGATAAAGAACTGGAGGTGCTGACAGAGGAATGCTGCCGGCACCACGACAAACTATTTGGGAAGGCAGCCATGAGTGTCCCAGACACTCAAAAGAAAATGATTTGGCAGCAAATCCAGGAAAGGATTAATGCCATAGGGGTGAGCCACCGCACCCTTGAGGAAATCAGGAAACAGTGGTATGACCTGCGCTCTAGGACAAAGGAGAGGGTAGCAGAGCGCCTGAGAGAGATGAGGGGCACCGGAGGAGGCCCATCCACTGTCCCACCACCCACAGCCATGGAAGCAATGGTCGAGCAGACCCTGGAGCCAGAGGCCGTATGTGGAATGGGAGAATTGGACAGTTCTGCACCAGGGACATCCAAAAGTAAGTACCATGAGATATGCATTCACACCCACAAATGCAGTATACACACTCTCCAAGTACACAGCAGCAGGCACCACCAGAGTAGCTCCATTGCAGTCTAGCAACCTCTAGAATAGTGCATTATGGAAAATGTAGTACAGTAGTCAGAATATAGGCAAATGTTTATTATGAGGCATAAAACAGATGTGAGAGACTGACAGTGTATTCCCTATGTCCCACAGGTCTCCCACAAGACACCCCCAGCAGCGACACCAGGCAGGGAGGAGAGCATGGGCCAGAAACACTGCAGGAGGCTGCTGCTGAAATTCCTGGGCCCAGCAGGACACCACCAGAGTCCCATCAGGAACACGAAGATGAAATGGGGGCAGCTGATACAACCACAGGGCCCAGCCCCACAGCAAGTCAATCCGAGCCAGCAGCAGGACAAAGGCGCAGACGCCGACACAGAGTTCTGGCGGTGCCCCAGGAGGAGGTAGGGGAAGCAGGCTTTGCAGGAATGGAGGCATCCCTCATCAATGGTCATCGCCTGCAAAATAGACAACTGAGGTCAATATCAAGAACCTGAAACAGGATGCAGAGCAGCATGACCACTGGGCTGGCTGAAGTGAACACTCAGTTCACAAGAATGAACGAACATATGGGAGATCACCCAGGCCATCTGCCAACTGGTGACAGAACTGGTGGCAGACCGACAGTACGCAAGGCGCAGGGAGTGCCACACAGTGACACGATTCGACTGCATGGCTGCATCCATTGGGTGTCTTGCAACCAACACAACTGGCCTGTCTAGATGGACATTAAGACTCCAAGTTGAACGTGGGCACTTTGCTGGCGATGTGGCGCGCGGACTTGGCCGCATCAGCCACGCTGTGGACCTGATGGAAGCTAGGCAGGTGGCAAGGGGCACAGGGGAGACCCCTCAGGACAGTGAGGAGGGGTCTACAATTAGTAGCGTGTCTGCCAGTGAGTCCTGTGTGCTAAGGAGTGGAAGTGCGCGGCAGGGGTCAGGGGACCCACCAGGGAAGAGCCATGCTGGGCGCTCAAGGAGGAGGGTGTGAGCCACCAGACAGCATGGTTCATGAGGCACATGACGTTAATGTGTCCTCATCACATTTGGACAGGTACAGACTTTAACAGACAGCACTTTTCTTTCCCCATATAGTTTAGAAATAAAAAGGTTTTGTTTGTTTCACTACACAATTGGGCTATGTGTGTCTGACATTAGTGAGTGTGGTGACAGTTGCCACGTACCTGCCAAAGTATTGGGGTGCTACGTGGTTCCGTCTCTGTCTGCCTTGATTTGCAATGCTTCTATCCCCAGGCTGTCGGTGTGGTAGCTATTGCTCCTCATCCTCCGAATCTGTGTCTTCAGGAGTGAGATGTAGCCCACGTCTGGTGGCAATGTTGTGTAGGATTGCACAGGCGGCGACAATCTTGAATGCTGTTTCTGGGGCATACTGGAGTGCACCTCCACTTTTGTGGAGGCACCTGAATCTTGCCTTTAACAATTCAAATGTCCTCTCGATGACAGTTCTGGTCCGCCGATGGGCACTGCTATATCGCCTCTCGTTCTCATTGCCAGGTGTTAGGTACGGGGTAAGTATCCATGGTCTTAGAGAATATGCACTGTCACCTGTTTGACAAAAATAAGCAATGTTAGCAGGGCATGAATGTTTTCCACATTGACCTGTATGTAAGGCTTCAGGGTGTATTCAGCAATACCTAATAGATATCCATCTCCAAACTCCCCACGTTCTAGGCGTTGGTGTATCCCACTGGAAATTTAGCTACAATGTCAGTAATGACATTATGGGCGTCACATACCACCTGGATGTTTAGTGAGTGTGTACATTTCCTATTGCGGAACACATATTCCAGATTTGCAGGAGGGCAGATTTGTATATGTGTCCCGTCCACACACCCTATTACATGGGGGAAGTTGGCAATTCTGTAGAAGTCCAACTTGGTGCTGTTAATTTCTGCCTCATTCCTGGGTAGGTATATATATCTGGACATGTGTGTGAGTCTGGCATCTAGGAAACATCTGAAGAATCGTGAGAGTGCACTTTGTGATACCCCACCTGCCACAGCAATCACCCCCTGATAGCTACCCGAGGCCAAGAGGTGCAGTGAGCATAGCACTTGCACATGTGTAGGGATGGCGCTGCCGGGCATTGTCTGTCGTTCAAGCTGCGGATTGAGTAGTTCAATTAAATCTAAGATTGCAGCACTGCTCAGTCTATATTTGTCATAAATCTCCTCCTCAGTTTGTTGGAATAGTGTCTACCTGGTTTGGTATATCCTCTCCTGTCTCTGCGTCCTCCTCCTCTTCTGCTGGGCAGCGTGGACTCTCCTCCTCCATGCTATCACATACAGTTCAGCCATTTTGAGTAACCCAGATGCCTTCTGGGTCTCCTTTTATACTTTCGTTCTGGTTACCACCTGCTCTGAATCAGTGGTAATCTGGATGTAAAAAATGGGCTTTTTGCGACTAGTCGCAATTTGCGACTGGCTTTTTCATATGGTTTGCGACTTCCTATTTGCAGGTCGCAAAATCAGGTCGCACATTTTGCAAGTCAGTAATGGCTCGCATCGCTATTTGCACTTTGGGAATGGGATTTTTGCATCCCATTTCGGATTTTGCGAGGTCACAAATAGCGAATCGGGCCATTAGCGACTAGCAAAACTTTTCTACATCTGGCCCCATGTCTCTTGGCTGACACCGGGCTCATCTCCTCAGGTTAGGCCAGCTTTTCTCAATCCATGTGGGCTGGGCCACTTTTTGTCTGGGAGCCACCATTTTTAGTTCCTTCTCTTATTTTGCTGCTTTGCAAGTGTGAAGTGGTGACAGTTGCAGCCCACCAGTTCCATGCACGCTACTTCTCGGGCTACAGGTGGTGGGGGCCCAGGTGGTGTTCAGGGTTCAAGATAATATCACCCATGGGGCCCATTGCCATAGAGCTCCAGATTCTAGGCCTGATTTAGATCCTGGCAGAGCGGATTACTCTATCACAAACGTGATGGATATCCCGTCTGTTGTGTTATGGTCCCATTATATCCTATGGAGATCGTAATATGGCGACGGGATATCAGTATTCCATCCGCCGAGATGTAAATCAGGCCCTATGCGTCCTACACCATTGCGTCCACGCCCCCATGCTATTGTTTCATGCTGTTTGAATAACATCTGTCATTTTTTGTTAAATGATACAGACAATTACGTGAGAATACTAGCTTGTAAAACAGAAATAAGTCTATAGTTGCAAATGCCTTATGAAAATGCTTTCTCTATCTCTCCAAATGTCGTATATTGTAAGGATTTAAGCTACAAGATATTTTGCACAAAATGTAACGAAGGTGTTGTCATTGTCTTTATCCTTGGCGTAACGAACTTTAGCATAATATGTATCTGAAGTACAGCCTAATACTTTAGTTTTCATGTAACACGTAGCTTATCATGACAACTGTAAAAATGTCTTCAGCTCAGAGCCATCTGCAAGTCCCTGATGTAACATCAAGTAATGCTTTGCTTCCTTGCCAGATAACTAGTTGATGCCAATGTCTCATTATAGGTCGATGACTAATTTGTATTATGTTGTTTGTGCAGGTTGTAATCTGTTCTCTTGCTGATA